>NC_000086.7:97817155-98162989 GCF_000001635.26 Mus musculus
GTTTAAAGTTTTCATTGTGAAGAAGTGGCTTAATAATCTTTATCTGTGTTTCTTGGTGGTATATAGAAAAGCCATTAATAAAATATCCTTGGTTTGGAATGCAGAGCAGCTGAGGTTGTATATGGTGTGCTTAGATACAGTCACTGTGAAGAACCCAAGAATGGCCCTTGATAAAGTCTCAGCCTCAGTTTCAGTGGACAATTCATGATATAGGAGATATCATGGATATGAGACATGTCCTATATACATTGGCAGGTGTGGAATTTCACAACTATTTGTAATCTTCCTAAGTTACAAATTCATTAATTTATTTTGAATGTTACAAAGTTTTTCTTTGAAATTTTCAAACATGTACACAATTTATGTATTTTTATCATGTCTACCCTACAAACTACCTCCATGTCTTCCAGAATCCCCTACCTATGTGCCCTTCAAAATCTCATGTTCTTTTATTATTATTTATTTTTTATGTGAATAAGTCTTTTCCCTGCTTCTATGTAAGAGAACCACATTCATACAGAACTCTGTAACCTAAAAATAAAGATATTTTCATTTTCTATTGCATCTATTTAATTTCATTAGATTGTCTAGAGCTCTAGCTAATATTTCAAGTACTCTATTGAATAGGACTGGCTTGAGTTGACACTATCATTTCTGATCATAGTGGGATAGTGACACACATATGTGTGTGTGTGTGTGTGTGTGTGTGTGTGTGTGTGTATTCTTTATTCTATTGAGATATCTTCTTTCTGTACCTGTTCTTCTCATTATTTTTATGGCAAAGTGATGCTGGAATATTGCAAACACCTTTACTCAGATTGTGAATTCTGGCCTTAAATAAATTTATGCAGTGAATTATGTTTACTGATTTGCATATGTAGGGTTCAGCGCCATAACCCTTAAATAAAGCCAACTTCATGATATTTTGGACGTATTCTTGAATTTGGCTTGCAAACACTTTTATTGAGAATTTTTGCACCTTAAACATCAGGAAAATTGAGCTATACTTCCTCTTTTTACTTGAATCCTTCTCTGCTTTTGATTTTAGATTTAGGCCCTTATCACTACAATTGTCACATAATTAGAACACATGACTCAGATGACTCAAGCTGGCTCTCTTCTGAACACCTCTGTTCTACAGTCTAAATTTCATGGTTCCAAAAATACTATGCAATCTGCCAAAGAAAGAAAATAATTAAACACTCTGACTCAGTTGCAACACCTATGAAACACAACAGCTTCCAAAATGGCAAGATATGTATAATGGTGCAAGAAGTGGCAATCATGTGTTGGTGGCAACCAATAGTTAGCTGTCTAATCAGACTGAAGACTGACTCAACAGGAGGGAAATGATGTGTGATGCTAGCTTCCAGGGGCTAGTGAGATAATAATCTACCACCACTATCTTGTTAGACCAGAATAATGCCCTTAGTATAGATTTTACTCATATACCACAGAGATGTGTAGCTACCACTCCATATCAAAAGAGCTTCATTTACATCAAATGGAGATCATCACTAAAAACACAACAGGGTACCATTCAAAAGTCAAAGGATTGTGGGAAATCTCAGTCCCACTTGTTACATCTACATCACAGCTGCTGAATTTATGCATCAGAGAACATCTTAGAAGAAGTAGAAAGACTGTACAATCCAGAATACCAGGAAGTCTGATGTAAAGTAGTCTATCTTAGAAGTGGCTGCATAAGAAAGACTGGAACAATACTAATATCAATGGACATGATAATATGGAAGCAGAAAATTTCACTGGGTCCCATCCCTAGACAAAGAACTATTGGCAACTATTGACTACTAGAAGAAAAAATTAGCCCCTATCCCAGGGATATCAATGCAATAGTGGTCAGGAGTGAATCAAATACACACAAGCAATAAAAAAGGATTTAGTGTGTTTTATTTATATAATGTGTATAAACAGAGAGAGAGAGAGAGAGCTATAAAACAAGTATAATCAAAGAAAAATTGCTATCAACTGTAGCTTGGGGTAACATGGAAGAAGTTTGAGGGAAAGTAACTGGGAGGGGCTGGAAGGGACAAAGGGGGAGTGGAGTGATGTAATTCATTTTCAATTTTATAATTTTAAATTATAAAATGCTAATAAAATTAGAAGGAAAGTTTGGAAGGATTCCTTAATTTACTCTTTTATGGAATAATCTACTAAGTATTGTTAGATCTTTGAAGATCTGATAAAATTATGTACTGAACCTGTATGGTTCTGTCCTTTTTTATTTAGGAGATATTTAATTATTATTTCTATCTCTTTGATTGTAGATTTGATTATTTACTTCATATTGGTTTAAGTATATGCATTTTAAAAATATCTATTATTTTATATGTTTTGTTAAGTATAATATTTTTTAATTTTTATTTCAAATTTCCAGTGTATTTTTGTCATATATTCCTCTCCCCTAAGTTCCACCACATCTTCCCCACTTCTGTACCAACCCAACATTTTGAAAATATGTTCTTATGATTCTCTGAATTTCAGTGATATCTGAAATGTCTTGCATTTCTATATCATTTATTTCTTCTCTGAAAAATATTGTTTCTCCTCTTTGTAATGATTTTTAATTGGTTTGATATTTTCCAGTAGTTTAAAGTTCATCATCAGGGAATTTATTTGAGGTCTGATTGTTTTTTTACTGTATTTCAGAGGTTTTCATGTGTTTGTTTCAGTGTTCATTTCATTTTAGAAATTCTTTTATTTCCTTCTTGGTTTCTTCAATGACATATTCATCATTCAATAGTATGTTTTTTTTTTCTCTAGGACCCTCACCATTCTTCAGTTGCTTCCAGTTGTACCATGCCATTCACCTGCATATTGCTCCACTACCTACCATCCAGGAAATAATCCTGTTTTAGTTTCCTAGATTCTGCAGTTATTCACAGGATAAGTATTCTCACGTGAAGATTTGGCATGTGGAGCCTTTGATGAGAAAAAAAATATGTGATGCTTGTCTTTTTTGGTCAGGGTTACCTAATTCAATATGATTATTCCTATTTTGTTACCTGCATATTTCTTGATTTCAGTTTTCCTTATGGCTATTGAATAATATTACATAGAGTATATGTACCACATGTACAAATATTTTATTGAGAATTTTTGAATTTACACTCATTAGGGAAATAACCAATCACTTTATTTTTGTTGGTACTCTGTCTAGTTTTAGTATAAAGTTAATTGGCCTTCCTAAATATAGTATGAAGTATTTATTTTCTATTGGAGTAATTTGAGGTATATTGATGTTAGTTCTTCTTTAAAGGTCTATAACAAATAGCCAATGTATCTTCTAGACCTAATCCATTTTGAGTTGGGAGATTTTCTTTTTATTTCTATTCCTTTCCCATTTGGTAGATCATTTTGGTAGATCATATGTATAAAAATTTCAACAAATTCTTCCACTTAATTAAGTTTTTCTAGTTTAGTGGAGCATAGATTTTTAAAGTATACCGGTGAGATTCTCTGAATTTCCTTAATATCTATTGTAATTCTTCCATTTTTATCTCTGATGTTAATAATTTGGATATTTTCTATTTCCTATTGTAAATCTGATATTAAGGAAGGTTTATCATTATTGGTAATCTCTTCAAAGATTCGACTCTTTTTTCATTAACCTTTGTACTTCTTTGTCATTTTTTTCAAAAATATTTCAGCTTTAACATTTATTATATTCTTTCTGTAATCTTTTTGGTGTTGTTTGCTTGTATTTTTCAAAAGCTTTTGAGCAAAACATTAAGTTCTTATGGCATATCTCCATCATTTTTATATACGGCTATTAATATTCAATCATCCAGTTTTATTATATAATCATTTCATGGTGTAACTTTTCCTATTAGGACTGACTTCATTGTATCCCATTGATTTTGTCATGTTTTTTCATTTTCACTCAATTCCAGGATTCAAAAATTTTCCCCTTTTAATTCCATTAGTAGTGCCTTGCTTAGCCTACTTGCATTTGTGTATGTTCTGCCTTTCTGTTGTTGAAAGTTTTAGTACCTTGTGGTCAGATTGTATGCAGTATGTTACTTCAACTTGTCTTAAACTTGCTGAGACTTGCTTTATGTTTTCATATATAATTGGTTTTGGAGATATTTCACAAGCTGCTATGAAGAAATTATGCTCTTTAATGCTTAGATGGAATGTCCTGTAGATGTTTGTTAGATCCATTTGATATATGATATGTATTTTGTGCATAGATGTTTAAAACACTAATATCCTCCTAGTGGACTTTTCCTTTAATACATGTGAAATGTCTTACTCCATCTCTGTTGATTGGTTTTTTATTTGAAATATAGTTTTGTCAGATAACAGAATGGCTATACCTGCCTATTCCATTTCCTTGGAATAACTTTTTTTCAGTTCTTTTATCCCAAAGTAGTATTATTTTCCACTCTATTGCTGTGATAAACACCGTGATAAATAGCAATTGAGGGATGAATGGATTTATTTGTCCTACACCCATCACTGAGAGAAGCCAACGCAGGAAACTGGAGGCAGAAACTGAAGCAGAAATTATGGAAGAGAGCGGCTTGCATGCCAGACCTTTCTCACCTTCTAATTTTATACAACTCAGGGAGGCATTCACTTCAATTATTTATCAAGAAAATGCCCAGCGTTTCCTGGAGCAAATATGATGGGGCCATTTTATTCAACTGAGGTTCTTCTTCCCACAGGATTCCAAGTCAAATTGACACAAAGTAACTACTCCTTCATTGTTTTACTACAGAATTTCATAATATCATCATCACAATAAAAGTTCAGTCTCTTTAAAATATTTAAAGTTGCTCTAAAAACTCAGTCTTCTAACTATGGACTCCTTTAAAATAAAAAAAAAAAGTTAAATATTTCATATTCTAAGAGAGAAGGCCCAGGGCACAAAGAATTCAATCAGACTAAAGAAAAAACAATCTCTAACCATGGAAAGCTCATTTGTGTGTGTGTGTGTGTGTGTGTGTGTGTGTGTGAAATTTTATTTAACATTTTTTAATCATAGAAAATTATAAATCAGGCAGGGTTTTATTTCTAAACTTTTCAAAGATTATTATAAACCCAAATGTAGCTTTCTTTTAAACTGGTTCCAACTTAAATCAAAGGCACAGCACACAACTAAAACACTTTGATACGAATTATTTTAGGTTCTAATATTTTTACATTATTTGAAAATTTTTGGAGAAACGTTATTTAGAAATTCAAATAACCCCATTAAAAATGGGGTACAGAGCTAAACAAAGAATTCTCAACTGAGGAATACCAAAGGGCTGAGAAGCACCTGAAAAAATGTTCAACATCCTTAGTCATCAGGGAAATACAAATTAAAAACCCTGAGATTCTACCTCACACCAGTCAGAATGGCTAAGATCAAAAATTCAGGTGACAGCCAAAAAAGCTCATTTTTGGAAGGCTGAGACCCACTTTGGGCTCTGTGTTTTGGGCCACTCCACCTTTTAGGCTCTTCCATCTGTAATACATAATTCTTGTCTACTAAGCTCATGCTAGTTGTACCTGCTGATATTCTTGGCAATTTATCCAACATTTCTGGCCTCTTCAATGTGATGGCATCACCACTGTAACTAAGGCTACACCTAGAACCAATATTTATATGTAGGATCTTTTCAGGAATTGTGACTCTTTCATCATTCTAAACCTCAGATTGTCTTTATGAGCCATTCAAATCTTGAGACCAACTAAATCTGAGACCACTCCTTCCTATGATGGCCTTTTTCATGGAGTCCAATTTTGCTACATGGTGCCAACTCTCGGATTCTCCTCAGTAACCTTTTAATACTGTGTTATATACTGCAATGGTCTCTCCTGATTTCTCATTGCAAAGTCAACTGCTCTCCAGAATTCTTTCATCTCTGAATCTCTCATGCTACCAAAATAGTAACATGGGAGACTCTTACAAATTCAAGTTCAGCTAACAATTTGAGATACAGCATTATCCTCCTCTGAATCAAAGGTTCTGTGTTCTGACCCTGAGGAAATACTTCCCAGAAGATTTCTTCTCATTAAAGTTGATCCATTGTTACTAATAAGTAATTTTTCATTCCCAGCTAACCAGCATCAAGTTCACATTAAAGCATAATTTAACTTTGGTTGTACTGATCTCTCATCAATCACAGCTGACTCTTCCCAGTTGGCTGACTAGATGCCACCCAAATTCAAAATATCACATGAAGAGCACTGATCGAATCTTCAAGTCATTATCAACCTTCCCTTTGAACGTTCATAAGTCAGGTATCCATTTTCAGTATTGCCCTCATTATTCCTAGCTTCCAAGATCTGAGAGCAGCTTACTAAACTCTGAGATATCTATGGCTTTTCCAGCACACATTCCAATTGCTTTTTGGTCCTCCCAAGAGCATCATGTCAGGTCTGTCACAAAGTTACCTCAGGATCCTGACACTGATTTCTTTATCGGCTTTTTGTTACTGTGATGATAAACACCAGGACAAAAAGCAGCCTAAGGAAGAAAAACTTTATGTGGTTTACAATTCATGATCAATGACCATCATTGAAGAAATGAGAAACTGAAGCACAGGCAGTGTAGGAGTGCCACTTTCTGGGTTGCTCTCCATGGCTTGTTTACCTTGTTTTAATAGTACTACTTAGAAATAATTGTGCAGTAGCAACACCACTCAGAGTACTTCATACTATCTGCTCTCACATCAGTAATTAGTCAAGAAAATGCACCCATAGATTTTGCTGCAGGCCAATTTTATAAAGGCATTTTCTCAATTGGCATTTCCTATTTGTAGATGACTTCAGGTTGTTCCCATCTGCTGCAGGAGAAAGTCTCTCTAATGATGACTGAACCAGGCATTGATCCATCTGTGAGTAATTTTCTTTTTTTCTTTTTTTTTTTTTCCACACTCGGGTTTGGTTTTATCCTAGGTCTCTGGGCTATCTGGTCCTCTGGTTCCTGGTCACCAAAGAAGTATCAGTTATTGGTTCCTTCTCATAAAGTGGGCCATAAGTCAAGTAAGGCATTGGTTCATTATTCTTAGAAGGTTTGGGAAACCACTGCTCTAGCATATTTTTTGCACTGAAAAATTATATATCAAAGTGGTCTTTTGGCCTGGATTTGTGTTTATATTTCTCTTTTGATATCCTGCAGAGTACGTTTCAATATCAAAGACATTATAACTGAGGGGCTACAGGTTCTATGTAGACACAAACTTGAACAGTCCATGTTAAATGGGTGATGTGAGTGTTGTCTTTAGCAATGAGGCTTGTCAGTTTGTGGATCGCTATCTATTGTTTTGGCAACAGATTAGGCTGTTTGGGATTTCTCTGGGACCCTTTTGGCCAACAATTCAATTGAATTTAACCCCGTCCCAGTACTGGAAGTTTCATTTGATGACAGGAGATTGCCAACTGGGACTCCATCTCCTCATTATTTGGAGTCTTCATTGGGATTGAAAGGCACAGAAATTTTCAACAAAATCATAGAAGAATATTTCATTAATTAAAAGAAAAGATGTCTATTAATGTACAAGAAGCATACAGAACACAAAAGAATATACATTCTTTAAAATTGAACTTTCTCTAAAATTGAACCCATCCTCAGAGACAAAGCAAGTCTCAACAGATACAAGAAAATTGAAATTAATACCCTGCGTCCTGTCTAACTACATCATGGATTAATGCTGAATAGCACTATTCCCAATTTAAAGTTCCACAGAGATATAGTAATAAAAATAGCAATGATATAGGCACAAGCCAGATACATTGTTCATTGAGATCTAATTGAAGTTCCATACATAAATCCATACACCTATGAAGACTTGATTTTTGAAAAAGAAATCTGTAAAAAGACAGCACCTTCAACTCTGGAAAAAGGACATCTTCAATTAATGGTGCTTGTCCAACTGGTTGGCCGCATTTAAAACAATGCAAATGGGCCCATACATATCACTTGGCATACAACTCAACTATTAATGAGTCATAGGCCTCAATATAAAACCAGATACACTGAATCTCATACAAGAGAATGTGGGAAATAACTCTGGCACAAGAGTTACTCTAAACAGGTGATCATTACTAGTGCAGGCTATAAGATAAACCATTAATAAATGAGAACATATAAAATTGAAAAGCTTCGGCACAGGAAATGACACTGCCATATAGACAAAGCTGAAGCCTACCAAATGGGAAAAGGTTTTTACCAACTACATGAGCTAAAATCCAAAATATACAAAAACCTCAAAAAGTTAGGTACCTAGAAGAGAAATAACTCAATTAAGAAATGGGATACAGATCTAAACAGAGAATTCCCAAAAGAGGAAATTCACATGTCTGAAAAATACTTAAGGAAATGTTCAACATGATCAAGCATCAGGGAAATGCAAAACATACTTTGAGATTTCATCTTCAAACTATCAAGATGGAATGGCTAGAAATCAATAAACCATCCTCTTAAGGATGTGGACTAAGGATAATGTTACTGGTGGGAGTACAAACCTTTACTGACACTATGAAAGGCAGTGTCTTTGTTCTTCAGGAAGCTGGGTATAGATACATCTCAAGATCCAGCTACACCACTCTTGGGCTTATATCCAAAGGACACATCATGCTACCCCAGAGACACATTTGATTAACACTGCTCATTGGTGCTCTATTCATAATGCCAGAATTAGAAACCATTCAGAGGTCCCACAACAGAATAATGAAAGATAGATAGATAGATAGATAGATAGATAGATTGATATGATATGATATGATATGATATGATATGATATGATACATTTACATGATGGAGTATTATTATGTTGCTTAAAAATGACATTATGAAAATTTCAGGAAAAATGGGTCGAACTAGAAAAAAATAATTCTGCAAGAGATATCCCAGCCTCAGAAAGGCAAAGATGGTTTGTATTCACTTATAAGTGGATATTCACTATAAAGTCAATGATAACCAAGCTACAGTCCATAGAATTACATAGCTTATATATAGAGTAAAGGATAGAAGGCATATATATCATATTTTAAAAGGTATCTAGGATAGATATGGATGAATAATATGAAACATGAGAATAAAGTGGGGAGGAGATGGAGAGAGTTAGATGAGGGACAGATTATTGGGAGAGACAGTTAAAATTAAGGGTCCTTTAAGCTGTAGTATAGAACCCCAAAATGTACCCCTATATGAATGTAATGAAAAAATAAAAGAATAAAAAGCATAATGCGACTTCCTGTAGAGATAGCTGCAGTGGTGGCTGGGATAATTTGAGGACCTCTCCTGCCCCGGGCCACTTGGCTGCCCATCCTCCAGACTGTGTGCCATGGCTCCAAGGCTGTGACTTGCCTTTGGAGAGTCATACACTTCCAGCGGCAGAAGCTAATGGCTATACCTGAGTATATTCCTCCCAAACCTGCCATCAACCAGAGATGCCTGCCATTTCCTCCCAATACCCCCAAGGAGGAGTCAGGCCTCATCCGGCTCCTGCATCAAGATGTAGTAGCAGTTTTGGGGGGGGACAACCAAATGATAGCTGTCTGCCTTGAGTGCAGAGGACAAGTTTCTCCTGAGACACCAGCTATGGAAACACAAGATCTTCATAAAAGTCTTTCCCAGCCAGGTCCTAAAGCCTTTTCTAGAAGATTCCAAATACCAAAACCTGCTACCCCTTTTTGTTGGACACAATCTGCTGCTGATCAGTGAGGAGCCCAAGATCAAGAAAATGGTGCGGGTCTTAAAGAGTGTGCCTTTCCTGCCGCTGCTGGGTGGCTGCGTTGATAACACCAACCTCAGCAGGCAGGGACTTGTAGACTATGACAAGCTGCCCAGCCTGGACCAGCTACAGGGGGATCTGGCAGGAGGGTTTACTCACCTGCTACCTGCTCCAGCACCAGCCTGTCCAGCTGACTTCCCTGTTGGATCAGTATGTCAAACAGCAAAACGAGGGAGATTTTCCATGTCAGTCAATAGGAAGCTACATCCTCCTGACCCTGCTCCAGATTCCTAGCTGGCCTGTTTTACTCAGCTCTGTCCATAAACACACTCTGTCCCTGTTGTCTGTCTTGTTGTCTGGAAGAGATCTACAAGAATTGGAGTGGGGAGTGGCCTTGTGTGACTTGGCTCTCATTCACAATGACCTCTTTGTGAACAGGCCTCTTCACGATACAGAGAAATTCCATTCCAGAATGAGGCTGCCCATCGTCCTTGGTTTTACTGATCACTGTCTTTAGTTGTTCCAACTAGGGACCCAATAGGAACAGTCTCCTTCAGTTCTCCCTGCACAAGGCAGAGAGGATGGAGACTGTCTTGCCCAGCCTCCTCACCCACTACCTTGTGCTCTGTGTTTTCCCAGTCCACCTTATCAGTGCTCATGCCATGGTGGACCAGTTAAGAAGACTTGTGAATGGTACCTGCTGGGTCTTGTGCCAAGCACTTTACAGACACATGTGCCAGCTCCTTTAGTCCTCACCATTCAGGAAACAGCAGAGAAGTTTGAGTTCTGGATAAGGTCTCAAATTTGGTTCTCTGAAGCCTCAAATTCTCAAAGTAGAACTTCTTTATAAAGTTACCCACGAGTGTATCCTGGTGGGCTCAGACGTTGGTTTTCCACCCTTCAGGTGTGCTGTGCTGTGGAAAGAATAGAGAACCTGCTTCGTGATAAAAATAAAATAAATTTTATTGAAAAAAAAGCATAATGCTTTTCACTGAAGCACAGCACTTCTGATATCTTGCCACTGCAGACATTTATTTATCTATTAAATCTACTAAAGTTTAACAATATTCATGAGCACACAATATGTGCCTCCCAGCTAATGGAATAGCCATGAGTAGGTTCTTCGCCCTGCAGGAAAGTACATCATAACTGAAGAAACAAGTGAAGGACTCTAGAGAGAGCTGTCATAAAGCTACAGTCTATGGATAGGCCAACATAGATACTACAGTAGGTATGTAAAGAGTGTTCATGAGATTAATACAATCAACAGGATTGGGAAGAGGACACAATCTTTTCAGAGAACTGCCCTGGGCCAAGTTGTTAAGTCTCTTTTAAGCTCCTAATTGTCACTCTTTTGGAGGTCCATCTCTTTGTCCTCACCCTAGAGAACAGAAAGGACCTTAATCAAGATAGCTGCCATGAACTGTAGAAATCCTTGACAGAGGCTTAGAACCATATTCTAGTCACAAAGCAAAGGGGGAAATGTGCTGCATTAATTCCTGTACCATTGCTATGGTTCCCATTTAGGACATCAGAGGTACCAGGCATCATTGTGTGATTTCTTTGTGCCTTAAAGAACTATGAAAACAGGAGGAGCTCCATAAAAGACCCATGACCAGAAATTGTGAGACTAATTTTGCACACACTACATGAAGCAGTTATTTTTTGCCATTTTTGCTTTTCTTGTTTATTGTGATTTCTGCTCATCATTTTAAGTGTCTTTAATTAATGATACATTTTCATTGGACATCTTCCCCCAAGCTTTTAAAGCAGAGGACATGCTTCTAAAAATCAAATAACTAAATAATAAATAAAGTGCTGAGTGGTAAAGTGACCCTCAGATGAAGTAATAGAAATAAAAATCCAAATGCAGAAAATGTGCCTGTTCATCATCATTGACACTTGGGAGGAAGGGCCTTTCATCAGAAGCTGTTAACAGCAGTCCTGTCTGCCCATAGTGTGACCTTAAATTCAGGGCACCTTAAGATACACTCAACCTGGCCCCAGCACAAGGGTTTTAGCACTTTGAGGGATTAATCAAAGTTTTGTTTTCACTCAACTACATGCAAAATGACTTTTCAGGGCTTAATATTCTGATTGCCAAGAGACATTGGATGAATGTAGGAGGAAGATGTAGTTGAAAGGTACAGTAAATTTGATTCGGGTCTGAAAAATGCACCCTGAGCTTCCTGTCTGTGAAGCACTGTTCAGCCCTCAGAAGTCTGATAAAACATACATTCCATGTCAGCTTGCAGTGTCTAATTCGGTAAGGGAGACCGTCAGAAAACTAGACAAGTGTAAGAGTGATTATCATGGGAAAGAAAGAGAGAACTCAACTGGGAGTGGTCATATAGAACCAGGACTTAAGAGATTAGTTAAGAAGATATTGCCATGGGAAAATGAGGATCAGTGAAGGATCATTAAGTACTGACAAATATATTTTGTTGTTTACTTGATACTCGGCTCCTTAACAAGTGGCTGGCACTATCTGAGATATACACATTTTAAATCCAAGTTACATGAAGGATTTATATCAGACTTATAAAAACATTAGACTTGGTAAATATTTTCCAGATCTTCTAGATATTTGATAGATAAGAAGAGAGGAGATGGAGACACTGTAATATAAGATAAAACAGGGAAATCTATAAATGCCAATTCAATTTTCACTTAGCATAGAAAGTATTGTGTTTCAGACATTTTCAAACATCATTTGTGCTGATCTCCCATTGCCTCCCATTAACATGCTCCATATATCCTCCCCAAAACTTCTACTATCACGTCATATTTGCCCCATTGCTCACCTTTCTCAACATATCTTTTCCCCTTTTTGTTTCCATAACCTTGTTTACCTAGACCCATATTTTAATTATTCATTCATCCGTTTAATTATACAATCTAAATTACATTAATCTGTTGGTTGCTATCTAGGCTGGCTCCACTTCAATTTTGAATAGAGCAGCAATCAACATAGATATTATGGCATTACTGTGGCAGGATAGGGTCATTTGTATATGTGTCTTGAAGGGATATAGCTGGATCATGTAGTAGTTCTTATTTGTAAAGAACAAAACATACTGAGTTTCATAATGGCTGCATAATTTTATATTCTCACCAACCCTGAATAAGAAGGGGTTCCATTTTCCTTACATCTTCAATAGCTGTTTTGTTATTTTTGTGTTGCTGTTGTTGTTATTGTTGCTTCTGTTTTTTGTTTGATTGCTAGTTGACTGTTTCATGAGACAGTTTCATGTAGTTCAAGTTGTTTTCTATCATGCATTAGAGCTAACATTGTCCTTAAACTCTAGTGGTCTTGCCTCCACTTGCCATGGACTGGATTGTAATCATGATAGATTTTTACTAAGGTGAGACTCAATCTCAAGCAGTTTTAGTTTGCGTTTTCCTAATAGTGCATGCAGCATGATCAACGCTTTAAAAAACACCTGTTGTCTATTTGTGTTTCTTTGAGAATTGTCTTTTCAGTTTATTATCCTATTTTTATGTGGCAGGGACTTTTTGGTGTCTCAGTGTTACAGATGTTTATAGATTCTAGATATGAATCATCTTTCTAAACAAGAGTTGAGAAATAGTTGCCTCCTAATCTATAGGTTGTGTGTTTGTTGTGCTGACAGTTTTATTTGCTGTGCATAACATTTTAGTTTCACATAACTCCATTGTTAATTCATGAGGCTGTTTCCTTTACTGTTGGAGTCTTGTTCTTGAAGTTCCTGCATATGCTTGAATCTTCAAGTACTACTCCTAGATTTTCATTGAGCAGTTTCAGCATTTCAGTGTTTAAATTCAGGTTTCCAATCACTTTAAATTTACTTTTGCAAAGGGTGAATGAGATGGATCTCATTTTATTCTTCTACATCTGAATACCCTATATATTATGTATTCATTTATTTGCTTATTTGTTTATTTAATTATTCACTTTACATCCTGATTGCTGTCCATCTTCCCACAGTCCCTCCTCACAAATTACCTCCCCCTTTTCTCTGAGTGGAGCATGCCACTCCCAGATATCTTCCCACCCTGGCACATCATGTCCCTGCAGGCTAGGTGCATCTTCTCCCATTGAGGCCAGAGAAGTCAGCCAAGTTAGGGGAATGGATTCTATAGACAGGCAGGCATCAGGTTTATGGATAACCCCTGCTCCAGTTGTGGGGGAACACACAAGAAGACAAAGATGCACATCTGCCACATATGTGCAAGGAGGGTATAGGTCCAGCCAATGAATGCTCTTTGGTCTCTGAGAGCCTCAAGGCTCCAGGTTAGTTGACTCAGTTGGTCTTCTTGTGGAGTACCTATCTCCTTCAGGGCCCTCACACCTTCTCCCCACTCTTCCATAAGAGGTCCCAAGCTCTATTTAAAGTTTGGCCATGGGTACCTGCATCTGTCCGAGTCAGCTTTTAGGAAGAGCCTCTCAGAGGTTAACCATACCAGGCTGTCTGCAAGCACTCTTGGCATCAGCAATAATGTTTGGTGTCTGCAGATGGAATGGGTCAGAGAGTGGGGTGGTCTCTGGCTGGCATTTCCTTCAGCCTCTTCTCCATTTTTGTCTCTGTGTTTCCTTTAGACATGGACAATTCTGGATTAAAAAATTTTAGATGGGAGGGCAGACCCATTCCTCCACTGGGGGCCATGTCTATCTACTGGAGGTGATCTCTTAAGGTTCTATCATGATGTTGAGTATTTCAGCTAACAACATCACAGTTAGGTCCTGAGAGCCTCTTGCATCCCTGGCATCTAGGACATTCTAGTGGTTCCCCAAGTTCCCTACACCACACTGCTACTTATTTTTATTCTTTATACTGGCCCTATGGACTTCACACCTATCTCTTTTAATACCTGATCCTGCCCTGTTATTTTGCTTCCCCTCCCCTCTACCACCCAGATCCCTGCTTCCCTCTGCCTCCTGTGATTATTCTAAGTGGGTTTGAAGCATCACATTTTGGCATTCCTACTTGTTAAGCTTCATATGGTCTCTGAGTTGTATTGTGGATATTCTGAGCTTTTGGGCTAATATTAACTTATCACTAAGTACATGTATGTACTTTTGGGTCTGGGTTACCTCACTCAGGATGATATTTTCTACTTCCATCCATTTTCCTGCAAAATTCATGAAGTCATCATTTTTATTAGATATTTTCTTTATTTACATTTTAAATATTATCCCCTTTCCTAGTTTCCCCTCCAAAAACAAAAACCCCTATCCCTTCCCCCCTCCCCCTGCTCCCCAGCCCACTCACTCCCATTCCTGGTCTTGGCCTTCCCCCATACTGGAGTATAAAACCTTCACAGGACTTAGGGCCTCTCCTCCCATTGATGACTGACTAGCACATCCTCAGGTACATATACAGCTAGAGCCACAAGTTCCACCATGTGTGTTCTTTGATTGGTGGTATAGTTCCAAGGAGGTCTTGGGGGTACTGGTTAGTTCATATTGATTTTCCTCCTATGGAGCTTCAGACCACTTCAGATCCATGGGTATTTTCTCTAGCTCCTTCATTGGGGACCTTGTGTTCCATCCAATAGATGATTGTGAGCATCTACTTCTATATTTACCAGGCACTGGCAAAAGCCCTGCGGAGACAGTTATACCAGGCTCTTGTTCGCATCTCCCATAGTGTCTGGGTTTGGTGGTTGTTTATGGGAAGGATCCCAAAGTGCAGCACTCTCTGCGTAGGGGTTCCTTCAGACTCTGCTCTGAAATTTGTCTCTGTAACTCCTTCCATGGGTATTTTGTTCCCAATTCTGAAAAGGATTCTGAGCTTCTGGGATAATATCCACTTATCAGTGAGTGCATATCATGTGAGTTCTTTGGGACTGGGTTACCTCACTCAGGATGATATCCTCCAGATCCATCCATTTACCAAAGAATTTCATAAATTCATTCTTTTTAATAGCTGAGTAGTACTCCATTGTGTAAATGTACCACATTTTCTGTATCCATTCCTCTGTTGAGGGACATCTGGGTTCTTTCCAGCTTCTGGCTAATATAAATAGGGCTGCTATGGACATACTGGAGCATGCACCCTTATTACCAGTTGGAATATCTTCTAGGTATATGCCCAGCAGAGGAATTGCTGGATCTTCCGGTAGTACTATGTCCAGTTTTCTGAGGAACTGCCAGACTGATTTCCAGAGTGCTTGTACAAGCTTGCAATCCTACCAGCAATGGAGGAGTGTTATTCTTTCTCCACATCCTCACCAGCATCTGCTGTCACCTGAATTTTGATCCTAGTCATTCTGACTGGTGTGAGGTGGAATCTCAGGGTTGTTTTGATTTGCATTTCCCTGATGATTAAAGATGTTGAACATTTTTTCAAGTGCTTCTCAGCCCTTCGGTGTTCCTGATTTGAAAATTCTTTGTTTAGCACCGTTCCCCATTTTTTGAAAGGGTTATTTGAATTTCTGGAGTTCAGCTTCTTGAGCTTTTTGTATATATTGGATATTAGTCCCCTATCAGATTTAGGAGTGGTAAAAATTCTTTCTGAATCTGTTGGTGGCCTTTTTGTCTTATTGACAGTATCTTTTGTCCTAAAGAAGCTTTGCAATTTTATGAGGTCCCATTTGTAGATTCTTGATCTTACAGTACAGGCCATTGCTGTTCTGTTTAGTTATTTTTACCCTGTGCACATATCTTTGAGGCTTTTCTCCACTTTCACCTCTTTAAGTTTCAGTGTCTCTGGTTTTATGTGA
Organism: Mus musculus; assembly: GCF_000001635.26. Classification (NCBI taxonomy): domain Eukaryota; kingdom Metazoa; phylum Chordata; class Mammalia; order Rodentia; family Muridae; genus Mus; species Mus musculus. Next base: position 97,833,553 of record NC_000086.7, read on the forward strand.
AGTTCTTTGATCCACTTAGACTTGAGCTTTGTACAAGGAGATAAGAATGGATCAATTGGTCCGCCTGGCTTGGGAAGCGGCCTCAGCCTCAGCAGCAGCGGTCGCCATCTTGGTTCCGGGACTCAGCAGAACTTAGGAAATTAGTCTGAACAGGCTAGAGGGTGCGCCAGAGAACCGGACAGCTTCTGGGACGGGCAGAAGCACAGAGCCGCTGAGGCAGCAGCCTGGGCGGGCCGCAGACAACCGGCCACCATCCGGACCAGAGGACAGGTGTCCGCCTGGCTTGGGAGGCGGCCTCAGCCTCAGCAGCAGCGGTCGCCATCTTGGTTCCGGGACTCAGCAGAACTTAGGAAATTAGTCTGAACAGGTTAGAGTGTGCGCCAGAGAACCGGACAGCTTCTGGGACGGGCAGAAGCACAGAGCCGCTGAGGCAGCACTCTTGGCGGGCCGCAGACAGCCGGCCACCGTCCGGACCAGAGGACAGGTGTCCGCCTGGCTCGGGAGATGGCCTCAGCCTCAGGAGCAGCGGTCACCATCTTGGTTCCAGGACTCCCTGGAACTTAGGATTTTAGTCTGCACAGGTGAGAGTCTGCACCACAGAAGCTGACAGCTTCTGGGAGCTGCCAAAGCAACACAGCTTCTGAGAGAGGCCCTGTTTTGGGCCTTCTTCTTCGACCAGGAGGAGGTCCAAAAACAAGATATCTGCGCACCTTCCCTATAAGAGAGCTTGCCAGCAGAGAGTGCTCTGAGCACTGAAACTCAGAGGAGAGAATCTGTCTCCCAGGTCTGCTGAGAGACGGTAACAGAATCACCAGAAGAACAATCTCTAAACAGAGTCAACTATAACTACTAACTCCAGAGATTACCAGATGGCGAAAGGTAAACGTAGGAATCCTACTAACAGGAACCAAGACCACTCACCATCATCAGAACCCAGCACTCCCACTTCGCCCAGTCCAGGGCACCCCAACACACCCGAAAACCTAGACCTAGATTTAAAAGCATATCTCATGATGATGGTAGAGGACATCAAGAAGGACTTTAATAAATCACTTAAAGAAATACAGGAGAACACTGCTAAAGAGTTACAAGTCCTTAAAGAAAAACAGGAAAACACAATCAAACAGGTAGAAGTCCTTACAGAAAAAGAGGAAAAAACATACAAACAGGTGGTGGAAATGAACAAAACCATACTAGACCTAAAAAGGGAAGTAGAAACAATAAAGAAAACTCAAAGTGAGGCAACACTGGAGATAGAAACCCTAGGAAAGAAATCTGGAACCATAGATTTGAGCATCAGCAACAGAATACAAGAGATGGAAGAGAGAATCTCAGGTGCAGAAGATTCCATAGAGAACATCGGCACAACAATCAAAGAAAATGGAAAATGCAAAAAGATCCTAACTCAAAATATCCAGGAAATCCAGGACACAATGAGAAGACCAAACCTACGGATAATAGGAGTGGATGAGAATGAAGATTTTCAACTCAAAGGACCAGCAAACATCTTCAACAAAATTATTGAAGAAAACTTCCCAAATATAAAGAAAGAGATACCTATGAACATACAAGAAGCCTACAGAACTCCAAATAGACTGGACCAGAAAAGAAATTCCTCCCGACACATAATAATCAAAACAACAAATGCACTAAATAAAGATAGAATACTAAAAGCGATAAGGGAAAAAGGTCAAGTAACATACAAAGGCAAGCCTATCAGAATTACACCAGATTTTTCACCAGAGACTATGAAAGCCAGAAGAGCCTGGACAGATGTTATACAGACACTAAGAGAACACAAATTCCAGCCCAGGCTACTATACCCAGCCAAACTCTCAATTACCATAGATGGAGAAACCAAAGTATTCCACGACAAAACCAAATTCACACATTATCTCTCCACGAATCCAGCCCTTCAAAGGTTAATAACAGAAAAGAAGCAATACAAGAACGGGAACAATGCCCTAGAAAAAACAAGAAGGTAATCCCTCAACAAACCTAAAAGAAGACAGCCACAAGAACAGAATGCCAACTTTAACAACAAAAATAACAGGAAGCAACAATTACTTTTCCTTAATATCTCTTAACATCAATGGTCTCAACTCCCCAATAAAAAGACATAGACTAACAAACTGGCTACACAAACAAGACCCAACATTTTGCTGTTTACAGGAGACACATCTCAGAGAAAAAGATAGACACTACCTCAGAATAAAAGGCTGGAAAACAAATTTCCAAGCAAATGGTATGAAGAAACAAGCTGGAGTAGCCATCCTAATATCTGATAAGATTGACTTCCAACCCAAAGTCATCAAAAAAGACAAGGAGGGGCACTTTGTTCTCATCAAAGGTAAAATCCTCCAAGAGGAACTCTCAATTCTGAATATCTATGCGCCAAATACAAGGGCAGCCACATTCATTAAAGAAACTTTAGTAAAGCTCAAAGCACACATTGCACCTCACACAATAATAGTGGGAGACTTCAACACACCACTTTCACCAATGGACAGATCATGGAAACAGAAACTAAACAGGGACACACTGAAACTAACAGAAGTGATGAAACAAATGGATCTGACAGATATCTACAGAACATTTTATTCTAAAACAAAGGGATATACCTTCTTCTCAGCACCTCATGGTACCTTCTCCAAAATTGACCACATAATAGGTCACAAAACAGGCCTCAACAGATTCAAAAATATTGAAATTGTCCCATGTATCCTATCAGATCACCATGCACTAAGGCTGATCTTCAATAACAAAAAAAAATAACAGAAAGCCAACACTCACGTGGAAACTGAACAACACTCTTCTCAATGATACCTTGGTCAAGGAAGGAATAAAGAAAGAAATTAAAGACTTTTTAGTTTGATGAAAATGAAGCCACAACATACCCAAACCTATGGGACACAATGAAAGCATTTCTAAGAGGGAAACTCATAGCTCTGAGTGCCTCCATGAAGAAACGGGAGAGAGCACATACTAGCAGCTTGACAACAGATCTAAAAGCTCTAGAAAAAAAGGAAGCAAATTCACCCAAGAGGAGTAGACGGCAGGAAATAATCAAACTCAGGGGTGAAATCAACCAAGTGGAAACAAGAAGAACTATTCAAAGAATTAACCAAACGAGGAGTTGGTTCTTTGAGAAAATCAACAAGATAGATAAACCCTTAGCTAGACTCACTAGAGGGCACAGGGACAAAATCCTAATTAACAAAATCAGAACTGAAAAGGGAGACATAACAACAGATCCTGAAGAAATCCAAAACACCATCAGATCCTTCTACAAAAGGCTATACTCAACAAAACTGGAAAACCTGGACGAAATGGACAAATTTCTGGACAGATACCAGGTACCAAAGTTGAATCAGGATCAAGTTGACCTTCTAAACAGTCCCATATCCCCTAAAGAAATAGAAGCAGTTATAAATAGTCTCCCAGCCAAAAAAAGCCCAGGACCAGACAGGTTTAGTGCAGAGTTCTATCAGACCTTCAAAGAAGATCTAATTCCAGTTCTGCACAAACTTTTTCACAAGATAGAAGTAGAAAGTACTCTACCCAACTCATTTTATGAAGCCACTATTACTCTGATACCTAAACCACAGAAAGATCCAACAAAGATAGAGAACTTCAGACCAATTTCTCTTATGAATATCGATGCAAAAATCCTCAATAAAATTCTCGCTAACCGAATCCAAGAACACATTAAAGCAATCATCCATCCTGACCAAGTAGGTTTTATTCCAGGGATGCAGGGATGGTTTAATATACGAAAATCCATCAATGTAATCCACTATATAAACAAACTCAAAGACAAAAACCACATGATCATCTTGTTGGATGCAGAAAAAGCATTTGACAAGATCCAACACCCATTCATGATAAAAGTTCTGGAAAGATCAGGAATTCAAGGCCCATACCTAAACATGATAAAAACAATCTACAGCAAACCAGTAGCCAACATCAAAGTAAATGGAGAGAAGCTGGAAGCAATCCCACTAAAATCAGGGACTAGACAAGGCTGCCCACTTTCTCCCTACCTTTTCAACATAGTACTTGAAGTATTAGCCAGAGCAATTCGACAACAAAAGGAGATCAAGGGGATACAAATTGGAAAGGAGGAAGTCAAAATATCACTTTTTGCAGATGATATGATAGTATATATAAGTGACCCTAAAAATTCTACCAGAGAACTCCTAAACCTGATAAACAGCTTCAGTGAAGTAGCTGGATATAAAATTAACTCAAACAAGTCAACGGCCTTTCTCTACACAAAGAATAAACAGGCTGAGAAAGAAATTAGGGAAACAACACCCTTCTCAATAGTCACAAATAATATAAAATATCTCGGCGTGACTCTAACTAAGGAAGTGAAAGATCTGTATGATAAAAACTTCAAGTCTCTGAAGAAAGAAATTAAAGAAGATCTCAGAAGATGGAAAGATCTCCCATGCTCATGGATTGGCAGGATCAATATTGTAAAAATGGCTATCTTGCCAAAAGCAATCTATAGATTCAATGCAATCCCCATCAAAATTCCAACTCAATTCTTCAACGAATTAGAAGGAGCAATTTGCAAATTCATCTGGAATAACAAAAAACCTAGGATAGCAAAAACTCTTCTCAAGGATAAAAGAACCTCTGGTGGAATCACCATGCCTGACCTAAAGCTTTACTACAGAGCTATTGTGGTAAAAACTGCATGGTACTGGTATAGAGACAGACAAGTAGACCAATGGAATAGAATTGAAGACCCAGAAATGAACCCACACACCTATGGTCACTTGATCTTCGACAAGGGAGCTAAAACCATCCAGTGGAAGAAAGACAGCATTTTCAACAAATGGTGCTGGCACAACTGGTTGTTATAATGTAGAAGAATGCGAATCGATCCATACTTATCTCCTTGTACTAAGGTCAAATCTAAATGGATCAAAGAACTTCACATAAAACCAGAGACACTGAAACTTATAGAGGAGAAAGTGGGGAAAAGCCTTGAAGATATGGGCACAGGGGAAAAATTCCTGAACAGAACAGCAATGACTTGTGCTGTAAGATCGAGAATTGACAAATGGGACCTAATGAAACTCCAAAGTTTCTGCAAGGCAAAAGACACCGTCAATAAGACAAAGAGACCACCAACAGATTGGGAAAGGATCTTTACCTATCCTAAATCAGATAGGGGACTAATATCCAACATATATAAAGAACTCAAGAAGGTGGACTTCAGAAAATCAAACAACCCCATTAAAAAATGGGGCTCAGAACTGAACAAAGAATTCTCACCTGAGGAATACCGAATGGCAGAGAAGCACCTGAAAAAATGTTCAACATCCTTAATCATCAGGGAAATGCAAATCAAAACAACCCTGAGATTCCACCTCACACCAGTCAGAATGTCTAAGATCAAAAATTCAGGTGACAGCAGATGCTGGCGAGGATGTGGAGAAAGAGGAACACTCCTCCATTGTTGGTGGGATTGCAGGCTTGTACAACCACTCTGGAAATCCGTCTGGCGGTTCCTCAGAAAATTGGACATAGTACTACCGGAGGATCCAGCAATACCTCTCCTGGGCATATATCCAGAAGATGCCCCAACTGGTAAGAAGGACACATGCTCCACTATGTTCATAGCAGCCTTATTTATAATAGCCAGAAGCTGGAAAGAACCCAGATGCCCCTCAACAGAGGAATGGATACAGAAAATGTGGTACATCTACACAATGGAGTACTACTCAGCTATTAAAAAGAATGAATTTATGAAATTCCTAGCCAAATGGATGGACCTGGAGGGCATCATCCTGAGTGAGGTAACACATTCACAAAGAAACTCACACAATATGTACTCACTGATAAGTGGATATTAGCCCAAAACCTAGGATACTCAAGATATAAGATACAATTTCCTAAACACATGAAACTCAAGAAAAATGAAGACTGAAGTGTGGACACTATGCCCCTCCTTAGAAGTGGGAACAAAACACCCTTGGAAGGAGTTACAGAGACAAAGTCTGGAGCTGAGATGAAAGGATGGACCATGTAGAGACTGCCTTATCCAGGGATCCACCCCATAATCAGCATCCAAATGCTGACACCATTGCATACACTAGCAAGATTTAACGAAAGGACCCAGATATAGCTGTCTCTTGTGAGACTATGCCGGGGACTAGCAAACACAGAAGTGGATGCCCACAGTCAGCTAATGGATGGATCACAGGGCTCCCAATGGAGGAGCTAGAGAAAGTACCCAAGGAGCTAAAGGGATCTGCAACCCGATAGGTGGATCAACATTAAGAACTAACCAGTACCCCGGAACTCTTGACTCTAGCTGCATATGTATCAAAAGATGGCCTAGTCGGCCATCACTGGAAAGAGAGGCCCATTGGACACACAAACTTTATATGCCCCAGAACAGGGGAACGCCAGGGCCAAAAAGGGGGAGTGGGCGGTTAGGGGAGTGGGGGTGGGTGGGTATGGGGGACTTTTGGTATAGCATTGGAAATGTAAATGAGCTAAATACCTAATAAAAAATGGAAAGAAAAAAAAAAGAAAAAAAAAAAGAATGGATCAATTGCATTCTTCTACATGATAACCACCAGTTGTGCCAGCACCATTTGTTGAAAATGCTGTCTTTTTTCCACTGGATGGTTTTAGCTCCCTTGTCAAAGATCAAGTGACCATAGGTGTGAGGTTCATTTCTGGCTCTTCAATTCTATTCCACTGATCTACCTGTCTGTTGCTGTACCAGTACCAAGCAGTTTTTATCACAATTACTCTGTAGTACAGATGGAAGTCAGGCATGGTAATTCCCCTAGAGGTTCTTTTATTGTTAAGAATAGTTTTTGCTATCCTGGGTTTTTTGTTATTCCAGATGAATTTGCAAATTGACCTTTCTAACTCAGTGAAGAATTGAGTTGGAATTTTGATGGGGATTGCATTGAATTTGTAGATTGCTTTTCTCAGGATAGTCATTTTTTACTATATTATTCCTGCCAATCCATGAGAATGGGAGATCTTTTCATCTTCTGAGAGCTTCTTCAATTTCTTTTTTCAGAGACTTGAAGTTCTTGTCATACAGACCTTTTAATTCCTTAGTTAGGGTCACACCAAGATATTTTATATTATTTGTCACTATTGTGAAGGGTGTTGTTACCCTAATTTTTTTCTCAGCCTGTTTATCCTTTGTGTAGAGAAAGGCCACTGATTTGAGTTAATTTTATATCCAGCTACAGCACTGAAGCTGTTTATCAGGTTTAGGAGTTCTCTGGTGGAATTTTTAGGGTCACTTTTATATACTATCATGTCATCTGCAAATAGTGATATTTTGACTTCTCCTTTCCAATTTGTATCCCTTTATCTCCTTTTGTTGTCGAATTGCTCTGGCTAGGACTTCAAGTACAATGTTGAATAGGTAGGGCGAGAGTGGACAGCCTTGTCTAGTCCTTGATTTTAGTGGGAATGCTTCCAGCTTCTCTCCATTTACTTTTTTGGAGATTGCTACTGGTTTGCTGTAGATTGCTTTTATTATGTTAAGGGATGGGCCTTGAATTCCTGATCTTTCTAGGACTTTTATCATGAATGGGAGTTGGATTTTTTCCAAGTGCTTTCTCAGCATCTAATGAGATGATCATGTGATTTTTGTCTTTGAGTTTGTTTATATAGTGGATTAAGTTGAGGGATTTCTGTATATTAAACCATCCCTGCATCCCTGGGATGAAACCTACTTGGTCATGATGGATGATCGTTTTAATGGGTTCTTGGATTCAGTTTGCTAGGATTTTACTGAGTATTTTTGCATCAATATTCATAAGGAAAATTGGTCAGAAGTTCTCTTTGTTTGTTGTATCTTTGTCTGGTTTAGCTATCAGAGTAATTGTGGCTTCATAGAATCAACTTGGTAGAGTACCTTCTGTTTCTATTTTGTCTAATAGTTTGAGGAGAGTTGGAATTAGGTCTTCTTTGAAGGTCTGTAAGAGCTCTGCACATACCCATCTGGTCCTGGGCTTTTTTTGGTTGGGAGACTATTAATAACTTCTTCTATTTCTTTAGGGGAGCTGGGAATGTTAAGATCATTAATCTGATCCTGATTTAACTGTGGTACCTGGTATCTGTCTAGGAAGTTGTCCATTTCATCCAGGGTTTCCAGTTTTGTTGAGTATAACCTTTTGTAGTAGGATCTGATGATGTTTTGGATTTCCTCTGGATCTCTTGTTATGCCTCCTTTTTTTCATTTTTGATTTTGTTAATTAGGATACTGTCCCTGTGCCCTTTAGTTAGTCTGCTTAAGTGTTTATCTATCTTGTTGATTTTCTCAAAGAAACAGCTCCTGGTTTGGATGATTCTTTGAATAGTTTTTTTTGTTTTTTTGTTTGTTTGTTTGCTTCCACTTCGCTGATTTATGCTCTAAGTTTGATTATTTCCTGCCACCTACTCCTCTTGGGTGAATTTGATTCATTTCGTTCTAGAGCTTCTAGGTGTGCTGTCATACAGCTAGTGTATGACACTAATTTACTTTTGGATGCACTCAGGGCTATGGATTTTCCTATTAGGACTACTTTCATTGTGTCCACACACTGGGAACACCTGGGAGGCAGGCTGGGGCTGAAAGAGACTTAGAAAGCAAGAGAGATAATGGAGACCAAGACAAGTTTCCTGTTCAAGGCCCACGATTTTACTCTGAAACTGTGCTTATAAAGGGGGAAGGTCCATCCCCCCTTCCGCCAGTCCATTCTTGGTGTCTGGAGCCAGCCTGCAGGTGACATGCAGGATAGGATGTTCCTCCAGAATATCTCAGGGGCCTCTAAGCAGGTAGCAGTGTCTTGGAGGAGAGCAGTGGCAGGTGACAGAACAATAGAGCCATCTAGGTTGGAAGGCTCCACCCTAGGTAATCTCCTTCTTAGTGGAAGCAAGGTCAAAGTCTGGATCAGCCTGCTTCAAGGCTGAGGGAGGCTACAGTGTCCCATAAGTTTGAGTATGTTGTGGCTTCATTTTCATTAAATTCTAAAAAGTCTTTAATTTATTTCTTCCTTGACCAAGTTATCATAGAGTAGAGTGTTGTTCAGTTTCCACGTGAATGTTAGCTTTCTATTAATTATGCTGTTATTGAAGATCAACCTTAGTCTGTGGTGATCTGAAAGGGTGTGTGTGATTTCAATATTTTTTGTATCTGTTAAGGCCTGTTCTGTGACCGATTATATGGTCAGTTTTGGAGGAGTTACCATGAAGTGCTGAGAGGAATGTATATCCTTTTGTTTTAGGATAAAATGTTCTGTAGATATCTGTCAAATCCATTTGTTTCATACCTTCTGTTATTGTCCATGTGTCTCTGTTTAGCTTCTGTTTCCAGGATCTGTCCATTGGTGAGAGTGGAGTGTTGAAGTCTCTCACTGATATTGTGTGAGGTGCAATGTGTGATTTGAGCTTTACTAAAGTTCCTTTAATGAATGTGGCTGCCCTTGTATTTGGAGCTTATATATTTAGAATTGAGAGTTCACCTTAGTAGTTTTTGCCTTTGATGACTATGAAGTGCCCTTACTTGTCTTTTTTGATAAGTTTGTGTTGGAAGTCAATTTTATTTGATATGAGAATGGCTACTCCAGCTTGGTTTTTTTTTTTTTTTTTTTGACCATTTGCTTAGAAAATTGTTTTCCAGCCTTTTACTCTGAGGTAGTGTCTGTCTTTGTCCCTGAGGTGGGTTTCCTGTAAGCAGCCAAATGTTGGGTCCTGTTTGTGTAGCCAGTCTATTAGTCTATGATTTTATTGAGGAATTGAGTCCATTGATGTTAAGAGATATCAAAGAAAAGTAAATTGTTGCTTCCTGTCATTTTTGTTGTTAAAGTTGGGATTCTGTTCTTGTGGCTGCCTTCTCTTAGTTTTGTTGAAGGATTACTTTCTTGCTTTTTCTAGGGTGTAGTTTCCATCTTTGTGTTGGTGTTTTCCCTTTATTATCATTTGAAGGGCTGGATTCATGGAAAGATATTGTGTGAATTTGGTTTTGTCATGGAATACCTTGTTTTCTCTATCTATGGTAATTGAGAGTTTTGCTTGGTATTGTAGCATAGTCTGGCTTTTCTGTTCTCTTAAGGTCTGTATGACATCTTCCCAGGATCTTCTGGCTTTCATAGTCTTTAAGGAGAAATCACCTATAATTCTGAAAGGTCTGCCTTTATATGTTACTTGACCTATTTTCCTTAATGCTTTTAATATTTTCTTCATTTTGTGCATTTGTTATTCTGATTATTATGTGTCGGGAGGGATTTCTTTTCTGGTCCAGTCTATTTGGAGTTCTGTATGCTTCTTGTATGATCATGGGCATCTCTTTTTTTATGTTTGGGAAGTTTTCTTCTATTATTCTGTTGAAGATATTAGCTGGCCCTTTAAGTTGAAAATCTTCATTCTCATCAATTCCTATTATCCGTAAGTTTGGTCTTCTCATTGTGTCCTGGATTACCTGGATGTTTTGAGTTAGGATCCTTTTGCATTTTGTATTTTCTTTGACTGTTGTGTCGATGTTCTCTATGGAATCTTCTGCACCTGAGATTCTCTCTTCCATCTCCTGTATTCTGTTGCTGATGCTCACATCTATGGTTCCTGATTTCTTTCCTAGGGTTTCTATCTCCAGAGTTGTCTCCCTTTGGGTTTTCTTCATTGTTTCTACTTCCATTTTTAGATCTTGGATGGTTTTGTTCAATTCTTTCCTGTTTGGATGTGTTCTCCTGTATTTCTTTAAGTTAGTCATTTATTTCCTTCCTATAGTCCTCCATCATCATCATGAGAAGTGACTTTAGATCCATATCTTGCTTTTCTGGTGTGATCGTGTATCCAGGACTTACTATGGTGGGAGAGTTTGGTTCTCATGATGCCAAGTAACCTTGGTTTCTCTTGCTTCTGCTCTTATGTTTGCCTCCTGCCATCTGATTATCTCAAGTGCTAGATTCCCTCAGTATATCTGATTGGAGCCTGTTCTTCCTGTCATCCCAGTTGACTCAGAACTCCTCACAGTCCAGCTTTCTCTCTGACCTTGTTATTCTGGGATTCTGTGAACCTGAGATTCTGGGTGTGTCAGAGTTCTTGGCAGTCAAGCTTCCTCTGAGACCCTGAGATCCTGGTGTAACCGAGCTCCTGGGATGCTGGGATCCTGCAATACTAAGTTCCTGGGCATGTTACAGTGCCTGGAAGTGGTAACCCCTCTGGTGACTGAGGGGCTGTCTGCTGTGTTCGAAACCAAGGTAGACCAGCACCTATAGAAGGAACCCGTGCTGCTAGTTGGGCAGGTTTCCGGTGTTCTTGATCCTGCTGGCACAGGCCCCTCATGGTTGTTTTGGGACAGATGTTGCATTTCACTCACCAGTGATCCTAAGATCCTGGGCATGCTAGGTAGGGTGCCTGTGGCATGGAGAGTCCTCTGGGGACAGTGGGACTGTCTGATGAGTTTGTGCCTAAGGTGCCTGGGGGCTGGCACCGACCGGAAGGCTGTTTCTGATTTTTAATATGTGGTTTTATGGCCTTTTTCAAGATTGAAAAGGTTTTAGCCATAAGTTTTTATTTTTCTTTTAATTTTCTGTGTTTTGTCCATTGTTTGGCACACATATGATGAATGTTATTTCTTTTTTATATTACCCCATAGATCACTGAAATTTGGTGTCCATTCAATGTCATTTTTCATGTTTCTTAATTTTGAAAAATTGTCACTTTTCTGCCTTAATTATTTCATCCTCCTCCCTAATTTGGGCATCCATTTTGTTTCTTATTTTTGTTATTGTTTTGGTATCTTTTAATTATTTTTTTTTCAAAAAAACTCCTTAAAACTACTTCTATGGCACTGAATACAGAATATAAAGCCTTGTGTTTGTAGAGAACACTAACACTGAACTATAACTTCAGCCCCAGCCCTACTTCATGAGTTACGGTAAGTGTTTAAACTTACTATTTCATGAGGGTCCCTGTTATTTTCACTTTCAAATGTGTTTATAAGTATTCACAGAAACATTTTTATGATGACTGTGTTAATATCATTGCTAGATAAATATCTCTCTTATTTCATTATTAATCTCTATTAATTAGTTTTCCATTCAGTTTGAGAACTTACTGTTTATGATCATGCTATTAATGAAATATGAACATTTTCAAAGATACATTATGAAGTTCTGAATAATATCTAAATTTTCTCTTTCAGAAGACTTATTGTAATCTGTTGCTATAAAAATGGAGTGGAACATCATACTTCATTGATGTCTCCTGGAGTAAAAAATCTTGATCCTTTAGTAGGCCTTCATGGAAACCCAACAGGTGCTTAATAATATTTTATTGCAGTTTGACAGAAAGGAGTTCTTGCACTTCTTGAGACCTCCACTGATGGCTCTATCTCTGAAAATGCTAGGAGTGACTTATTTCTGCTTCTAATGTGTCTTACACTGAAACCATATAACTTTCGCTAATACGACACATTAATGAGTACATTGTCATTTCACTAAGCTTACTCTGATTCTGCCTATACAAGAAGAGGGAATAAGATGAGAGTGGAAGTTCAGTGCCCTGAAAAGTGTTCTTTAACCTGTTAATGGATGGGGTTTCCATTGATGCTGGGATTTCTAATTCCCCATCATATCTTCTCTGCTACTTCTTTGACATGGTTGGTTTGAGTATCACCTGATAACCCATTGAAAATGGAATTCCACACAACCCCAATATTGCCTTTTTTCTGCAAAAATATTGTTGACAAGAGGCAGAATGCAACTTCCCAGCTGTGTCTAGAAGACATCATATCTTTATAGTCATCCATTTTCTCTCACTCTGACACTATTACTACTTCCTCTTCTTTGGTGATCCATAAGCATTGGTTGAAGGTTGTATAATATAAATGTCCCATCTAGGGCTGAGCATTACCTGGTTTTGTACTCTCTGCACATTGGCCAGTTGTGTATTTCTGTGTTAATCACTATCATCTGCAGATAGTAGCTTCTCTGATAAGGATTGCAAAAAGAGATTACTTCTGGCTTTAATGATTGATAGTTTCATGTCTATTAAAATTTGAATAATGACTCAGAAGTGCACAGGCTGCAGAAGCAACAGAGCATCTGGGACAGGGTCCTATAGGCCTACTTCTGCATCCTGGAGGTGGAGGTGATCCTCAGTTCTCTTTGCATCTTCCCTGCTGGAGGAGAGCTTGCTTTCAGGGAGTGCTCTGACCCCAGGACTAAGGGGAGATTACAATTTCTTCTCTCCAGCAACTCTCTAAGGTGGGTCCACTCAGGAATACACAGACCATAGAAGCAGCAGAGCAGTGGGGACAGGGTCCTATAGGCCTACATCTGCACCCAGGAGATGGGGCTATTCCAGAGCCCTCTGTACACTGGTCTGGCCAATAGAGAGCTGGTCACTCAGGAGTGATGACACAGGCATACAAACTCACAGGAGGAACAAGCTGCAGCCAGAGACAGCAAGAACATCTAACATCAGAGATTACTAGATGGTGAAAGGCAAACACAAGAATCTTACCAACAGAAACCAAGGTTACTTGGCATCATCATAACAGAGTACTACCACCACAGCAAATCCTGGATAATCCAACACACTGGAAAAGGAAGATTCAGATATAAAATTATATCTCATGATGCTGGTAAAGGATTTGAAGAAGGACATTAATAACTCCCTTAAAGAAATATAGGAGAACACACCCAAACAGGTAGAAGGCCTTAAAGAGGAAGTACAAAAATCCCTTAAAGAATTACAGGAAAGCAATGCTAAACAGGCAGAAGTCCTTAAAGAAAAAATACACAAAAATCCCTTAAAGAATTAGAGGAAAACACAGCCAAACAGGTGATGGATTTGAACAAAACTATCCAAGACATAAAAATGGAAGTAGAAACAATAAAGAAATCACAGAGACAACTCTGGAGATAGAAATCCTAGGGAAAAAAATCAAGAACCATAGATGTAAGCATCAGCAACACAATACAAGAGATGGAAGAGAGAATCTCAGGTGCAGAAGTTTCCATAGAGAACATGGACACAACAATCAAAGAAAATGGAAAATGCAAAAAGATCCTAACTGACAACATCCAGGAAATCCAGGACACAATGAGAAGACAAAACCTACAGATAATAGGAGTAGATGAGAATGAAGATTTTTAACTTAAAGGGACAGTAAGTATCTTCAACAAAATTATAGAAGAAAACTTCCCTAACCTAAAGAAAGAGATGCCCATGAACATACAAGAAACTTACAGAACTCCAAGTAGACTGGACCAGAAAACAAATTCCTCCTGACACATGATAATCAGAACAACAAATGCACCAACTAAAGATAGAACCAGATAGGACCAGATTGCTTTAGTGCAGAGTTCTATCAGACCTTCAAAGAAGACCTAATTCCAGTTCTCCTCAAACTATTCCACAAAATAGAAACTGAAGGTACTCTACCCAATTGATTCTATGAAGCCACAATTACTCTGTTACCTAAACCATATAAAGACCCAACAGAGAAATAGAACTTCAGACAAATATCCCTTATGAATTTCGATGCAAAAATACTCAATAAAATTCTTGCTAACTGATTCCAAGAACATGTCAAAATGATCATCTGTCATGATCAAGTAGGCTTCATTCCAGAGATGCAGGGATGGTTTCATATATGAAAATTTATCAATGTAATCCACTATATAAACAAACTGAATGACAAAAACCACATGATTATCTTGTTAGATGCTGAAAAATCATTTGACAAGATGCAAAACCCATTAATGATAAAATTATTGGAAAAAAATCAGGAATTCAAGGTCCATAACTAAACATAATAAAAGCAATATACTGCAAACCAATAGCCAATATCAAACTAAATGGAGAGAAACTTGAAGCAATCCCACTAAAATCAGGGACTAGACAAGAATGCCTACTTTCTCCCTATGTATTCAATATAGTACTTGAAGTCCTAGCCAGAGCAATTAGACAACAAAAGATGATGAAGGGGATACAAATTGGAAAGGAATAAGTCAAAATATCAATATTTGCAGATGATAAGATAATATATATAAGTGACCCTAAAAATTCCAGCAGGGAACTCCTTTACCTAATAAACAGTGTCAGTGAAGTAGCTGGATACAAAATTAACTCAAATAAATCAATGGCCTTTCTCTACACAAAGGAGAAACAGGCTGAGAAAGAAATTAGGGAAACAACAACCTTGACAATAATCACAAATAAATATAAAATCCCTTGGTGTGACTCTAACTAAAGAAATGAAAGATCTGTATTATAAGAACTTCAAGTCTCTGAAGAAAAAACACAGAAGTGGATGCTCACAGTCAGCTAATGGATGGATCACAGGGCTCCCAATGGAGGAGCTAGAGAAAGTACCCAAGGAGCTAAAGGGATCTTCAACCCTATAGGTGGAACAACATTATGAACTAACCAGTACCCCTGAGCTCTTGACTCTAGCTGCATATGTATCAAAAGATGGCCTAGTCGGCCATCACTGGAAAGAGAGGCCCATTGGACACGCAGACTTTGTGTGCCCCGGTACAGGGGAATGCCAGGGCCAAAGGGGGGGAGTGGGTGGGTAGGGGAGTGGGGGTGGGTGGGTAAGGGGGACTTTTGGTATAGCATTGGAAATGTAAATGAGCTAAATACCTAATAAAAAATGGAAAAAAAAAATCAAAGAAGATCTCAGAAGATGGAAAGATCTCCCATGCTCATGGATTAGCAGGATTAACAGAGTCAAAATGGCTATATTGTTGAAAGCAATCTACATATTCAGTGTAATCCCCATCAATATTCCAACTCGATTCTTCACTGAGTTAGAAATGGTAATTTGCAAATTCATCTGGAATAACAAAAAACCTAGGATAGCAAAAATTATTCTCAACAATAATAGAACCTCTGGGGGGAATCACTATGCCTGACCTCCAGATGTACTACAGAGTAATTGTGATAAAAACTGCATGGTACTGGTACAGCGAAAGATAGGTAGATCAATGGAATAGAATTGAAGACCCAGAAATGTACCACACACCTATGGTCACTTGATCTTTGACAAGGAAGCTAAAACAATCCAGTGGAAAAAGACAGCATTTTCAACAAATGGTGCTGGCACAACTGGCAGTTATCATGAAGAAGGATGCAAATTGATTCATTCTTATCTCCTTGTACAAAGCTCAAGTCTAAGTGGATCAAAGAACTCCACATAAAACCAGACACTGAAACTTATAGAGAAGAAAGTGGGGAAAAGCCTCGAAGATGTGGGCACAGGGTAAAAATTCCTAAACAGAACAGCAATGGCTTGTACTGTAAGATGGAGAATCGACATATAGGACTTCATAAAACTGCAAAGCTTCTGTAAGGCCAAAGACACTGTAAATAAGACAAAAAGCCACCAACAGATTGGGAGAGGATGTTTACCAATTATAAACATGATAGGGTTCTAATATATATATATATATATATATATATATATATATATATATCAAGAAGATGGACTCCATAAAAATCAAATAACCCTATTTAAAAATAGGGTACAGAACTAAACAAAGAATTCTCAACTGAGGAATACTGAATGGTTGAGAAACACCTGAAAAAATGTTCAACTTACTTAATCATCAGCGAAATGCAAATCAAAACAACCCTGAGATTCTACCTCACAACAGTCAAATTAGCTAAGTTCAAAAATTCAGGTGACAGCAGATGCTGGCTAGGATGTGGAGAAAGAAGAACACTCCTCCATTTTGGTGGGATTTCAAGCTGGTAAAACCACTCTGGAAATCAGTCTAGCAGTTCCTCAAATATTGGACATAGTACTACCGGAAGATCCAGCAATACCTCTCCTGGGCATATACCCAGATAGTGTTCCAACTTGTAATAAGAACACATGCTCCACCATGTTCATAGCAGCCTTATTTTAATAGCCAGAAGCTGGAAAGAACCCAGATGTCTCTCAACAGAGGAATGGATACAGAAAATGTGGTACATTTACACAATGGAGTACTACTCAGCTATTAAAAACAATGAATTTATGAAATTCTTCAGCAAATGGATGGATCTAGAGGGTATCATCCTGAGTGAGGTAACCTAATCACAAAAGAACTCACATGATATGTACTCACTGATAAGTGGATATTAGCCCAGAAACTTAGAATACCCAAAATACAATTTGTAAAACACCTGAAACTCAAGAAGAACGAAGACCAAAGTGTGGACACTTCACCCCTTCTTAGAATTGGGAACAAAACACCCATGGAAGGAGTTACAGAGACAAAGTTTGGAGCTGAGAAAAAGGGATGGACCATCCAGGGACTGCCCCAAGCCGGGGTCCATCCCATTATTAGCCACCAAACCCAGACACTATTGCATATACCAGCAAGATTTTGCTGAAAGTATCCTGCCTGATATAGCTGTCTCTTGTGAGGCTATTCCAGTGCCTGGCAAATACAGAACTGGATGCTCACAGTCATCTATTGAATAAAACACAGGGCCCCTAAAGAAGGAGCTATAGAAAATCCCCAAGGAGCTAAAGGGGTGGGCAACCCTATAGGAGGATCAACAATGTGAACTAACCAGTATCCCCAAGAACTGTGTCTCTATTTGCATATGTATCAGAGGATGGCCTAGTTGGCCATCAATAAGAGAAGAGGCCTTTGGTCTTGTTAAGATCATATGCCCTAGTATAGGGGAATGCCAGGGCCATGAAGCTGGAGTGGGATGGTTGGGGAGGTGGGCGGGGTGAGTGTATATGGGAATATCAGAATAGCATTTGAAATGTAAATGAAGAAAATATCTAATATAAAAAAATTTTAAAGATATGTATGTATGTATGCATGTGTGTTATGCATGTTAAATATAATTTTAGTTAAATATGAAATATTCCTTGAGGTTTTGTTAAATATCCTTTGTGTTATTTTTTGGTCCAATATCCAATATAATGTGAATCTGTGAATAACCTCTTTATATTACTATGAATGGTTGTGCATATTAGTAGCATGAAGAAATTCAATTGCATCATGCTAAAGGGCCCTTCTACAATGATATGCTATGAAAAACAAACAAAAAAAAACATGTGGGATAAATCAAGCAGGCTAAACAAAGAAGCCAGTGGACATTTGGGCATGCATCAAGGCCATTTTCTCCTTTGGTAGTGAAAATAGTAAATTGTTAGCATTGCAGTCTTCAAGAAGGTCTACAGCATGTAAGTTATAGTGGATAGCATCCATATTTGTTTAATTATATACTTAGAATTTAGTTACTATTTGTATTTTTTACAGCACAACAATGTTTTCAAATTACCACTGGAATTAATGTCATTTCATATTCATAGTAATTTGTTGTCAATGGTATTTATCATTAACTCAGTTTTGCAAATGAGAAAACTAAGTTTAAAGTGATTATGTGAAATGCCCGATGTTATACACTCCATAGTTCAAGTAACCAATATTATAACACAAATCTATAATTGACATAAAACAGTTTTCATACTTGACAATGAATAAAGAGACTTTTACATTAAACAACTAAATTCTTTTATGATATAACTAATTTCCTTTAATATATTCATCTCTCACTCCAGAAATTTATTGCTCAACAGAGGAAGCCAGATAAAAATATGCTGATAAAACACTAACGAATTATATGAAGGAAACATCCCTTGAGGAACCCAAGAGAAGTTTTTTTCTGAACAAGGAGGACATTCTTTCATTAATAAAAGGAATATAAATGTGATGAAATAAAGGAAATAGTTGCTAAAAAGGAAGTACAATAGAAGTGTGAAAGAACAGGAGGTCCAAACATGCTAAGCAATAAGTTGAGTGGATCAGATGATTTAGTAAGGAAATAATCAGTTAAGACAGTCTAGGTCTGTGTTTTACAGGCTGTGATTTGTGACCCCTTTGAGAATAAAATAACTCCTTCAGAAGGGTGGGTGGCCTAAGACCATCGGAAACATGGTTATTTATATTACGTTTCATAACAGTAGCAAAATTACAGTTATGTTGTAGTAAGGAAAATAATTTTATTATTTGGTTCACCATAGGGTAAGGGATTGTATTAAAGTTTCACTGCTTAGGAAGGTTGAGAACCACTGGTCTAGGTGGTAGAATGATTGGAATGATGGGTTGTTTACTTCCAATGAGACTATAATATTCAATATTCAGTTGTTCTCTGAGGAAGCCTATGGCAATCCCAGAAAGAAAATATAAAGGATAGAGGTGATGTTCAGTATTAAATAAATGGCCTAATGTACATGAGCCCCTTGTTTCAACCCCGACACTGCTTTTTGAAATGACCATGTGAATTGCAGAAGGCCAGTGAGTTGCAAAGGGTCAATTCTATATAATTGGCCTATGAAAGAGTTAAAATATGATATTAGCATAAATTTTTTGTCACTAAATGCCATTTTATAACAAAAGTCAGATCCATATAGTCTTATGTAATTCAGGAAAAGTAACAAGCAATATTTTATAATAAATATCTGGATGTGTAGGAAAATATTTTTCATAACTAAGACTCTTCAAAATACCCTAATAGTAATAGTCACCTTTCTGTCTCTGGAAATTTTGGAAGGCAATGTCTTAGAATTACCTCCTTACCTCATCCACTGAGAAATATATAATAAAGACATTAGGGGTTTTGCTGTCTGGTCCTATTATTAACACTCCATGGATTCAGTGGAGAGTAAAGAATTTCCTAAGAAAATGAGACACAGACTTAAAGAAATGGGCAGAGGTGGTGTCAACTGTAATAAGACATAAAATTAGAACATTTTCTCCTTTCATAAGAGTACATTTTACCTTGGTGGCTTTTAAAATAAATGTCAATTTGAAAAATGAAGGAAGCCTCTTTGTGGCTGAATCACTTCTAAAGTTCCAGTAATCATTCTTGCTCATTGCCTCACTTTCTGTTTCAGCTTTCTGGGTCTTTTTTTTTTTCTCATTCCATTCTTCTCTTAGTGTCTCTATTCCCATAAACTAGTTTACTGAGCCTCTACTGTTAGGATGGTATAGTTATTGATAAACTACTACAGTTTAGGTACAACTTTATCTGAAAATTTATCTTAAATACAGGATGTATATGTGACAGACAGACACATGTGTGCATTCTCTGTGTCTGGCTATTCATTGACTGAAAGCTCTCTCTCAAGCCACTGATTGAAGTTTCAAAATGAGAAAATTAAAATGGCCTCATAGAACCTGTCCTTAAATTGGAAAGGAACCAAGGAACCAAGCTGTTCTTCTGATACGGATGAAAGGGCCCATCTCAAAAAATATTTGAACCCACTCAAAATTTCAAAAGAACATAAACTAAAGGCCCAAGCCCTGGGAGATATATTTTGCAGGGGCAGCTAGAGAGCTAAAGGGGAAATACAAAATTCTTGTCTATTTTTACTTAATCCCACACAGATCTAATCTCATCCTTGATGAAACATAACTCTTAATCAAATTCTGTGTAAAAAGAAAGGGGGAAAACCACTTCAAGCACAATTCATACTTTATTTTTATCTCAATTATTCTCCCCAGAGCCATTAACTGGCCTGTGGCTTTGGGGCTTACCTGCAAATGGTAAATGGTCAGAGGCCACTGAAAATTATTAGTCTAAACTCCCTATCTTCCTTCCGTGTTAAAGTAGTTTAGGGCTTCCCATGTAGAACTCAAACTCCAGGCTCTTCATTTCAATTTTTAAAGTATAAGTAATAACAAAATGGCATTTCGTTGTGACTAGATATAATTTATTTTGGGCTGAGAGTGCTGCAAGTATCATTCAGCTGGTTTATGTAAGCCTAACTTTGGCATAGTACAAATTAAAATAGAAAGACCCTTTACAATGATGTCCAAATTTTTGACGATGAGAGTTATTTCCTCATATTTATAAATTTTCAGGACTTACATTCTTCTCTCAATCCTGTTTCATCTTTACATAAAATTGATAGTTCTCAAATTTTGTGGTAAGCCTAAATCATCTGAACCCTCTTTAAAAGATCAGGTATTTCAACATAAGTTATTTAATGTTTATTTAATATGCCTAGATTTTTGGCTCCGGAAGTTCCTAGACAATTCTTTTGAACCATCCTGATGATGAGGCTTGCTAACTTAGTAGCTGCAACCAAGTAGCAAGAAGCTGATGTCTGTTGAAGAAATGTTGATGTTCAGTTTCCTAAAAGACTAACAATAATGATTTGACACATTGAAACTTACCAGTATCATAAAAGTTCTAGTTGATAATGAGACCATACACATTGCTAATTAAATGCAGAGCAAAACAAGTAAGAAAGTTCAAGAGATTTTTATTGTCTATGGCCCTCTACCAAAAAGATGTTCTATTTTCAACATTATTGAAAACACCACTTGGAAATGCTACTTGGAAGAAGGAGAACATGTACCACTTTTCTTTTTTATCTATGTAATAGAAAATAGCAGAGGTCACCTTGTGGGGCAGAAGCAAAACTGAAATTAAGTTATTCTTAAATGTCCACTTAGGGTTTTGAGAATTTTGCATTTGGTTGTGCAACCCCTCTAACAACTCTATACTCCAGGATGTTCTGGTAGCTTTGTCTCTGCTTCAGACCTCTTAAGTATTCTTAAAATTGAGTGTGGTTCATATACCGTGTCTGTGTGAGGATAATGGCCCACGCCTTCCTCAATAATGTTGTTCTTGTCCTGAGTGTTCTAGCCAACACAGTTCATCTCCATGGCAACTCCTGCTTTGGCTCAGCCTGGGGATTAGAATGACTTCATTTCATACACCTGATAAGGGAAGATGGGATTTACTGTGTAGAGAAGGTTCTTACTTCAAACAGAAATAGGGGATTAGGATGACTTCATTCCACGTATCTGATAAGTTTCTTCAAACAAACATAATCAACAAACAGCCATATTTGTTCCTGTTTTGAAGGACGGCCTTGTGATCCACATAACTGATGCACTAAATAGGCTCCAGAAGGTACTTGTAGAACTTCCTCCTCCATCACTCCCATTTTTACTAATTAATGGTAGAAGGCTTGAGCACTGAAAAGTATAACAAAATCAGCCACTCATTCAATGAGCATCCTTTCTATTGCCCCATATGAGGAGCTAAATTATTTCATATAATTACATTAATTGTTACTGTCATTGAGTAGCTGAGTCCCACAGCCATAGGAATGATTCTTCTGTTAGACCTGGGAGAAAGGAGCTTCTCCTCTCTTGGGACAAGGACAAGGGAGTTCAGTAAGATTCTTCTGTTTAGAAAAAGACAACATACTCGAAATTATCAGATTTTTTTAATTATTAAATTTGCTTTTTGATGATTTTGTACATCTATGCAATGCATTCCATGACTACCCATGTCCTACTACCCTTGTCAACTCCTGCCCCACTACCCTACAAGTACATTTCCCATAGTAATTTCTGTTTATTTTGCTTTATGGCCCACTGAATTTAATCAGGGCCATTTGTCTGACCATGAGTTGAAACTCACCTTTGAAGCTTGATCTCATCAGTGAGAACCCCACTAAATACAATATCCTGCTCTTCCTTAGAATTCATCAGTAGGAAGAAGTAGGAACCAGCATGGAACCGCCTAGCACTAGAAAAGGTGAGCAATCAAATGGAAGGAACCTTCCAACTTAATTCCTGCTTAATTTCTATGTATCTTGCAACTAAGGTGTGATATCTCTTAAATAATTGGGTCTTAATTCTATCGTATTAACTCAAAGCAATCTACCATCTTAAAGAAACAGTACTTCCTAAACTCTCAGAACTTTAAACTAAATTAAAAAAAAAAACAACTAAAGAATATAGCTATACAAAAACCTGTACTTTAACATTCAAAATGTCCACACTAGAACTTTTTAAATAAGGGATCCAAACACAAATTACTAGAAAAAGTAGTTTAAAATAATGGAAATGCACTACATCCCAGTCTCAAAAGCTAGAATTCACAATATAATCAAAATTGTTTCAACAAGACTTGTTCTTGCTGTTTGGCAATGAATGAGAAATTGTTCTATAGTTCTCTTTTCAATTCTGAATATTTGCCAGCAATCTTTGGTATTCTATAGCTTGCAGAGTAATATTCCTAATCCTCCAATTTCATGTTTTTCTTCATACT
Source organism: Mus musculus (assembly GCF_000001635.26). Taxonomy (NCBI): domain Eukaryota; kingdom Metazoa; phylum Chordata; class Mammalia; order Rodentia; family Muridae; genus Mus; species Mus musculus. The sequence goes on from NC_000086.7 coordinate 97,856,623, forward strand.
ATCAATTCACAGTTTTATCTCTTGCATATCTCCATGTAGCTAAATTTCTTTGAGGGCACTATAGAGGTAGCATTACAGTTATGAGGGCTTGCTGAATCTATTGAGGGGGTGTGCATTTTTTTAACTTCATTTATATGATTCATTACGTTTATTGACTTGCATATGTTAAACTACCACTGTATCTCTGGGACAAAGTGAACTTGATTGACATATGTGTATATATACATACAAAAGTGTCTACACACACAATATATGCACATATACTAACATGCTTTTTATGCATTTGGTTTATATGTATTTTATTGAGGACTTTTACATCTATGTGCATCAGAGGTATTTCTCTGCCAGTGTTTTTGTTGTGTCATTGCTTAGTTTTGGTATTAGAGTAATACTGGCTTCATTGAAGGAGTTAGGATGCTCCTTTATTTTATGTTTTAAAATAACATAGGAAATACTTACTGCATATCTTCTTTGAAATTCTGGAAGATTTCTGCTGTAAACCCATCTTTGCCTGAGTATTGTTTCTTTTGTAAGTTGGAGCAGATTTTTGTTACTCTTTAAATCTCCTTAATTATTATAGTTCTAATCAAAATTTTTAATTCTTCACTTAATATTGTTGCTTTTGATGAATCTATAAACCTACCCATTTCATTTATATGTTCTTACTTAGGCGAGTAGAGTTTTTTATGTATCCCCTTTTAATATTCTGGATTTTTTTTTATTCATTGAATGTTTTCCTGTACTTTTCTCATATTGTTATATTGGGTCCTCTCTTTCACTTTGTTAGTTTGGCAAAGGGTCTGCAAATGTTGTTTATCCCCCTACAAAAAAAAAAACAAAACAAAAAAAAAACAGTTCTTAGATTCTTTGTATTCTTTCCTTTTGTTCTATTTCATTATTTTCTTTTCTAATTTTTATTACTATTTGCCATTAACTTGATTTAGATTTGTTTTTTGTTTTGTTTTTCCAAATTCATGAGTTACATCATTAAGTCATTTACTTGTGTTCTTTCTGATGTGTTAAAGTAGGCATTAGTAGCTGTAAATTTCCCACTTAGAAGTGCTTTTAATGTATCCCTGAAGTTTTATTCTGTTGTGTTTAAATTTTCACTTAGTTCCGGGAAGGATTTTTTTCTTGATTACTTCCTTGACCCATTCATCATTTAATATATTGTTTAATCTCCATGAGCTTTTGTAATTACTAGACTTCTTTACTGATGACTCTAATTTTTACTGCATCATGACCAGCTAGAATATAGAATTTATGATTTGGCTGAATATATTAAGACTTGCCTTGTGTCCCACTAAGTGGTCTATTTTAGAAAATAAACTTGCTGAGTAGAATGTGTATTCTTTAATGTTTAAATAGAATATTCTATAGATATTAGCTATACCCCTTTGATGTGTAGTTAATGTGTGTGCTATTTAATGCTGATGATTTTGACAATTTTCCTCATATTGCCTGTCTACTAAAGAAATTGGGCTATTAATATTACCTACTAATATTGAGCTGGATAACCTGTGTCTTCAATTTTACTATCATACTTTTTTTATCAAGCCCCAGAATTTGGGCATGTATGTTTAGAACAGTAATGATTTTTTAATTAGCTGTTTCCTTGATTAGAATGAAATGTCCTTCTTTACCACTTCTTATTTATTTTCATTTGACATACATTTTGTCACATATTAGGATAGTACCACCTGCTTGCTCCGTGGTACCATTTTCTATTTTTCTATTCTTTCACATTAAGACATTGTCTATCTTTAAATATAAATTTATTTTGGACAACAGAAGGATGAGTTTTGTCTCTCATTCAATTCAGCTAGCTTCTGGCTTTTGATAAGAGGCCTATGCCATTAATACTGAAAGATTTATTGGCTTCGCCTAGCTGTCTAGGCAACAAGAGGTGGAACTCTCAACTTCTCCAGCTCCATGTCTGCCAAGATGCTGCCATGTTCCCACCTTGATGATAATGGACTGAACCTCTGAACCTGTAAGCCAGCCCCAATTAAGTTCCATATACCCAAATGATGCTCCAACATATAACAAGGACACATACTCCACTATATTCATAGCAGCCTTATTTATAGTAGTCAGAAGCTGGAAAAAACCCAGATGTCCATCAACAGAGGAATATATACAGAAAATGTAGTACATTTACACAATCAAGTACTACTCAGCTATTAATAATAATGAATTTCTAAAATTCATAGGCAAATGGATAGATCTAGAAAATATTATCCTGAGTGAGGAAATATAGTCACAAAAGAACACACATGGTATGTACTCACTGACAAGTGGATATTAGGAAAAAAACTTCAGAATACCTATGATACAATTTACAGATCATATGAAGTTCAAAAAGAATGAAGACAAAAGTGTGGATGCTTCAGTACTACATAGAAGGGGGGACAAAATAATCATGGGAGGTAGAGGTGGCAGGGAGTTGGGACGAAGAGGGGGGAGGGAGGAAGAAAAATGGGGCAGGATCAGGTGTGGGAGGAGATGGGGGAAATGTACAGAATGTGAGGAAATTGAACAGAGGTGTGTAGCAATTGGGGATGGGGAACTGGGGGTAGCCACCAGAAAGTCCCAGATGCCAGAAAAGCAAGAGGTTCCCAGGACCCAACAGGGAAGACATTACCTGATATAGCCAAAAACGTGGAGAGAGAACCTATACAGACCATATCCAGAGGTTAGGCAAGGCCTCAGTTTGAGGGATAGGGCCACCCACCCATCTCAAAAATATTAACCTAGGGTTGCTCCTGTTTAAAGGAAATACAGGAACAAAGAGTGGAGTAGAGACTTAAAGAAAGGGCATCCAGAGACTGCCCTACCTGGAGATTCCATCTGCAGACACCAAACCCAGACACTCTTGGGGATGCCAAAAAATGTTTGCTGGCAGGAGCCTGATATAGCTGTCTCCTGAAAGGCTCTGCCAGAGCCTGAGCAATACAGATGCAGATGCTTGCAGCCAACTATTGAACTGATCCTAGGGACTCCAATGGAGAAATTAGGGGAAGGACTTAAAGAGCTAAAGGGATTTGAATCCCTGTAAGAACAACAACAATATCAACCAACCAGACACCCCCAAGAGCTCCTAGGAACTAAACCACCAACCAAAGAATACACATGGAAGGACCCATTGTTCCAGCTGCATATGTAGCAGAGGATGGCATTATCTAGCAATTAATGGGAAAGGAGGCCCTTGGTCCTGTGAAGGCTGGGTGCCCCAGCCCCAGTTTTGAGGAATGCTAGGGCAGTAAAGGAGGAGGGAATGGGCAGCACCCTCATAGAAGCAGCGGGAGGGGAGATAGATAAGGGGGTTGTAGAGGAGAAAACGGGGAGAATAACATTTGAAATGTAAATAAATAAAATAACCAATAAAATTTTTTCTTGTTATTTTTCATTTTTGTATTGGGTATTTGTGGAGCAGAGACTGAAGGAAAGGCCATCCAGAGACTGCCCAACCTGGCAATCTATCCCATATACAGCCACCAAATCCAGACACTGTTGTGGATGCCAAGAAGTGCTTGCTGGCAGGAGCCTGATATAGATGTCTCTTGAGAGGTTCTGCCAGAGCCTGACAAATACAGATGCAGATGCTTGCAGCCAACTATCAGATTGAGCACAGGGATCCCAATGGAGAAACTATGGGAGAGACTGAAGGAGCTGAAGGGGTTTGCAACCCCATTGGAAGAACAATATCAACCAACCAGATCCCCAGAAATCCCAGGGATTAAACCACCAACCAAAAAAAAATTAATAAAGACACTTTTATTGGAAAATATATGTTGATTTCACTCTTTTCATGTTTTTGTTCCGATTTTGCTGTTTGTTTTCTTAGTTGTACATTGTGTTGCAGTAATTACAGCTTCATTTATTGTTGAAATGGGTTTCTTGTATGCAGCTAAATGGTGGATCCCGTTTTCATATCCTTCTGTTAGCCTGTGTCTTTTTATTGAGGAATTGAGTCCATTGATGTTGAGAGATATTAATGACCAATGATTATTATTTCCTGTTATTTTGATGTTGGTTGTGTGTGTGTGTGTGTGTGTGTGTGTGTGTGTGTGTGTGTGTGTGTGTGTGTGTTCATGCATGTTCACTTATGAGTGTGCTTTTCTTATTTGTGTTGTTATGGAATTACTTCCTGGGTTTTCTTGGATGTAGTTATTCTTCTTGGGTGGGAGTTTTACCTCTAGTAGTTTCTGTAGGCCTGTATTTATTGATAGATACTGTTTGAATTTGGATTTGTCTTGAAATATCTTTTATCCTTCTATGGTATTTGAGAGTTCTGCTGTGTATTGTAGTCTAGGTTGGTACCTGTACTTTATTAAATGTTGCAAGTCATTGGACCAGGCCCTTCTAGTTTTAGAGTCTTTGTTGAAAACTCACATTTAATTTTGACAGGTCTGTATGTTACCTGACCATTTTTCCCTTGTGGATTTGAACAGTCTTTCATTGTTCTATAGATTTTGTGTTTTATTATATGAAGGGAGGATTTTCTTTTCTAGTCCAGTATAATTGGTTTTCTATAAGTTCCTTGCATGTTTATAGGTACATTTTTCTTTAGGTTGGGAAAGTTTTATAATTTTGTTGAGAATATTTTCTGGGTCTTGGTGCTGGGACTCTTTATATTTTTCTATTCCAATTATTTTATTATTAGGTATGTATTTCATTTACATTTCCAATGCTATACCCCCACACACTCCCCGACCCACTCCCCCACCAACCCAATGCCACTTCTTGGCCCTGGCGTTGCCCTACACTGAGGCATATAAAGTTTGCACAGCCAATGGGCGTCTTTTTCCACTGATGGCCAACTAGGCCATCTTCTGAAACATATGCAGCTAGAGACACGAGTTCCATGGGATACTGGTTAGTTCATATTGTTGTTCCAGCTATAGGGTTGCAGATCAACGCAGCTCCTTGGGTACTATCTCTAGCTCCTCCATTGGGGGCCCTGTGATCCATCCAATGGATGACTGTGAGCATCCACTTCTGTATTTGTTGGCCCCAGCATAGTCTCATAAGAAACAGCTATATCAGGGTCCTTTCAGCAAAATCTTGCAAGTGTATGCAATGGTGTCAGCATTTAGAAGCTGATTATGGGATGGATCCGCGGATATGGCAGTCACTAGATGGTCAATCCTTTCATCTCAGCTCCAAACTTTGTCTCTGTAACTACTTCCATGGGTGTTTTGTTCCCAATTCTAAGAAGGGGCAAAGTGCCCACACTTTGGTTGGGCAAATTGTATCTTATATCATGGGTATTCCAAGTTTCTGGGCTAAAATCCACTTATCAGTGAGTACATATTGTGTGAGTTCTTTTGTGATTGTGTTAACTCACTCAGGATGATGCCCATTTGGCTAGGAATTTCATAAATTCATTCTTTTTAATAGCTGAGTAGTACTCCATTGGGTAAATGTACCACATTTTCTGTATCCATTCCTCTCTTAAGGGACATCTGGGAATTTTCCAGCTTCTGGCTATTATAAATAAGGCTGCTATGAACATAGTGGAGCATGTGTCTTTCTTACCAGTTGGAAAATCTTCTGGATATATGCCCAGGAGAGGTATTGCAGGATCCTCTGGTAGTACTATGTCCAATTTTCAGAGGAACCACCAGACTGATTTCAAGAGTGGTTGTGCAAGCTTGCAATCCCACCAACAATGGAAGAGTGTTCCTCTTTCTCCATATCCTTGCCAGCATCTGCTGTCATCTGAATTTTTGATCTTAGCCATTCTGACTGGTGTGAGGTGGAATCTCAGGGTTGTTTTGATTTGCATTTCCCTGATGATTAAGGATGTTGAACATTTTTTCAGGTGCTTTTCAGCCATTCAGTATTCCTCAGGTGAGAATTCTTTGTTAAGCTCTGAGCCCCATTTTTTAATGGGGTTATTTGATTTTCTGGAGTCCACCTTCTTGAGTTCTTTATATATATTGGATATGAGTCCCCTATCTGATTTAGGATAGGTAAAGATCCTTTCCCAATCTCTTGGTGTCCTTTTTGTCTTATTGATGGTGTCTTTGCCTTGCAGAAGCTTTGCAATTTTATGAGGTCCCTTTTGTGGATTCCCAATCTTACAGCACAAGCCATTGCTGTTCTATTCAGGAATTTTTCCCTTGTGCCCATATCTTTGAGGCTTTTCCCCATTTTCTCCTCAATAAGTTTCAATGTCTCTGGTTTTATGTGAAGTTCCTTAATCCACATAGATTTGACATTAGTACAACGAGATAGAAATGGATCAATTGGAATTCTTCTATGTGATAACCACCAGTTGTGTCAGCACCATTTGTTGAAAATGCTGTCTTTTTTCCACTGGATGGTTTTTGCTCCCTTGTCAAAGATCAAGTGACCATAGGTGTGTGGGTTCATTTCTGGGTCTTCAATTCTATTCCACTGGTCTACTTGCCTATCGCTATACCAGTACCCTGCAGTTTTTATCACAACTGCTCTGTAGTACAGCTTTAGTTTGGGCATGGTGATTCCACCAGAGGTTCTTTTACCCTTGAGAAGAGTTTTTGCTATCCTAGGTTTTTTGTTATTCCAGATGAATTTGCAGATTGCCCTTTCTAATGCGTTGAAGAATTGAGTTAGAATTTTGATGGGGGTTGCATTGAATCTATAGATTGCTTTTGGCAAGATAGCCATTTTTACTATATTGATCCTGCCAATCCATGAGTAAGAGAGATCTTTCCATCTTCTGAGATCTTCTTTAATTTCTTTCTTCAGAGACTTGAAGTTCTTATCATACAGATTTTTCACTTCCTTAGTTAAGAGTCATGCCAAGGTATTTTATATTATTTGTGACTATTGAGAAGGGTGTTGTTTCCCTAATTTCTTTCTCAGCTTGTTTATTCTTTGCGTAAATGAAGGCCATTGACTTGTTTGAGTTAATTTTATATCCAGCTACTTCACTGAACCTGTATATCAGGTTTAGAAGTTCTCTGGTGGAATTTTTAGGGTCACTTATATATACTATCATATCATCTGCAAAAAGTGATATTTTCACTTTTTCCTTTCCAATTTGAATCCCCTTGATATCCTTTTGTTGTCGAAATGCTCTGGCTAGGACTTCAAGTACAATGTTGAATAGGTAGGGAGAAAGTGGGCAGCCTTGTCTAGTCCCTGATTTTAGTGGGATTGCTTCCAGCATCTCACCATTTACTTTGATGTTGGCTGATGGTTTGCTGTAGATTGCTTTTATCATGTTTAGGTATGGGCCTTGAATTCTTGATCTTTCCAAGACTTTTAGCATGAATGGGTGTTGAATTTTGTCAAATGCTTTCTATGCATCTAATGAGATGATCATGTGGTTTTTGTCTTTGAGTATGTTTATACACTGGATTATGTTGATGGATTTCCATATATTAAGCCATCCCTGCATCCCTGGAATGAAACCTACTTGGTCAGGATGGATGATTGTTTTGATGTGTTCTTGGATTCGGTTAGCAAGAACTTTATTGAGGATTTTTGCATCGATATTCATAAGGGAAATTTGTCTGAAGTTCTCTATATTTGTTGTGTCTTTCTGTGGTTTAGATATCAGAATAATTGTGGCTTAATAGAATGAGTTGGGTAGAGTACCTTCTGCTTCTATTTTGTGGAATAGTTTGTGAAGAACTGGAATTAGATCTTCTTTGAAGGTCTGATAGAACTCTGCACTAAACTCATTTGGTCCTGGGCTTTTTTTGGTTGGGAGACTATTAATGACTGCTTCTACTTCTTTAGGGGATATAGGAATGTTTAAATCATTTACCTGATCTGATTTAACTTTGATACCTGGTATCTGTCTAGAAAATTGTGCATTTCATCCAGGTTCTCCAGTTTGGTTGAGTATATATAACCTTTTGCAGAAGGATCTGATGGTGTTTTGTATTTCTTCAGTATTTGTTTTTTTTAATTAGGTATTTTCCTCATTTACATTTCCAATGCTATCCCAAAAGTCCCCCATTCCCACCCCTCCCCCACTCCCCTACCCACACACTCTCACTTTTTGGCCCTGGCATTCCCCTGTACTGGAATTTTGCAAGTCCAATGGCCTCTCTTTCCAGTGATGGCCGACTAGGCCATCTTTTGATACATATGCAGCTAGAGACAAGAGCTCCTGGGTACTGGTTAGTACATATTGTTGTTTCACCTATAGGGTTGCAGATCCCTTTAGCTCCTTGTGTAATTTCCCTAGCTACTCCATTTAAGGCCCTGTGATCCATCCAATAGTGTTTGCTAGGGCCGGCATAGTCTCACAAGAGAAAACTATATCTGGGTCTTTTCAGCAAAATCTTTCTAGTGTATGCAATGGTGTCAGCGTTTGGAAGTTGATTATGGGATGGATTCCTGGATATGGCAATCACTAGATGGTCCATCCTTTCCTCACAGCTCCAAATTTTGTCTCTGTAACTCCTTCCATGGGTGTTTTGTTCCCAATTCTAAGAAGGGGTGAAGTGTCCACACTTTGGTCTTCGTTCCTCTTGAGTTTCATGCATTTAGCAAATTGTATCTTATATATTGGATATACTAAGTTTCTGGGCTAATATCCACTTATCAGTGAGTACATATTGTGTGAGTTCCTTTGTGATTGGGTTACCTCACTCAGGATGATACACTCCAGGTCCATCCATTTGCTTAGGAATTTCATAAATTTATTCTTTTTAATAGCTGAGTAGTACTCCCAGTATCTGTTTTTATGTCTCCCTTTTCATTTGTGATTTTGTTAATTAGGATGCTGTTCCTGTGCCCTCTAGCAAGTCTGGCTAAGGGTTTATCTGTCTTGTTGATTTTCTCAAAGAACCAACTCCTCCTTTGGTTGATTCTTTCAATATGTCTTCTTGTTTCCACTTGGTTGATTTCGCCCCTGAGTTTGGTTATTTCCTGCCTTCTAGTCCTCTTGGGTGAATTCGATTCCTTTTTTGTAGAGCTTTTAGGTGTGTTTTCAATCTGCTAGTGTGTGCTCTCTCTAGTTTCTATTTGGAGGCACTCTCAGCAATGAGTTTCCCTCTTAGAAATGCTTCGATTGTGTCCCATAAGTTTGGTTATGTTGTGGCTTCATTATCATTAAACTCTAAAATGTCCTTAATTTCTTTATTTATTCCTTCCTTGACCAAGGTATCACTGAGAAGTGTGTTGTTCAGTTTTGCACATGAATATTGACTTTCTATTATTTATTTTGTTATTGAAGATCAGTATTAGTCCATAGTGATCTGATAGGATGCATGGGACAATTTCAATATTTTTGTATCTGTTGAGGCTTGTTTTGTGTCCAATTTTATGGTCAGTTTTGGAGAAGATACCATGAGGTGCTGAGAAAAAAGGTATATCCTTTTGTTTTAGGATAAAATGTTCTGTAGATATCTGTTAAATATAACTTCTGTTAGTTTCACTGTGTCCCTGTATAGTTAAAGTCTCCCACTATTATTGTGTGAGGTGCAATGTGTGCTTTGAGCTTTACTACAGTTTCTTTAATGAATGTGGCTGCCCTTGTATTTGGAGCATAGATATTCAGAATTGAGAATTCCTCTTGGAAATTTTACCTTTGATGTGTATGAAATGCCCCTCCTTGTCTCTTTTGATGACTTTGGGTTGGAAGTCAATTTTATTAGAATTTAGAATGGCTACTCCAGCTTGTTTCTTCAGACCATTTGCTTGGAAAATTGTTTTCCAGCCTTTCATTCTGAGGTAGTATCTGTTTTTTCCCTGAGATGGGTTTCCTGTAAGCAGCAAAATGTTGGATCCTGTTTGTTTAGCCTGCCTGTTCGTCTATGTCTTTTTATTGGGGAGTTGAGTCCATTGATATTAAGAGATATTAAGGAAAAGTAATTGTTGCTGTCTATTATTTTTGTTGTTAAAGTAGGCATTCTGTTCTTCTGGCTGTCTTCTTTTAGGTTTTTTGAAGGATTACTTTCTTGATTTTTCTAGGACGTGGTTTCTGTCCTTGTATTTTTTTTTCTGTTATCCTTTGAAGGGCTGGATTCATGGAAAGATAATGTATGAATTTGGTTTTGTGGTGAAATACTTTGGTTTCTCCATCTATGGTAATTGAGAGTTTGGCTGGGTATAGTAACCTGGGCTGGCATTTGTGTTCTCTTAGGGTCTGTATAACATCTGTCCAGGATCTTCTGGCTTTCACAATCTCTGTTGCAAATTCTGGTGTAATTCTGATAGGCCTACCTTTATATGTTACTTGACCTTTTACCCTTACTGCTTTTAATATTCTATCTTTATTTAGTGCATTTGTTGTTCTGATTATTATGTGTCGGGAGGAATTTCTTTTCTGGTCCAGTCTATTTGGAGTTCTGTAGGCTTCTTGTATGTTCATAGGCATCTCTTTCTTTATGTTTGGGAAGTTTTCTTCTATAATTTTGTTGAAGATATTTGCTGACCCTTTAAGTTGAAAATCTTCATTCTCATCTACTCCTCTTATCCATAGGTTTGGTCTTCTCATTGTGTCCTAGATTTCCTGGATGTTTCAAGTTAGGATCTTTTTGCATTATGCATTTTCTTTGATTGTTGTGCTGATGTTCTCTATGGAATCTTCTGCACCTGAGATTCTCTCTTCCATCTCTTGTATTCTGTTGCTGATGTCGCATCTATGGTTCCAGATTTCTTCCCTAGGGTTTCTATTTCCAGAGTTGACTCACTTTGGGTTTTCTTTATGTGTCTACTTCCCTTTTTAGGTCTAGTATGGTTTTGTTCATTTCCATCATCTGTTTGGATGTGTTTTCCTCTTTTTCTTTAAGGAATTGTGACTCTTTAGCAGTGTTCTCCTGTATTTCTTTAAGTGAGTTATTAAAGTCCTTCTTGATGTCTTCTACCATCATCATGAGATATGCCTTTAAATCTAGGTCTAGGTTTTTGGGTTGTTGGGGTGCCCAGGATTGGCTGAATTGGCAGTGCTGGTTTCTGACGATGGTGAGTGGTCTTGGTTTCTGTTAGTAAGATTCTTACGTCTGCCTTTTGCCATCTGGTAATCTCTTGAGTCAGTTTTTATAGTTGTCTCTGGTTATAGGTTGTTCCTCTCATGATTCTGTTAGCCTCTATCAGCAGACTTGGAAGACTAGCTCTCTCCTGAATTTCAGTGGTCAGAGCACTCTCTGTAGGCAAGCTCTCCTCTTGCAGGGAATGTGCACAGATATCTGGCGTTTAGACTTGCCTACTGGCAGAAGATGTAGGTCTGAAACAGGACATGTCCCAGAAGCTGTTAGCTTCTGTAGTCCACACTCTCACCTGTGCAGACTAGTCTCAGCAGGATCCAGGAACCAAGATGGCTCCCTCAGGTACTCTGGCAAATCCCTCCCGGACAGGGCAGACACCTCTCCTCTGGCAGGGAAGGTGCCTGGATGTCTGGAGCCCAAAATGGGATCTGCTTCAGAATCTCTGTGGCTCTTGCCTGTCCCAGAATCTGATAGCTTCTGTAGTCCACACTCTCACCTGAGCAGACTAGTCTCAGTGGAATCTGAGAACCATGATGTCTCCAGCAGAGTCTCCAGCAACTCCCTCCTGCGCTGGGCAGACACCTCTCCTTCAGCAGAGAGGTGCCTGGATGTCTGGAGCCTGAAACAGGGACTGTCTCAGAAGCTCTGTGGCTCCAGCCTGTCCCAGAAGCTGTTAGCTTCTGTAGTCCATACTCTCACCTGTGTAGACTCTTCCTATTATTTTTAGGCTAGGTCTTTTTATGGTATCTCAGATTTCCTGGATATTTGTGTCAGGAATTTTTTAGCTTTAACATTTTCTTTGACTGATGTATTAGTTTCTGCTATTGTGTCTTCTATGCCTGAGATTCTCTCTTCCATCTCCTGTATTCTGTTTGTGATGCCTGCATCTGGTGTTCAAGTTCTCTTTCCTAGGCTTCCCATCGCCAAGATTCTCTCAGTTTATGTTTTCTTTATTGCTTCTATTTCCATCTTCAGGTCTTGAACAGTTTTTATTTATTCATTTCTCCTGCTTAATTGTATTTTTTTCATGTCTTTAAGGAATTTGTTTCCTCTTTAATGTTCTCTCTCTGTTTGATTCTGTTTGATTGTAATTTCCTGGATTTCTTAAAGGATTTATTCATTCCCTCTTTAAAGGCCTCTATCATCTTTATAAGGTTGGATTTGAGGTCATTTTCCTGTGCTTCAATTGTGTTAGGATATCCAATATCCAGGCCTCATTGCAGTGGGGTAGCTGCACTTTGTAGATGGCATATTTCCCAGGCTTTTGTTGATTGTGTTCTTTTGAGGTCCTTTAGCCATGTGCATGGTTTTGGTCCCTGGATGTTCTTTCTGTAGTAGGTATTGGGATAGGTGAATCTCAAAGGTCCTGGTATGGCAGGCCTCTGATGGATATCCTTGTGATGTATGGTTCCAATCCTGCAGTTCTGAATGGTTGAAGAGCCTCAGGCACAGTGAAGGTAGGTGGGAAGGTGCCTGGAAAATGGAGGTCTCCCTGGGTTAGCAGGTTGCTCAGGGCAGCTTGGCTTGACCCAGAGCATGCATTCTTTCAGTTTGGTTGTGTCATTGAAATTTTCTCATTCCTCTTCAACTAAAGCAGATAGTCTTGCTGGGTACAATATTTTAGGCTGTCATTGTGGCATTTTAGAATTTGGGATATATTGTTCCAGAATAATCTGTACTTTAATGTTTATATTACGGATTCAGTTGTTATTCTTATGGGCTTTCCTCTATATGTGACTTATGTGTATTCTCTCACAGCTTTCAGCACTCTCTTCTCTAAATAGATAGGGTATTGACTGTGTTATGTCATGTTCACTTACCTTTCATATACATCCCAGGAGCATCTATTCAGTCATAACACCACTCGTGATTCCCACAGTGGGCTGGGCCTTCTTACACTAACAATCTAGAAGATGCAAATCCCCCCCCCAAAAAAAACCAGGATCACAGGCCAATATGATGGAGTCCAGTCTTCAACCGAGTTTCTCTTTCCTCCAGGTAATTGTAGGTCATGTTAAGTTGATAAAAAATAATGAACTCAACTGAAATATTGTGAGTTGGCCTAGTTTGTCTTTTTTTTTTTTTTTAGTACTTAAATAAATTTTGATCTTATTTTCTATGACATGAAAGAAATGGACTTAGGTTTATTTTTCTACATATGTATATTCATTTCCCTAGTACCACTTGTTAAAGAGGTTGCCATTTCCCTGTGTGTGTTTTTAAGCAATTTTGTCAAAAAAATCAGGTGATTTCATTCATATGTTCTTATATCTAGGCCCTGTTTTATTACACTGATTCCCTTGTCATGGTTCCTATTTCACAAAGGGTTTTTGGAGAATATTCTGTGTCTCTAAAGTATAATTTGAGATCAGGTAATATGATATATATAGAATAACTCTTCCTGTTTAAAATTACTTTGGCTATTTAATTTTTTTTGTGTTTTCTATGAATTTTAGGAGGTTTTCTAGTTTGCTGAAGGACAAGAAATATCTCCCTAGATGTCAGGTACCAAGGAATATACTCTCAAATAAATTCTAAGAGAACCTATACTTAATATCTTTATGAGATAAGGAAGTGAATTCAGTATAGGAAAATAAAATTACTTAAGTATGTAGACATACTGAAGAAAAACAAATTGAAACAGTCATGGAAATGGAAAGCCTCACCAATAGAATTTACCTGGAGAAGAACATGACAGCAGGGCTTGAAGTCAAGATAGAGGAGGTCACTTAGTCAAGATCAGTGATAAACTTCCAAAGAGCATACAAATGGAACATGCATGATGCTTAAGATACATGGAAAGACAAAAAATCAATAAATTATGGGACTAGAAGGAGAAGAAGTTCATGTTGAAGGCACAAAAAAGAGTTTCAAGAAAATCGTAGTAGAAATTACCCAAATATAAGGAGAATGATGCCCATCTAGGCACTGGAAGAACACAGAATTGTAAAAACATGAGCAGGAAAGAAACATCCCATGTTATATTATACTTAAAGCAGTAAATATATACAGAATAAAGAAATGTGACTGAAACTAGTGTGACAAAACAAGTCATATATATAAACGTGGACCCGTGAGAATGAATAAGAGCTGAGTTTTCAGTGGAAAACTTAAGCAACAGAAGGTCTTGAAAAGATCTATTTCACATTCCAAAAAAAGACCACAATTGCTAACCCAGGATCATATATCTGACAAAATTATCTCTGATAAAGGACAAAAATTAATTTCCAATGGTGAAAACAAAGGAATTTATGGTCACCAAGTTATCCCTTGGAAAACATCCAAATAAAGAGATTTAAACAAACCCAAGCAGCTACAGGAAAAATTAAATGATACATGGTTGTTTAGAAAAAGAGTAATAAGAAATGCACAGGATTAACATTTAATTAGATGACAGAATCAATATAAAGCTTTTAAAATAACTCTATTAATAGGCTCAATTTTTCTATCAAAAATGCACAGACCAGAATATTGAATTAGGAATCACAATCTTTCTTCAAAATAGACTTCGGATTCAATGTAGTCAAGGAGATGTAGAGAAAAATAACCTAAAAGATATTAGTATTCTAAACCTTTATGCAGTATATAAAATACTGGCAGAGCTAATTTTGTAAAATAAATATTACTAAGGATAAAACTGTAGGTTAACTTAAGCACATTAATATTGGCTGATTTCAATTTCCCATTCTCAACATGAGATAGATAATCCAGAAAAAGTTAAGCAAAGATATACTGAAATTAAAAGACATAATAGGTCAAATTGAATTAAAATGCTTACATGACATGCAAACCAAATACTGTAGAATATATATTATCATAAACAGTCCAGGATTTTCTGTGAAATTGATCATATATTGAGACACTTAACTAAATTTCAACAAAGATAAAATAATTGAATTTTTATTCCCTGTATTTTACCTAATGAAAGTGGAATAAAGCTAGATATTAACAACAAGAGAAAGTATAAGAAATGCACAAAAATAGCCTTCTAATACTGATTATTAACACACCAAGAAAAACATTAAGAAAACAATCCTATTCACAAGAGTTCAACTTTCAAACAATAAACTTGAAAAATAAACCTGGAGAAAATTGAGGAAAATACTAAAAATGGAAATGGATCCTATCAAAAGAATACTACAGATTTAGTATAATACCAAGTAACATTCCAGCACCATTATTCACATATAATAAAATAATATTCAATTAAAAAATAAGCAGAAAGCATAAAATGAAAGAATAAGCAAATTAATCTTATGAAAACAGAATACCCCTATGAATATTATCATGTCTGATTGTTATAAGTTATAACAGAACCTTTATGTTTAAGAAAAACATTGATACTGGCAATGAAATAAAATAATTAAAAAGTTCAGTTATAAGTCCACAGAATTCTGTCTACTTTATTTTTGAGAAAGGGATAAAATATGTGTTTGAGAAAAGACAGTCAATTTTGAAAATGAGATATATGAATGTAGAGGAATGAAACTAGATTTTATCTCTCAAACTACACAAAAATATACTCCAGATAAATGAAAGACCTGAGTATAGCCCCTGAACCTGTGAATATGATAGAATAAAAAGTGTATAGTACCTTAAGGTATGGATATGGCTATGGGTAGGACCCCAATTACTTAAGAAATAAGACTAACAGTGACCAAGAATACTTGTCACTCTTGTGCTCTGAACAGAAAAAATTTGGAGGGAAAAATATAGTCTACACAATAGAAGAAAATGTTTGCCAACTATAAGCCTACCAGAAGATTAACATGTAATATACACAAATAATTCAAAATAGACATCAGTAAAACAACCCAATAAAATGGTCTATAGAACAGAGTTCTCAAATGAAAAATATGTAAATGGTAAATAAATGTTTTTAATCTATTCAACATCTGTAAGCCACCAAGGAAATAAAAATTAAAACTACTTTGAGATTCCACGTAACTGCAATCAGGATAGCTATTATTAAGAAAAACAACATCAAGGAATGCTCTTGAGAATGAGAATGAAGAGAAACACTGTTGGTGGTAGTTTGCACATACAGTTATTATGGATATCTGTGTGGAGGTTTCTCAAAAAGTTAAAAATATACTTTCTAGCCAACCCATCTGTACCACTCATAGTCTTACCCCAAAGCTTCAGTATCCTTCTACAGAGATAGGTGATGTTAATTACTGACATATTCATGTAATAAGGTTCTCCAGAGAAAGAGAACTAAGAGAAAGGAGTTGATGGATGATGTAGAAGGGGAGTCAGCTTTCTTCCTGGACATGATTCTTGGTATGTTGCCCATGTTTCAATAGATGGCCGTGCACCCATGAACATACTGGCAATATATTTTGACTGAATGCATGTGTATGTATTTTTGAAGACTATATGAAGTTGAGAGGGAGCTGTGCGGAAGAATGTGAGAGGTGCTGAAGAGGGACAGTAGGGGTAAATAAAATAAAAAGACATTGAATACATGTAAGAGCTCTCAATGAATAAACTAAATTATTTAAAGTAGCATTTGTGGGTTTAAAAAACAGCAAATGAAGTTAGAAGTTAAATGGAATTAATTTGATCAAAACACAGTCCATGAATATATAAAGTTTTCAAACAACAGAAAATAAAATTGTTTAAAAGTGGATTTACTTAATTGGCTTATAAGAAAAGTTCTGAGTACTCAACAATGGCTGCGTGTATACACATTAATGTGCCTGAGAGATGTTAAGTGCTCAGTCCAGAAGGTTGAGTGCTTCAGCAGTAACAATCTGGTACAAGACACAATCTGGACAAGAGGATTCCTGGAGACTGACTGGTCTTCAGTCCACACTGGGAAGAAAAATAAACTGGGTTGTTCTCAAAGCAGTGAAAACAACAGCAATGGTGTCACCATCTGTGGCAGGAACAACAGGGCAAATGAATTTTAAAACAGGGCAGGTGAATTCACAAGTTTTTTGAAATGGCAAGCAAGCAAAATAGAAAACAATATTCCCTATGATCTTTATATATCTTTGTCATCCACTTGCAGGTGCCACCTGAGTTTATAGTGGGTATTCTGACTTCAATTAAACTAGGAAAGAAAAAAAAATTAAAGTTTCACCTAGAGGGTCATTTTTTATTTGGTTCCAGATCCAGTAAATTTGACATCAAAGATTAATAATTATACACTATACTATTCAGAAAAGGAACCAACCTAGATGTCCATCATCTATGAGTAGATAATAAAATTGTGGTATTTCTTGTTATTGTTTAGTTTGTTTCTATGACAAACAGCGTGACCAATAGCAACTTCCTTGAAGATATAGATTTCACCTTACATGTTACAGTCCCCTCATTGAGAGAAGTCGGATAGGAACTCAATCAGAAACCTAAAGCTATAGATAGAATCACTTCTGATCAAGGGACTAACTTATAGCCAAGGAAGTAGATTAGAAACCACAGGAGAAAACGTGTTTGCTAGATTACTCATAGGCTCATCTTTAGCTAGCTTTCTTATACCTACTAACACCACCACAGGAAATAATAACATCCACAGTGATCTGAAGCCTCCTATATCAATTAACATTCTAAATCAGCCATACACATGTGCACTGGCCAATCTGATCTAGACAGTTCCTCACTTAAGGCTCTCCTTTCAGATAACTCTAGGCTGTGTCAGGTTGAGAGTTAAAGTTAACTAGGACAGGAACACATGCACCACAGATTCTTATTCAAGTATAAATAAAAACAAAAATTTTGGCATATTCAGGAAAATTAGTGAAACTAAAAAATTAAACTGAGTGACATAACATGAACCCATATAGATACAAGGTATATGTTCTTTTTCATATGCAGATCTTAGCTTCAAACTCTTAGACTAATGTGTTTAAATTGGAATGTTTGTAGAGGTCAGGAAACTAGAAAATTACTATTAAAGGGGGAATAAAAACTGACATCTTAAGGAAGAGTGAACCAAACACATGTGCAAAGTAGAATAAATAAAGAAAATTTAAGTGGGTATAAATGCGGGGAGAAAAAGAAGAACAAATTGTAGGACAAAAGGGTCACTCAAAGTAAGGGTATATGAAACAGCCTTACAAAGTCTTACTATTTATTTTATAAGCCTAAAAATGTTAAATTTTAGTCACAGGCTAAGATCCAATATTAGGCATAATTACCTCTTCTCCAATTAGATAGCTTTCGGTTGTCATGAAAGTGTGAGTGCAACTGGGTGTCCTCTTGCCTTACTGGTCTTAATTATGGTTCATAGACTATCGCTACCTTCTCTGACCAGCAGAAAAGAAGCGTCGAAACCGACGTCCTCTCAAGGCAGTTTATTCAGGAACCTCACAAATGCATAGGAAAAAGAAGAATGCCCCCACCTCTCCAGTCCACTCCCCCTCACCCCAGTCCACGTAGGCAAAGTTCATTAGCTCAGGACTACATTCGTCACATCATCTGATCTTATGTCTCTGGTGCATGTGCGCAATGCAGCTCAAGGTACGTGGCTATGTTGAGGGATATGAGGAAGTCAGGTGCCAGTCATAAGACTTGGCAGCAGTCCCGGCCACCATCTTGGGGCCGCAGCCACACCCGCTCCTCACAATAGACGTTGCATATGTATAGGGCTGTTTAATTGCCTTGTCTTACCCTTGGTAGCTTGCATAGTATTATCTGGCACCATGGAAGCTAGAGCACAGGAAGGGGATCAGATCCAGCTCAAGACATTTGAGTTGTGTGTGTGTGTGTGTGTTAAGGGGTATGGTATCTTCAGCAGTAGGGGCCCACTCTCAAACTGTAGGCATCCAAAGGCTACATATATAATGTGAGCTATTTTGCTAAGCCCCTTTCCCCACCTAGAGTTTCTTTATACTTTACTTGTTTCTGTGTTTAGTCCATGTTATATACTCAGTTGCCAATAGCTCCTGGGCTCAGGGTAAGACTTCATATTCATCTTTCTTCTCCATGCAGGAATTTGGTCTGGCTTGAGCTTGCATGGGGCTTGGTCATCATGTAATAACCTCTGTCAATTCATATGCAGTTTCCCTGTTATATCTGGGGAATACTGTGGGGTTTTTTTTGTATTCTTTCACTTATTCTTGATCTTCCCACCTTTTCACATCCTGTTCCACAAAGATCCCTAACCTTGAGAAGAGAGAGTACAGTTTAAGTATTACATTTAGGGCTGGACTTTCGGGAGGCTTTTATTCTCAGCACTTTAATCAACTCTAGGTCCTTGTGTTAATTACCATCTAGCTATAACAGAACAGTTTTTTTGTTGTTTTTCTTTATTTTAATATTTGCATACTTGTTTGTGTATGTATGTATTTTATTTAGTCACTTTACATCGTGATCACAACCTCCTCCCTCCTCTCCTCCTAGTCCTACCTTCACACAACTCTTCCCCTTTTTCTCTCTCTCCTTTTCCTCAGAGAAGGGCAAACTCCCTATGGGTATCAACATATCCTGACACATTAAGTTGCAGCAGGACTAAACATCCTCTATGATTGAGGACAGACCAAGCAGTCCAGCTAAGTGAAGGATCTAAAGGCAGGCAACAGAGTCAGAGACAGTCCCTGCTTCAATATGGAGACCAAGTTGCACATCTGCTACGAATGTGGAGGAGGACTATGTGCAGCCTATGCATGCTCTTTGGTTGGGGATTCAGTCTCTGTGAGTCACTATGGGTACAGATTAGTTAATTCTGTAAGTCATCTTTTGATGCTCTTGAACCCTGTGGCTCTCTCAATCCTTCCTTCCAATCTTACATAAGTCTCCCTGAGCTCAGCCGAATGCTTAGTTGTGGGTATCAACATCAAGTTTTTACAAGAAAAATGGAAAGGTGCATTAACCTTTGTATATGAGTCATTAGTGGTCAATTTAAAATTATTTCAACTTAGCAGAAAAAAAAATAATTGTACATTGTCCCTTAGGGCCTACAGCCTGTCTAGTCACATGTTCTTTACTATTATTATTATTATTATTATTATTATTATTATTATTATTTTCTTTTTAAATATTTTATTAGGTATTTTACTCATTTACATTTCCAATGCTATCCCAAAGTCCCCCATACCCTCCGCCCCCCACTCCCCTACCCACCAACTCCCAATTTTTGGCCCTGGCATTCCCCTATATTGGGGCATATAAAATTTGCATTACCAATGGGCCTCTCTTTTCAGTGACAGCTGACTAGGCCATCTTCTGATGCATATGCAGCTAGAGACAAGAGCTCCAGAGTACTGGTTACTTCATATTGTTCCACCTATAGGGTTGCAGTTCCCTTTAGATCCTTGGGTACTTTGTCTAGCTCTTCCATTGGGGGCCCTGTGATCCATCCAATAGCTGACTGTGAGCATCCACTTCTGTGTTTGTGAGGCCCTTGCTTAGTCTCACAAGAGACAGCTATATCAGGGTCGTTTCAGCAAAGTCTTGCTAGTGTATGCAATGGTGTCAGCATTTGGAGGCTGATTATGTGATGGATCCCTGGATATGGCAGTATCTAGATGGTCCATCCTTTCGTCTCAGCTCCAAACTTTGTCTCTGTAACTCCTTACATGGGTGTTTTGTTCCCAATTTAAGAAGGGGCAAAGTGTCCACATTTTGGTCTTTGTTCTTCTTGAGTTTCATGTGTTTCGCAAAATGTATCTTATATCTTGGGTATACTAAGTTTCTGGGCTATATCCACTTATCAGTGAGAACATATCATATGAGTTCCTTTGTGATTGGGTTACCTAACTCAGGATGATGACCTTCAGGTCCAACCATTTGCCTAGTAATTTCATAAATTCATTAATAGCTGAGTAGTACTCCATTGCATAAATGTACTACATTTTTTGTATCCATTCCTCTGTTGAGGAGCATCTTGGTATTTCCAGCTTCTGGCTATTATAAATAAGGCTGCTATGAACCTAGTGGAGCATGTGTCCTTCTTACTGGTTGGAACATCTGCTGGATATATGTCCAGGAGAGCTATTGTGGGATCCTCCGGTAGTACTATGTCCGATTTTCTGAGGAACCACCAGACTGATTTCCAGAGTGATTGTACAAGCTTGCAATCCCACCAACAATGGAGAGTGTTCCTCTTTATCCACATCCTCGCCAGCATCTGCTGTCATCTGAATTTTTAATCTTAGACATTCTAACTGTTGTGAGGTGGAATCTCAGGGTTGTTTTACTCTACATTTCCCTAATGATTAAGGATGCTGAACATTTTTTCAGGTGCTTCTCAGCCTTTCGGTATTCCTCAGGTGAGAATTTTTTTTTAGCCTTGAGCCCCATGTTTTAATGGGGTTATTTGATTTTCTGGAGTTCACCTTCTTGAGTTCTTTATATATATTGGATATTAGTCCCCTATCTGATTTAGGATAGGTAAAGATCCTTTCCCAATCTGTTGGTGTCCTTTTTGTCTTATTGCAGGTGTCTATTGCCTTACAGAAAGAAGCTTTGTAGTTTTATGAGGTCCCATTTGTCAATTCTTAATCTTACAGCCATTGCTGTTCTATTCAGGAATTTTTTCCTTGTGCCAATATCATTGAGGCTTTTCCCCACTTTCTCTTCTATAAGTTTCAGTGTCTCTAGTTTTATGTGGAGTTCCTTGATCCACTTAAATTTGACCTTAGTACAAGAAAATAGGAATGGATCAATTCACATTCTTCTACATGATAACCACCAGTTGTGCCAGCACCATTTGTTGAGAATGCTGTCTTTTTTACACTGGATGGTTTTTGCTCCCTTGGAAAAGGTCAAGTGACCATAGGTGTGTGGGTTCATTTCTGGGTCTTCAATTCTATTCCATTGGTCTACTTGCCTGTCCCTATACCAGTACCATGTAGTTTTTATCACAATTGCTCTGTAGTACAGCTTTAGGTTGGGCATGGTGATTCCACCAGAAGTTCTTTTATCCTTGAGAAAAATTTACTATCCTAGGTTTTTTGTTATTCCAGATGAAATTGCAGATTGTTCTTTCTAATTCGTTGAAGAATTGAGTTGGAATTTTGATGGGGATTGCATTGAATCTGTAGATTGCTTTTGGCAAGATAGCCATTTTTACAATGTTGATCTTGCCAATCCATGAGCAAGAGAGATCTTTCCATCTTCTGATATCTTCTTTAATTTCTTTGTTAAGAGACTTGAAGTTCTTATCGTACAGATTGTTCACTTCCTTAGAGTCACACCACGGTATTTTATATTATTTGTGACTATTGAGAAGGGTGTTGTTTCCCTAATTTCTTTCTCAGCCTGTTTATTCTTTGTGTAGAAAGGCCATTGACTTGTTTGAGTTAATTTTATATCCAGCTACTTCACTGAAACTGTTTATCAGGTTTAGGAGTTATCTGGTGTAATTTTTATGGTCACTTATATATTCTATCATATCATCTGCAAAAAGTGATGTTTTGACTTCCTTTCCAATTTGTATCCCCTTTATCACATTTTGTTGACTAATTGCTCTAGCTAGGACTTCATGTACAATGTTGAAAAGGTAAGGAGAAAGTGGACAGCCTGGTCTAGTCCCTGATTTTACTGGGATTGCTTCCAGCTTCTCACCATTTACTTTGATGTTGGCTACTGGTTTGCTGTAGATTGCTTTTATCATGTTTATGTATGGGCTTTGAATTCCTGATTTTCCAAGACTTTTGTCATATATGGGTGTTGGATTTTGTCAAATGCTTTCTCTGCGTCTAAGGAGATTATCATGTGTTTTTTGTCTTTGAGTTTGTTTATATACTGCATTACATTGATGGATTTCTGTATATTAAACCATCCCTGCATCCCTGGAATAAAACCTGTTTGGTTAGGATGGATGATTATTTTGATGTGTTCTTGGATTCGGATAGCGAGAATATTATTGAGTATTTTTGCATCGATATTCATAATGGAAATTGGTCTGAAGTACTCTATCTTTGTTTGATCTTTCTGTGGTTTAGGATTCAGAGTAATTGTGGCTACATAGAATGAGTTGGGTATAGTAGCTTCTACTTCTATTTTGTGGAATGCTTTGTGAAGAATTGGAATTAGATCTTCTTTAAAGGTCTGATAGAACTCTAAACTAAACCCATCTGGTCCTGGGCTTTTTTTGGTTGGGAGACTATTAATGACTGCTTCTATTTCTTTAGGGGATATGGGACTGTTTATATCATTAACTTGATCCTGAACTTTGGTACCTGGTATCTGTCTAGAAATTTGTCCATTTCGTCCAGGTTTTCCAGTTTTGATGAGTATAGCCTTTTGTAGAAGGATCTGATGGTGTTTTGGATTTCTTCAGGATCTGTTGTTATGTCTCCCTTTTCATTTCTGATTTTATTAATTAGGATGCTGTCCCTGTGCTTTCTAGTGAGTCTGGCTAATGGTTTATGTATCTTGTTGATTTTCTCAAAGAACGAGCTTCTCATTTGGTTGATTCTTTGCATAGTTCTTCTTATTTCCAATTGGTTGATTTCACCCCTGAGTTTGATTATTTCCTGCCTTCTACTCCTCTTGGGGGAATTTCATTCCTTTTCTAGAGATTTTAGGTGCGTTGTCAATTTGCTAGTGTGTGCCCTTTCTCTAGTTTCTTTTTGGAGGCACTCAGAGCTATGAGTTTCCCTCTTAGAAATGCTTTCATTGTGTCCCATAAGTTTGGGTATGTTGTGGCTTCATTTTCATTAACCTCTAAAAAGTCTTGAATTTCTTTCTTTATTCCTTCCTTGACCAAGGTATCATTGAGAAGAGTGCTGTGCAGTTTGCACCTGAATGTTGGCTTTCCATTATTTATGTTGTTATTCAAGATCAGCCTTAGTCCATGGTGGTCTGATAGGATGCATGGGACAATTTCAATATTTTTGTATGTGCTGAGGCCTGTTTTGTGACCAATTATATGGTCAATTTTGGAGAAGGTACCGTGAGGTGCTGAGAAGGTATATCCTTTTGTTTTAGGATAAAATGCTCTGTAGATATCTGTCAGATCCATTTGTTTCATCACTTCTGTTAGTTTCACTGTGTCCCTGCATAGTTTCTGTTTCCATGATCTGTCCATTGATGAAAGTGGGGTGTTAAAGTCTCCCACAATTATTGTGTGATGTGCAATGTGTGCTTTGAGCTTTACTAAAGTTTCTTTAATAAATGTGGCTGCCCTTGCATTTGGAGAGTAGATATTCAGAATTGAGAGTTCCTTTGGAGGATTTTAACTTTGATGAGTATGAAGTGTCCCTCCTTGTCTTTTTTGATTACTTTGGGTTGGAAGTCGATTTTATGAGATATTAGAATGGCTACTCCAGCTTGTTTCTTCAGACCATTTGCTTGGAAAATTGTTTTCCAGCCTTTCACTCTGAGATAGTGTCTGTCTTTTTCCCTAAGATGGGTTTCCTGTAAGCAGCAAAATGTTGGGTCCTCTTTGTGTAGCCAGTCTGTTAGTCTATGTCTTTTTATTGGGGAATTAAGTCCGTTGATATTAAGAGATATTAAGGAAAAGTAATTGTTGCTGTCTATTATTTTTGTTGTTATAGTGGGCAATCTGTTCTTGTGGCTGTATTACTTTTGGTTTGTTGAAGGATTAATTTCTTGCTCTTTCTAGGGTGTGGTTTCCTTCTTTGTATTGATTTTTTTCTGTTATTATCCTTTGAAGGGCTGGATTTGTGGAGAGATAATGTGTGAATTTGGTTTTGTCATGAAATACTTTAGTTTCTCTATCTATGGTAATTGACAGTTTGGCTGGGTATAGTAGCCTGGGCTGCCATTTGTGTTCTCTTAGTGTCTGTATAACATCTGTCCAGGATCTTCTAGCTTTCATAGTCTCTGGTGAAAAGTCTGGTGTAATTCTGATAGGCTTGCCTTTATATATTACTTGACCTTTTTCCCTTACTGCTTTTAATATTCTATCTTTATTTAGTGCATTTGTTGTTTTGATTATTATATGTCGGGAGGAATTTCTTTTATGGTCCAGTCTATTTGGAGTTCTGTAGGCTTCTTGTATGTTAATGGGCATGTCTTTCTTTAGGTTTGGGAAGTTTTCTTCTATAATTCTGTTGAAGATATTTACTGGCCCTTTAAGTTGAAAATCTTTATTCCCATCTACTCCTATTATCCGTAGGTTTGGTCTTCTCATTGTGTCCTGGATTTCCTGGATGTTTTGAGTTAGAATCTTTTTGCATTTTCCATTTTCTTTGATAGTTGTGCCAATGTTCTCTATGCAATCTTCTGCACCTGAGATTCTCTCTTCCATCTCTTGTATTCTGTTGCTGATGCTCGCATCTATGGTTCCAGATTTCTTTCCCAGGGTTTCTATCTCCAGCATTGCCTCACTTTGGGTTTTCTTTATTGTGTCTACTTCCCTTTTTAAGTCTTGGATGCTCTTATTCAATTCCATCACCTGTTTGGTCGTGTTTTCCTGCAATTCTTTAAGGGATTTTTGTGTTTATTCTTTAAGGTCTTCTACCTGTTTAGCAGTGTTCTCCTATATTTCTTTAAGTGAGTTATTAAAGTCCTTCTTGATGTCCTCTACCATCATCATGAAATATGCTTTTAAATCCGGGTCTAGCTTTTCGGGTGTGTTCGGGTGCCCAGGACTGGGTGGGGTGGTTGTGCTGCGTTCTAATGATGGTGAGTGGTCTTGGTTTCTGTTAGTAAGATTCTTAGGTTTGCCTTTCGCCATCTGGTTATCTTTGGAGTTAGTTGTTATTGTTGTGTCTGGTTAGAGCTTGTTCCTCAGATGATTATGTTAGCCTCTATCAGCAGACCTGGGAGACTAGCTCTCTCCTGAGTTTCAGTGGTCAGAGTACTCTGCAGGTAAGCTCTCCTCTTGCAGTGAAGGTGCCCAGATATCTGGTGTTCGAACCTGCCTCCTGGAAGAAGTTGTGTTCCACTCACCAGAGGTACTAAGATCCCGTGTAGTGTCCTCTGGGGACCTTGGGGGTGTCCGCAGACTCCTTGCTCAAGGTGCCCAAGTGCTGGTGCCGACTGGAAGGGACTTGTGACCCTGGTCAGGCCGGGTTTTCTGCTTCCCTAATTAATGTTGTCTCAGGTCCCATGCGATTGGATTAGAGCAGCAGTTGTGTTCCACTCACCAGAGGTCCTAAGATCCCGTGGAGAGTCCTGTGGGGACCTTGGGGTGGCTGCAGACTCCATGCCCAAGGTTAGTTGGTGCTGGCACTGACTGGAAGAGAGTTGTGACCCTGCTAGCCACAAGTTCTTATCCTCCAAATGGGGCCAGATTTAGATTTCATCTTGAGTGTTGAACTTAAATCCAAACAGAAAGTCGTTCATTATTCTCATAATGCTCATGGCAACATTCTGCCAGTGAGCATGTCTTATTAGGGACTATTGCATCTCAGTGTGCACAGCTTTATAAAACTGATGATTCCTTTTAAATTGCCAAAGCCTGGTTAGCATCTCTAAGCTATGTAGTGAGGATATCACTTCCAAGTCAGCACCAATGTAGTTTGGGAATTTTGCCCAAAGTTTGTATAGTTTATTAGTGTGTAAATATATTTTATTTATGTATTTATTCATTTATTTTCCAAGCTGTACACTAGTTACCATAGCGCCTGTAACAGTTTGTACTCCAACCATAAATGAATAAATATTCACTATACACTCACATCCAAGCCTGCATTTGTCATTATTTGTTCTTTAAACTTAGCCACTCTGAATGGGGTAAGATGAAATCTCAAAGGGTTTTTAATTTGAATTTCCTTGATGACTAAGTGTGATAAAAATATTTTAAAATGTTTCTCAACCATTTGAATTATATCTTTTGAGAATGCACTGTTTAATCTGATGCCCTATTTACTAATTGGTTTGCTAGTTTTCTGGATGTTTCGTTATTTATATATTATACGCATTAAGGTTCTGCCAAATATATAACTGATACAAATATTTTCACATTCTGCAAGCTGTCTTTTTTTGTACTTTACTGTACAGAAGCTTTTTTATTTTCATGAGGTTATGTTTAATGGTTGTAAAGTCTGTGCTATTATGGACCTGTTCAGAAAGTCCTCTGTACCAAAAAGTTCAGCCATATTCCCAACTTTCTTGTCTATCAAATTTAGTATATCATATTATCTAGTGAGGTCCTCAATTCCCTTGGAATTATGTTATATTTAGCTGTAAGATGTAAGAACCTAATTTTATTTTTCTACATCATAATTATTGTTCATCAGTGATGGACAATAAGATTTGTTTTGTGTCCTATATATTGATGTTTAGCTTTGGAATTCTTTGTGTCTTTCAAGTATTAATCCTCTGTTGGAAATATAGCTGGCAAAGAATTTATTTTGTTTTACATATTGACTCTTTAGTGAATTGTCAGTTCCCTTTGTTTTATAGAATCTTTCAGATTCAAGAAGTCCCATTTGTCAACTATTGATCTTATTTCCTAAACACCTAGTCCAATTTTAAAAGTCCTTGCCAATACTCATGTCTTTTAGAGTATTTCTTATATGTCCCTTCAAAAGTAGCCATACAGTTTGGCCAACCCCATTTAATGAATATGCTCTATTCTGCAATGTGTATTGTTGGCTTCTTTCTAAAACTGAAGTGACTATTACAGTGTGGGTTTATGTTTTTTTTTTCTCTCAGTTTTATTCTGTTGATCAATGATTCTGACTTATGACAGGACTGTGCTGTTCTTATTATTATGATTCTGTAATAAAATTCAAAATTTAGATGGATGATAATTCCAGTGGGTTTTTAAAAATCATTTAGCATCATTTTTGGTATCTTTCTTTGATTCTGTTTCCTTATGCAATATAAGGTTTTTTTTTTAATTTCAAAGAAGAAATGGACTGTAATTCAGGTGGGGATTGTATTGATTGCTTTTCGTAAAATGGCGACTTTCACAATATTGATCTTGCCAAACTATGAACATGGCAACAAATCTTTGCATCTTCTCATATACTCTTATCTAAATAATTAATTTTGGGGGGTTATAACATCATTATATATTATTCTTTTTATCTTCTTTTACCCATCTAAAACATCTCATGTACCTCAATTTGTGGTCTTTCAAATTCAATCGCTGATATATATATATATATGTCTCCTACTCACTCTATGTAATGTTGCTTGCACGTTTTCAGGGATGACCTTTTGGTTTTAAAAAAGCAATTTGTGTTATTTCTGAATAAGTGTATTTCTTATTTCTTGGCATCTGTAGATTGTCCTTTCACTTCTTTGATTATATTTACATCAAGATATTTAATTTTGACAAAGATTTCAACACAACATCTCATAGGAAATAGTACATTTTGCCGGGAAAAATGAAAAATCTGGATGTCTACATGTAGAAGAATGAAACTAAATTATTATTTCCCACTCTACACAAAATATCAAATGCAAATGTACCAAATATGTCAGTATAAAACCTGAAAGTAACCAGACGTGGTGGCACGCACCTTTGATCCCAGCACTCAGGAAGTGGAGGCAGGAAGATTTCTGAGTTCAAGGCCAGTCTGGTCTACAAAGTGAGTTCCAGGACAGCCAGAGCTATACAGTGAAACCCTGTCTCGAAAAACAAAAAACAAAAACAAACAAACAAACAAAAAATGAAAAACAAAAAAATGAACAAAGAAAAACAAAAACAAAAACAAAAAAACCCTTGAAAGTCTAAAACTTTTGGAGGGACATATAGGAAATACTCTACAAGATATGAGTATAGGCAAGGACTTTTAAAATTGGACTAGGTGTTTAGGAAATAAGATTAATAGTTGACAAATGGGACATCTTGAATCTGAAAGCTTCTATAAAACAAAGGAAACTGACAATTCACTAAAGAGTCAATATGTAAAACAAAATAAATTCTTTGCCAGCAATATTTCCAACAGAGGATTAATACTTGAAAGACACAAAGAATTCCAAAGCTAAACATCAATATATAGGACACAAAACCAATCTTATTGTCCATCACTGATGAATAAACAATGAAAATATGGAACAGTATATAGTTGAGTTTTATTTAGCTGGAAATAAAAGTGAAGTTAAGAAAAGTACATGATCTTGGTTCCCGGACTCCGCTGAAAGTACTCTGCACAGGTGAGAGTGTGGACTACAGAAGCTAACAGCTTCTGGGAAAGGCGGGAGCCACAGAGCTTCTGAGGCAGCCCCCTTTTAGGGCTCCAGACATCCAGACACCATCCCAGCCAGAGGATATGTGTCTGCCCAGCCCGGGAGCGTTTTGCCTGAGTATCAGCAGCAGACATCTTGGTTCCAGGACTCTGCAACAGTATTCTGCAGAGATGAGAGTGTGGACTACAGAAACTAACAGCTTCTGTGACACGACGAAGCAACACAGCTTCTGCGACAGGTCCTATTTTGGGGCTTCATGTTCGGCCAGGAGGGAGGTCCGAACACCAGATATCTGTGCACCTTCCATGTAAGAGGAGAGCTTGACTGCAGAGAGTGCTCTGACCACTGAAACTCAGAAGGGAGAACTAGTCTCCCAGGTCTGCTGATTGAGGCTAACAGAATCACGAGAGGAACAATCTATTACCAGAGACAACTAAATCAACTAACTCCAGAGATTATCAGATGGCAAAAGGCAAACCTAAGAATCTTACTAACAGAAACCAAGACCACTCACCATCATCAGAACCCAGCACTCCCAACTCGCCCAGTCCAGGGCACCCCAACACACCCGAAATGCTAGACCTGGGTTTAAAAGCATATCTCATGATGATGGTAGAGGACATCAAGGAAGACTTTAATAACTCAATCAAAGAAATACAGGAGAACACTGCTAAACAGGTAGAAGACTATAAAGAAGAAGCACAAAAATCCCTTAAGGAATTGCAGGAAAACACGACCAAACAGGTGATGGAATTGAATAAAACCATCCAAGACCTAAAAAGGGAAGTAGACACAATAAAACCAAAAGTAAGGCAGCACTGGAGATAGAAACCCTAGGAAAGAAATATGGAATTATAAATGCAAGCATCAGCAACAGAATACAAGAGATGGAAGAGAGAATCTCAGGTGCAGAAGATTCCATAGAGAACATTGGCACAAGGATCAAAGAAAATACAAAATGCAAAAAGATCCTAACTGAAAACATCCAGGAAATCCAGGACACAATGAGAAGACCAAATCTACGGATAATAGGAGTAGATGAGAATGAAGATTTTCAACTCAAAAGGCCAGCAAATGTCTTCAACAAAATTATAAAAGAAAACTTCCCAAACCTAAAAAAAAAAAGAGAGAGAGAGAGAGAGATGCCCATGACCATATAAGAAGCCTACAGAACTCCAAATAGACTGGACCAAAAAAGAAATTCCTGGTGACACATAATAATCAGAACAACAAATGCACTAAATAAAGATAGAATATTAAAAGCAGTAAGAGAAAAAGGTCAAGTAAAATATAAAGGCAAGACTATCAGAATTACACCAGATTTTTCACCAGAGACTATGAAAGCCAGAAGAGCCTGGGCAGATGTTATACAGACACTAAGAGAAAAACAAATGCCAACCCAGGTTACTATACCCAGCCAAACTGTCAATTACCTTAGATGGAGAAACAAAAGTATTCCACGACAGAACCAAATTCACACATTGACTTTCCAGGAAACCAGCCCTTCAAAGAATAATAACAGAAAAAAAAATACAAGGACAGAAACCATGTTCTAGAAAAAGCAAGAAGGTAATCCCTCAACAAACCTAAAAGAAGACAGCCACAAGAACAGAATGCCAACTTTAACAAAATAATAATAATAATAATAATAATAATAATAATAATAATAATAATAATAAGCAACAAATACTTTTCCTTAATATCTCTTAATATCAAAGGACTCAACTCCCCAATAAAAAGACATAGACGAACAGACTGGCTACACAAACAGGACCCAACATTTTGCTACTTACAGGACACCCATCTGAGGGAAAAAATAGATACTACCTCAGAATGAAAGGCTGGAAAACAATTTTCCAAGCAAATGGTCTAAAGAAAAAGCTGGAATAGCCATTCTAATATCTAATAAAATCTACTTCCAAACCAAAGTCATCAAAAAAGACAAGGAGGGGATTTCATACTCATCAAAGATAGAATCTTCCAGGCAGAATTCTCAATTCTGAATACCTATGCTCCAAATACAAGGGCAGCCACATTCATTAAAGACACTTTAGTAAAGCTCAAAGCACACATTGCACCTCACACAATAATAGTGGGAAACTTCAACACACCACTTTCACCAATGGACAGATCATGGAAACAGAAACTAAACAGGGACACAGTGAAACTAACAGTAGTTATGAAACAAATAGATCTAAAAGATATCTACAGAACAATTTATCCTAAAACAAAAGCATATACCTTCTTCTCCCCACCTGATGGTAACTTCTCCAAAATTATCAACATAATTGGTCAAAAAACAAACCTCAACAGATACAAAAATATTGAAATTGTCCCATGCATTGATCATATCATATCACCATGGACTAAGAATGATCTTAAATAACAAAATAAATGATAGAAAGCCAACATTCACGTGGAAACTGAACAACACTTTCTCAATGATACCTTGGTCAAGGAAGGAATAAAGAAATAAATTAAGGACTTTTTGGAGTTTAATGAAAATGAAGCCTCAACATACCCAAACTTATGGGACACAATGAAAGCATTTCTAAGAGTGAAACTTATAGCTCTGATTGCCTCCAAAAAGAAACTACAGAGAGCACACTTTAGCAGCCTGAAAACACACCTAAAAGCTCTAGAACAAAAGGAATCAAATTCACCCAAGAGGAGTAGAAGGCAGGAAATAACCAAACTCAGGGGCAAAATCAACCAAGTGGAAACAAGAAGAACTATTCAAAGAATCAACCAAATGAGGAGCTGGTTCTTTGAGAAAATCAACAAGATAGATAAACCCTTAGCCAGACTCACTAGAGGGCACGGGGAAAGCATACTAATTAACAAAATCAGAAATGAAAAGGGAGACATAACAACATATCCTGATGAAATGTAAAATACAATCAGATCCTTCTATAAAAGGCTATACTCAACAAAACTGGAAAACCTGGACGAAATGGACAAGTTTCTAGACAGATACCAGGTACCAAAGTTAAATCAAGATCAGGTTAATGATCTAAACTGTCCTATATCCCCTAAAGAAACAGGAGCAGTCATTAATAGTCTCCCAAACAAAAAAAGCCCAGGACCAGATGGGTTTAGTGCAAAGTTCTCTCAGACCTTCAAAGAAGATCTAATTCCAGTTCTTCACAAACTATTCCACAATATAGAAATAGAAGGTACTCTACCCAACTCATTCTATGAAGTGACAATTACTCTGATACCAAAACCAGAAAAAGAGCCAACAAAGATAGAGAACTTCAGACCAATTTCCCTTATGAATATCGATGCAAAAAGCCTCAATAAAGTTCTCACTAACCGAATCCAAGAACACATCAAAATGATCAGTCATTCTGACCAAGTAGGTTTCATCCCAGGGATGCAGGGATGATTCAATATAAGGAAATCTATTAACGTAATCCAGTATATAAACAAACTCAAAGATAAAAACCACATGATCATCTCGTTAGATGCAGAGAAAGCATTTGAAAATCCAAGACCCATTCATGATAAAAGGCTTGGAAAGAACAAGAATTCAAGGCGCATACCTAAACATGATAAAAGCAATCTACAGCAAAACAGTAGCCAACATAAAAGTAAATGGTGAGAAGCTGGAAGCAATCCCACTAAAATCAGGGAATAGACAAGGCTGCCCACTTTCTCCCTACCTATTCAACATTGTACTTGATGTCCTAGCTAGAGCAATTCAACAACAAAAGGAGATCAAGGGGATAAAAATTGGAAAGGCAGGCCGATGAGATGGCTCAGCAGGTATGAGCACCTGACTGCTCTTCCAAAGGTCCTGAGTTCAAATCCCAGCAACCACATGGTGGCTCACAACCATCCGTAATGAGATCTGACTCCCTCTTCTGGTGTGTTTGAAAACAGCTACAGTGTACTTACATATAATAAATAAATAAATCTTTAAAAAAATTGGAAAAGAAGAAGTCAAATTATCACTTTTTGCAGATGATGTGATAGTATATATAAGTGACCCTAAAAATAGCACCAGAGAACTTCTAAGCCTGATAAACAGCTTCAATGAAGCAGCTGGATATAATATAACTCAAAAAAGTCAATGGCCTTTCTGTACACACAGGATGAACAGGCTGAGAAAGAAATTAGGGAAACAACACCCTTCTCAATACACAAATAATATAAAATACCTTGGTGTGACTCTAAGGTAGTGAAAGACCTCTATGGTAAAAACTTCAAGTCTCTGAAGAAAGAAATTAAAGAAGATCTCAGAAGATGGAAAGATCTTCCATGCTCATGGATTGGCAGGATCAATATAGTAAAAATGGCTATCTTGCCAAAAGCAATCTACAGATTCAATGAAATCCCCATCAAAATTCCAATTCAATTCTTCAATGAATTAGAAAGGGCAATCTCCAAATTCATCTGGAGTAACAAAAAACCTAGGATAGCAAAAACTCTGCTCAAGGATAAAAGAATATCTGTTGGAATCACCATGCCTGACCTAAAGCTGTACTACAGATCAATTGTGATAAAAAACTGCATGGCACTGCTATAGGGACAGACAAATAGACCAATGGAGTAGAACTGAAGACCCAGAAATGAACCCACAAGCCTATGGTCACTTGATCTTTGACAAGGGAGCTAAAACCATCCAGTGGAAAAAAGACAGCATTTTCAACAAATGGTGCTGGCACAACTGGTAGTTATCATGTAGAAGAATGCGAATTGATCCATTCCTATCTCCTTGTACTAAGGTCAAATCTAAGTGGATTAAGGAATTCCACATAAAACCATAGACACTGAAACATATAGAGGAGAAAGTAGGGAAAACCCTCGAAGATATGAGTACAGGGAAAAAATTCCTGAATAGAACAGCAGTGGCTTGTGCTGTAAGATGGAGCATCGACAAATGGGACCTCATAAAATTGCAAAGCTTCTGCAAGACAAAAGACACCGTTAATAAGGCAAAAAGGCCACCAATAGATTGGGAAAGGATCTTTACCTATCCTAAAACAGATAGGGGACTAATATCCAATATATATAAAGAACTCAAGAAGGTGGACTCCAGAAAATCAAATGACTCCATCAAAAATGGGGCTTAGAGCTAAACAAAGTATTCTCACCTGAGGAATACTGAATGGCTGAGAAGCACCTGAAAAAATGTTCAACATCCTTAATCATCAGGGAAATGCAAATCAAAACAACCCTGAGATTCCACCTCACACCAGTCTGAAAAAAGGCTAAGATCAAAAATTCAGATGACATCAGATGCTGGCTAGGATATGGAGAAAGAGGAACACTCCTCTATTGTTGGTGGGATTGCAAGCTTGTACAACCACTCTTGAAATCAGTCTGGTGGTTCCTCAGAAAATCGGACATAGTACTACTGGAGGATCGCACAATACCTTGCCTGGGCATATATCCAGAAGATGTTCCAACCGGTAATAAGGACACATGCTCCACTATGTTCATAGCAGCCTTATTTATAATAGCCAGAAGCTGGAAAATCCCAGATGTCCCTTAAGAGAGGAATGGATACAGAAAATGTGGTATATTTACACAATGGAGTATTACTAAGCTATTAAAAAGAATGAATTTATGAAATTCCTAGCCAAATGGATGGACCTGGAGGGCATCATCCTGAGTGAGGTAACCAAATCACAAAAGAACTCGCACAATATGTACTCACTGATAAGTGGATATTAGCCCAGAAATTTAGAATACCCAAGATATAAGATACAATTTGCTAAACGCATGAAACTCAAGAAGAAGGAAGACCAAATTTTGGACACTTTGCCCCTTCTTAGAATTGGGAACAAAACACCCATGGAAGGAGTTATAGAGACATAATTTGGAGCTGAGACAAAAGGATGGACCATCTAGAGACTGCCATATCCGTGGATCCACCCCATAACCAGCATCCAAACGCTGACACCATTGCATACACTAGTAAGATTTTATCGAAAGGACCCAGAGGTAGCTGTCTCTTGTGAGACTATGTCGGGGCCTCGCAAGCACAGAAGTGGATGCCCACAGTCAGCTATTGGATGGATCACAGGGCCCCCAATGGAGGAGCTAGAGAAAGTACCCAAGGAGCTGAAGGGATCTGCAATCTTATAGGTGGAACAACAATATGAACTAACCATTACCCACCCCCACCCCACTGGAGCTCATGTCTCTAGCTGCATATGAATCAGAAGATGGCCTAGTCAGCCATCAGTGGAAAGAGGGGCTCATTGGCCGTGCACACTTTATATGCCTCAGTACAGGGGAACGCCAAGGCCAAGAAGTGGGAGTGTGTGGGTAGGGGAGTAGGTGGGGGAGCGTGTGGGCGACTTTTGGGATAGCATTGGAAATGTAAATGAAATAAATACCCAATTAAAAAATAATAAAATAAAAAAAGAAATCTCAGAAAAATAAAAGAAAAAAAAAAGAAAGAAAATCAAGAAGGAAGACCAACTCATGGATACTTCATTCTTCCCTAGAATAGGGAATAAAATATCCGTGGAAGGAGTTTCAGAGACAAAGTTTGGAGTTAAGAGGAAAGGATGGACCATCCAGAGACAGCCCCACCTGGGGTTCCATCCTATAATCAGCCACTAAACGCAGACACTATTGCATATGCCAGCAAGGTTTTGCTGAAAGGACCCTGACATAGCTGTCTCCTGTGTGGCTTTGCCAGTTCCTGGCAAATACCGAAGTGGATGCTCACAGTCATCTATATGATAAAACACAGGGCCCCCAATGTAGGAGCTAGAGAAATTACCCAAGGAGCTGAAGGGGTCTACAACCCTATAGGTAGAACTACAATATGAACTAGCCAGTACCCCCAGAGCTCCTGTCTCTAGCTGCATATGTAGCAGAAGATGGCCTAGTTGGCCATCATTGGGAAGAGAGGCCCCTTGGTCTTGCAAACTTTATATGCCCAGTACAGGGGAACTCCAAGGCCCAGAAGAAGGAGTGAGTGACTAGGGTAGCATGGCAGGGGGAGGGTATAGGGGACTTTTGGGATAGCATTTGAAATGTAAATGAAGAAAATATCTAATTAAAAAAGTCAAAAATAAAGAAAAGTGCATGAAGAAAGAAAGAAAGGAAGAAAGAAAGAAAGAAAGAAAGAAAGAAAGAAAGAAAGAAAGAAAGAAAGAAAGAAAAAGAAAAGTACATGTAAATATCTACAACTTGAAAAAATTAACCCAGGTATGATAACACAGGCCCAGAAAGAAGAATGTTGCATGTTCTTTCTTAAATTTATATAAGGATTCTAGTTTCTCATCTTTAGATCTAAGTCTTTAATCTTAGACAATCTACAGAAATTAGGAAACTAGAAAAGTGTCATTAGGGTAGATGATGCTAAAAGGGACAAATATCAGAATATAGATGATAAGGAAACAGAGAGGCATAATACCTGCATGACTGTAGTTATTAGGAGAAGAAGTCATTAGATTAAGGTAAGCTGAAAAGAGAGGAAGGGAGTTTTAACAAAACAAAACATTCCTAAAAATCCTATATAGAAACCTTAGTTTGTAAGTCAACTAAAAATATAAGAATTATAATTCATCTAGTTGGCTGAATGGTGCTGCATTTAATGGTCACTGTGCTCTTTACTTATTTTCCAATTGTGCTCCTTTTAGGTCCCTAATCAACCAGCTAAACTATTAGTCACTTATAATCACCCATGAGTCACCTATAATCACTCATCTAGCAATTTATCCTTTAAAACAAAATACATGATCATTTGTGTTACCTAATTTTCTGATCATTGTATATTCCTCTTTACCAGTACTCTTGTATTTATTGCAGAAAATGGATATAATAATATAGCTATCTATTTCTAGAGGTGCCTGCACAAAATATAAAACCATCTGTACTCCAGATGTTAGTCTTGTATTTGTTTGTTTGTTTGTCAACCAATCATAGGGCACATTAAGAAGGCTTTTGCGAATCGCGTGGAACCTGAGACTGCGGTACATAGGGAAGCAGACTACCCAGGCC
The DNA here is from genome assembly GCF_000001635.26 of Mus musculus. Classification (NCBI taxonomy): domain Eukaryota; kingdom Metazoa; phylum Chordata; class Mammalia; order Rodentia; family Muridae; genus Mus; species Mus musculus. Next base: position 97,893,534 of record NC_000086.7, read on the forward strand.
TGACCTGGAGCACAAGCCCCTTCCGCTCCACTCGAGCCCCGGGCTACCTTGCCAGCAGGGTCGCCTGACACCCGAAAGGGCCCACACAGGATTCCACACAGGATCCTAAGACCTCTAGTGAGTGGAACACAACTTCTGCCAGGAGTCTGGTTCAAACACCAGATATCTGGGTACCTTCCCTGCAAGAAGAGAGCTTGCCTACAGAGAATACTCTGCCCACTGAAACTAAGGAGAGAGCTACCCTCCCAGGTCTGCTTATAGAGGCTAACAGAGTCACCTGAAGAACAAGCTCTTAACAGAGACAACTATAACAGCTAGCTTCAGAGATTACCAGATGGCGAAAGGCAAACGTAAGAATCCTAACAGAAATCAAGACCACTCACCATCATCAGAACGCAGCACTCCTACCCCACCTAGTCCTGGGCACTCCAACACAACTGAAAATCTAGACCCAGATTTAAAAACATTTCTCATGATGATGATAGAGGACATCAAGTAGGACTTTCATAAGTCACTTAAAGAATTACAGGAGAGCACTGCTAAAGAGTTGCAGGCCCTTAAAGAAAAGCAGGAAAACACAGCCAAACAGGTAATGGAAATGAACAAAACCATACTAGAACTACAAAGGGAAGTAGACACAATAAAGAAAACCCAAAGCGAGGCAACACTGGAGATACAAACCCTAGGAAAGAGATCTGGAACCATAGATGCGAGCATCAGCAACAGAATACAAGAGATGGAAGAGAGAATCTCAGGTGCAGAAGATTCCATAGAGAACATCGGCACAACAATCAAAGAAAATACAAAATGCAAAAGGATCCTAACTCAAAAGATCCAGGAAATCCAGGACACAATGAGAAGACCAAACCTACGGATAATAGGAATTGATGAGAATGAAGATTTTCAACTTAAAGGGCCAGCTAATATCTTCAACAAAATAATAAAAGAAAACTTCCCAAACAAAAAGAAAGAGATGTCCATGATCATAAAAGAAGCCTACAGAACTCCAAATAGACTGGACCAAAAAAGAAATTCCTCCCGACACATAATAATCAGAACAACAAATGTACTAAATAAAGATAGAATATTAAAAGCAGTAAGGGAGAAAGGTCAAGTAACATATAAAGGAAGGCCTATCAGAATTACACCAGACTTTTCACCAGAGACTATGAAAGCCAGAAGAGCCTGGACAGATGTTATACAGACACTAAGAGAACACAAATGCCAGCCCAGGCTACTATACCCGGCCAAACTCTCAATTACCATAGATGGAGAAACCAAAGTATTCCACGACAAAACCAAATTCACACAATATCTTTCCATGAATCCAGCCCTTCAAAGGATAATAACAGAAAAGAAGCAATACAAGGATGGAAATCACGCCCTAGAACAAGCAAGAAATTAATCCCTCAACAAACCAAAAAGAAGACAGCCACAAGAACAGAATGCCAACTCTAACAACAAAAATCAAAGGAAGCAACAATTACTTTTCGTTAATATCTCTTAATATCAATGGACTCAATTCCCCAATAAAAAGACATAGACTAACAGACTGGCTACACAAACAGGACCCAACATTCTGCTGCTTACAGGAAACCCATCTCAGGGAAAAAGACAGACACTATCTCAGAGTGAAAGGCTGGAAAACAATTTTCCAAGCAAATGGTCTGAAGAAACAAGCTGGAGTAGCCATTCTAATATCGGGTAAAATCGACTTCCAACCCAAACTTATCAAAAAAGACAAGGAGGGACACTTCATACTCATCAAAGGTAAAATCCTCCAAGAGGAACTCTCAAATCTGAATATCTACGCTCCAAATGCAAGGGCAGCCACATTCATTAAAGACACTTTAGTAAAGCTCAAAGCACACATTGCGCCTCACACAATAATAGTGGAAGACTTCAACACACCACTTTCATCAATGGACAGATCGTGGAAACAGAAACTAAACAGGGACACAGTGAAACTAACAGAAGTTATGAAACAAATGGACCTGACAGATATCTATAGAACATTTTATCCTAAAACAAAAGGATATATCTTTTTCTCAGCACCTCACGGGACCTTCTCCAAAATTGACCATATAATTGGTCACAAAACAGGCCTCAACAGATACAAAAATATTGAAATTGTCCCATGTATCCTATCAGACCACCATGGCCTAAGACTGATCTTCAATAACAACATAAATAATGGAAAGCCAACATTCACGTGGAAACTGAACAACACTCTTCTCAATGATACCTTGGTCAAGGAAGGAATAAAGAAATTAAAGACTTTTTAGAGTTTAATGAAAATGAAGCCACAACGTACCCAAACCTATGGGACACAATGAAAGCATTTCTAAGAGGGAAACTCATAGCTCTGAGTGCCTCCAAGAAGAAACGGGAGAGAGCACATACTAGCAGCTTGACAAAAAGCTCTAGAAAAAAAGGAAGCAAATTCACCCAAGAGGAGTAGACGGCAGGAAATAATCAAACTCAGGGGTGAAATCAACCAAGTGGAAACAAGAAGAACTATTCAAAGAATTAATCAAACGAGGAGTTGGTTCTTTGAGAAAATCAACAAGATAGATAAACCCTTAGCTAGACTCACTAAATGGCACAGGGACAAAATCCTAATTAACAAAATCAGAAATGAAAAGGGAGACATAACAACAGATCCTGAAGAAATCCAAAACACCATCAGATCCTTCTACAAAAGGCTATACTCAACAAAACTGGAAAACATTGACGAAATGGACAAATTTCTGGACAGATACGAGGTACCAAAGTTGAATCAGGATCAAGTTGACCATCTAAACAGTCCCATATCACCTAAAGAAATAGAAGCAGTTATTAATAGTCTCCCAGCCAAAAAAAGCCCAGGACCAGACAGGTTTAGTGCAGAGTTCTATCAGACCTTAAAAGAAGATCTAATTCCAGTTCTGCACAAACTATTTCACAAAATAGAAGTAGAAGGTACTCTACCCAACTCATTTTATGAAGCCACTATTACTCTGATACCTAAACCACAGAAAGACCCAACAAAGATAGAGAACTTCAGACCAATTTCTCTTATGAATATCGATGCAAAAATCCTCAATAAAATTCTCGCTAACCGAATCCAAGAACACATTAAAGCAATCATCCATCCTGACCAAGTAGGTTTTATTCCAGGGATGCAGGGATGGTTTAATATACAAAAATCCATCAATGTAATCCATTATATAAACAAACTCAAAGACAAAAAAACACATGATCATCTCCTTAGATGCAGAAAAAGCATTTGACAAGATCCAACACACATTCATGATAAAAGTTTTGGAAAGATCAGGAATTCAAGACCCATACCTAAACATGATAAAAGCAATCTACAGCAAACCAGTAGCCAACATCAAATAAATGGAGAGAAGCTGGAAGCAATCCCACTAAAATCAGGGACTAGACAAGGCTGCCCACTTTCTCCCTACCTTTTCAACATAGTAATTGAAGTATTAGCCAGAGCAATTCGACAACAAAAGGAGATCAAGGGGATACAAATTGGAAAAGAGGAAGTCAAAATATCACCTTTTGGAGATGATATGATAGTATATATAAGTGACCCTAAAAATTCCACCAGAGAACTCGTAAACCTGATAAACAGCTTCAGTGAAGTAGCTAGATATAAAATAAACTCAGACAAGTCTATGGCCTTTCTCTATACAAAGAATAAACAAGCTGAGAAAGAAATTAGGGAAACAACACCCTTCTCAATAGTCACAAATAATATAAAATATCTTGGCTTGACTCTAACTAAGGAAGTGAAAAATCTGTATGATAAAAACTTCAAGTCTCTGAAGAAAGAAATTAAAGAAGATCTCAGAAGATGGAAAGATCTCCCATGCTCATGGATTGGCAAAATCAACATTGTAAAAATGGCTATCTTGCCAAAAGCAATCTACAGATTTAATGCAATCCCCATCAAAATTCCAACTCAATTCTTCAACGAATTAGAAGGAGCAATTTGCAAATTCATCTGGAATAACAAAAAACCTAGGATAGCAAAAACTCTTCTCGAGGATAAAAGAACCTCTGGTGGAATCACCATGCCTGACCTGAAGCTTTACTACAGAGCAATTGTGGTAAAAACTGCATGGTACTGGTATAGAGACAGACAAGTAGACCAATGGAATAGAATTGAAGACCCAGAAATGAACCCACACACCTATGGTCACTTGATCTTTGACAAGGGAGCTAAAACCATCCAGGATAAGAAAGACAGCATTTTCAACAATTGGTGCTGGCACAACTGGTTATCATGTAGAAGAATGAGAATCGATCCATACTTATCTCCTTGTACTAAGGTCAAATCTAAGTGGATCAAGGAACTTCACATAAAACCAGAGACACTGAAACTTATAGAGGAGAAAGTGGGGAAAAGCCTTGAAGATATGGGCACAGGGGAAAAATTCCTGAACAGAAGAGCAATGGCTTGTGCTGTAAGATCAAGAATTGACAAATGGGACCTAATGAAACTCCAAAGTTTCTGCAAGGCAAAAGACACCGTCAATAAGACAAAAAGACCACCAACAGATTGGGAAAGGATCTTTACCTATCCTAAATCAGATAGGGGACTAATATCCAACATATATAAAGAACTCAAGAAGGTGGACTTCAGAAAATCAAATAACCCCATTAAAAAATGGGGCTCAGAACTGAACAAAGAATTCTCACCTGAGGAATACCGAATGGCAGAGAAGCACCTGAAAAAATGTTCAACATCCTTAATCATCAGGGAAATGCAAATCAAAACAACCCTGAGATTCCACCTCACACCAGTCAGAATGGCTAAGATCAAAAATTCAGGTGACAGTAGATGCTGGCGTGGATGTGGAGAAAGAGGAACACTCCTCCATTGTTGGTGGGATTGCAGGCTTGTACAACCACTCTGGAAATCAGTCTGGCGGTTACTCAGAAAATTGGACATGGTATTACTGGAGGATCCAGCAATACCTCTCCTGGGCATATATCCAGAAGATGCCCCAACTGGTAAGAAGGACACATGCTCCACTATGTTCATAGCAGCCTTATTTATAATAGCCAGAAGCTGGAAAGACCCCAGATGCCCCTCAACAGAGGAATGGATACAGAAAATGTGGTACATCTACACAATGGAGTACTACTCAGCTATTAAAAAGAATGAATTTATGAAATTCCTAGCCAAATGGATGGACCTGGAGGGCATCATCTTGAGTGAGGTAACAAATTCACAAAGGAACTCACACAATATGTACTCACTGATAAGTGGATATTAGCCCCAAACCTAGGATACCCAAGATATAAGATACAATTTGCTAAACACATGAAACTCAAGAAGAATGAAGACTGAAGTGTGGACACTATGCCCCTCCTTAGAATTGGGAACAAAACACCCATGGAAGGAGTTACAGAGACAAAGTTTGGAGCTGAGATGAAAGGATGGACCATGTAGAGACTGCCATATCCAGGGATCCACCCCATAATCAGCATCCAAACGCTGACACCATTGCATACACTAGCAAGATTTTATCGAAAGGACCCAGATGTAGCTGTCTCTTGTGAGACTATGCCGGGGCCTAGCAAACACAGAAGTGGATGCTCACAGTCAGCTAATGGATGGATCACAGGGCCCCCAATGGAGGAGCTAGAGAAAGCACCCAAGGAACTAAAGGGATCTGCAACCCTATAGGTGGAACAACATTATGAACTAACCAGTACCCCGGAGCTCTTGACTCTAGCTGCATATGTATCAAAAGATGGCCTAGTCGGCCATCACTGGAAAGAGAGGCCCATTGGACATGCAAACTTTATGTGCCCCAGTACAGGGGAATGCCAGGGCCAAAAAGGGGGAGTGGGTGGGTAGGGGAGTGGGGGTGGGTGGGTATGGGGGACTTTTGGTATAGCATTGGAAATGTAAATGATCTAAATACCTAATAAAAATGGAAAAAAAGAAAAAAAGAAAAAAATGTAAAAAAAAATAAAAAAAAAGAAAAATAAAACAAAATTTACTCAAAGAAACTGAATGAAGTTAAATTCACAATCTTTAAGCGTATGAATGAGTGAAAGGTACAGGAAAAGCTAGAACAGACTAAAACCAGCTTGATTTCCTAGCCCCTCTCAAAACATAATTTCTCCTTGAAAAATATGAAAAGCAGAGTTGCCCTGGAAGTACTGACAAACAGAGTAAAGCTAAAACTAGCCTATTGCATTCTTTAATAGATTCAGTACTTCTTGTGAAGAAGCTGACAAGAGGAAGTGTACCTACTTTCGGTTCTATAACACGATAAAGACTGTCATAGGAAAATGTCAGGCCCTATAAATGAATACATGGGGAACTTTGGGAGAGAGAGAGAGAGAGAGAGAGAGAGAGAGAGAGAGAGAGAGAGAGAGAGATTGATTCTAAGATTCAAATGGAATGATGAATATAACCATAAACGATGACAAGAATAGGTTAAGTCAAGAATTTGAAAACAAAAAATGCAAATTCCAGAATACTGTAAATAAGTACCATTGAACTTGTGTTTTTCTGTTGTGTTATTCCCACGCTTGAACTCAAAGAGAGTCAAATTCTAAAAAAATCGTGTCAAGTACAGATACAAAATGTTACAATAGAAATCATCTCTTGTTCTTCTGGAAAAGAGAAAGAAAAACAATTACTGAAAACTAGATAGTAGGAAGAAATGTTCACGTTTCTTTGCCTGTCTACAATAGAATATTCATAAAATTCCATAGGGAAAGAAAGACACTTTTGGGCCAGAGGAATGAAACATGGACAAGACAGGATACTAGACATGCTCTCATATCTCTCGCTGTATGTCAGTCTGTTTTTCTATCCATCCAAATTGATCTGTTGTCCTCTTTCTCTTTCTCTCTCTCTCTCTCTCTCTCTCTCTCTCTCTCTCTCTCTCTCTCTCTCTCTCTCTCATTGTTTCTTTCACTGTTTGTCACTAAATGCAAAAATAATGCTATAAATAATGTAAAGTGATTTTTTTCATATCTGGTAAGATTAATCACTGACAGAATGTAGATGAGGAAATTTATATTTGACCACCTGGTTTCACTTCTTTATCAGGTATGTATGTGTAAGAATCTGTAATTATCTAGGAAACAGGACTACAGAGTATACCATTGTATAAGTTACATACTAAACTTATTAAAAATCAATTCTAGAGAAGAAGAGGGGGATAGGAGAAGATTATGGGACTGGGTAACTAGAAAGCGTCCATTGATCAGGATGTTAAGTCAATGAATGAAAAATGAAATTAGATGTTAAAAAAATCTAAAAATTTGAAAACTGACATTGAAACTATAGTGACAAACCACCAGTTTAAAAACATTAATCACAGTTATTATTGAGCACTCCACTTGCATCTGCTATCTGCATCTTAATGAGATGTGAGTCTTGCTATACTAACATTGTTCACTGTACAAAGATGATTCTCTTGTAAATATTAAAATAAAAACTAGTTTATTGGTATGGAGATACATATTTATAAAGCAGATAGATATTGTGTCCATTTAATATACTCATAGTAGTAGGTTCACCCTAGGCTACATGAGCATTCCATACATAGGTTTTATACTTTATATACAGTACCAGGAATATGTTTCTTCCTGTGGCTTGGGTTTTAAATCAAATACAAAAAGCAGCTAACTGCATCGTAGCACTCATTCCACTTTTGCACCCATAGACACATCTTTCTAGGCTGGCCATGTGTGTGGGTTGCAGAGTTCACAGTTGGATATGACTGTTGGTGTCTTTTCTCTTTCAGCTACTATATAGCACCTTCTAGTATATGAACATTAACAAGGAAGCTACCAGGTTAGTATCAGCTTGATTTTTCCAAATCTTGTAACTAGTATATATGGTGTTTTCAGCAGATGTTTATTTGTTTGTTTATTGTTTTCAAACTTATATGACTTTGCATATACATTATGACTTCCAGTTCTATGTTTTATAAGATTTCTGCATATGCAAATATGTATATATTTGTATTTCTATGTAGTTCTTGAGCTTTTCCAGTGGCTTTTCTCTTCTGTTTGCTTGTTTTTGTGTTATTCTGGTTTGTTTGGTTTTTTATCTAATTTTATTTTATTATTGTTTTCTTAGATGACTGTTTCTTTAAAAGAGAAATAAAGAAAGGGAGTGGCCAGTCAGTGTGGCTAAGATAAAAAATTCAAGTGATAGCACTTGCTGGCAAGAATGTGGAACAAGAGGATCACTCCTCCATTGCTGGTGGGAATGAAAACTTGTATAACCACTTTGGAAATCAATTTGGTGGTTTCTCCAAAAACTGGGAATAGTTTTCCCTCAAGACCCAGCTATACCACTCCTGGGAATATACTGAAAAGTTGCTCCACCATATCACAAAGGCACTTGCTCAACTATTCATAGCAGCTTTAGTCATATAACTAGAAACTGGAAACAACCTAGATGTCCCACAACTGAAGACTGAATAAAGAAAATGTGGTAAACCTACACAATGGAATATACTATTCAGTTATTAAAGACAAAGACATCATGATTTTTTGGGCAAATGGAGGGAACTTGAGACTATCATTCTGAGTGAGGTAACCCAGAACCCAAAAGGACATTCATGCTATCTACTGACTTATAAGTGAACATTAGCCACAAAATGCAGAGCCAAAGTAACTAAACAAGAAGAAAGACCCAAGATATAAGATATAATTTGCTAAACACATGAAACTCAAGAAGAATGAAGACTGAAGTGTGGACACTATGCCCCTCCTTAGATTTGGGAACAAAACACCCATGGAAGGAGTTACAGAGACAAAGTTTGGAGCTGAGATGAAAGGATGGACCATGTAGAGACTGCCATATCCAGGGATCCACCCCATAATCAGCATCCAAACGCTGACACCATTGCATACACTAGCAAGATTTTATTGAAAGGACCCAGATGTAGCTGTCTCTTGTGAGACTATGCCGGGGCCTAGCAAACACAGAAGTGGATGCTCACAGTCAGCTAATGGATGGATCATAGGGCTCCCAATGGAGGAGCTAGAGAAAGTAGCCAAGGAGCTAAAGGGATCTGCAACCCTATAGGTGGAACAACATTATGAACTAACCAGTACCCCGGAGCTCTTGACTCTAGCTGCATATATATCAAAAGATGGCCTAGTCGGCCATCACTGGAAAGAGAGGCCCATTGGACTTGCAAACTTTATATGCCCCAGTACAGGGGAACACCAGGGCCAAAAAGGGGGAGTGGGTGGGCAGGGGAGTGGGGGTGGGTGGATATGGGGGACTTTTGGTATAGCATTGGAAATGTAAATGAGCTAAATACCTAATAAAAAATGGAAAAAAAAAAAAAAAGAAGAAAGACCCAATCTAGATCTTTGAATCTCACTTAAAATGGGGAACAAAATGATCATGAATCACATGAAAGGAGGGCACTGGGTGGGAAAGGGAATAGAAAGGTGTTTAGTGGATTCAAGATCAGGTGTGTGGAGGGACGGGGGTCAGGGGGCATGGTCACATGGAAACCTGTAACTGATGGTGGTGGGAAGGTAGGGAAGAGACAGAAATCTGAGATAAGGGAGGTGCCCAAGAATAAGTGGGGTGGCTATAGCTGACTCACATTATTAGGGATATGGAACATGAAAAATCTACCTCCCATAGTCAAGCAGGAACCCCAGTAGTGTGATAGGGATAACAACACAGCCATAAAACTTTTAACCCAGAATTTATCCTGTCTACAAGAAATGTAGGAACAGAGGATGGAACAGAAACTAAGGAAATAGCCAAACAATAACTGGCCCAACTAGAGACCCATCCTATGGGCAAGCACCAATCCCTGATTCTATTAATGATATTCTGTATGCATGTCAACAGGAGCCTAGCATGGCTGTCCTCTGAAAGGATACACTCAGCAGCTAGCTCAGCCAGATTCACAGACCCAGAGGCAAACATTGGGTGGAGCTTGGGGACCCTAATGGAAGAGTTGTGGGAAGGATTAAGGACTGTAAACATATATTTTTCTCACCCTGCTTTTATAAGTGTCCAACCTCTCCTATATTCTACTGCCCACCAGAGATAGTAGAACAGAAAAGTTATTAGGATGCTGGGGAAGTACACCTGTTTAGAAATAGTTCTTTGGAGCAATTCTAATCTTTGTTGTTTGCAATCCAGTCTACTAGCAAACACCAAACAGCTGAAGAGCAGTCCACTTGGCAGACACCACACATAAATCAGAAACTACAGTTAAATGCAGAAGAAACGGTGAGGTCCAAGTCCACTAAAGAGGCAAGAAGCCACATGAACCTCATGAGAAATTTTGTGGCAAGATTCTTTCTATGAAGTGAGATTCTCTGTATGAGTCACCACAAGCAAAGCACAGCAATGCAATGTAAAGTGAACCAATACATGCTTGCCGACAGCAAAGAATAAAAAGGCAAACCAAGACACACCAAAACTCAAGCTCCCACTGTCTGTGGAGTCATACTTATTATTCCTTCTAAATATCATACATCCTTTCTTGCAAAATGGATATTTTGTTACAGCAAAATATCTTTTTACCTGTGTCTACTTTAGCAAAACATTATTTCCTGTACATGTTTTAGCAAAACATCTTTTTACCTGTGCGCCTCAGCAAAACATGATTTGACACAACTGACTTTCCAATGATACCAGAAGTTTCCAATTCAGAGGACCTGAAGGGGATAGAAAATCCACAGGCACACCAACAGCCATAACCTGGACCCTTGGTGGCTCTCAGAGATTGAATAACCAAGTAGAAAGCATAATGGATTGGACCTAAATCTCCCACCTCCCACACACATGTAGGATATGTGCAGCTTGGCCTTCATGTGGGTGCCGAAATGGAGCAGGGTCTTTCCCTAAAACTGTTGCCTGTCTGTGGAATTCTTTCCTCTAACTTAGCTGTCTTTTCTGGCCTCAGTGTAAGAGGAAGCACCTAGCCCTGCAGAGACTTGATATTCTAGGGTAGGGGGACACTCAAGGAAGGCCTCCAATCTCTCAGACAAGAAGGGGAGGGGTGCAGGGAAGGACTATGGAAGGGAAGGACCAGGCAAGGGAGCAGCAATAGAGATGTAAAGTGAAAAAAAATAGAAAAATACTGAAAACTCCAGAGAAAACAACAACAAAAAAGGTCATTAGGGAAGGAAAATCCATGAAAATAACAGCTAAACATTCAATGAATTCTTAGAAAGCCAAAAGAACCTGTAAAGATGTATTCCATGAAATAAAAGACAATTACATCTATCCTAGATTAATGTGCCCAGAAGAACTACATTCCATACTTAAATAAGAAAGAAAACTATCCATATTATAAAGAAACTTTAAAAATAGGTACAACAAAAGACAAGAAACATGTGGGCATGGTGACAAATATTGTTAATCCCAGCACTTGGAAGCAGAGATAGATGGATCCCTGTGAGGTTCAGGCAAGCCTGGTCTAAGGTTTCTAGATGACCAGGACTGTAGAGTAAGACCCTGCAGCAAACATAAGAAGAAATACAGAATGCAACATTTTAGGCAGAAGAGAGGAATAGGTGTAGCTAAGAGAGTGTAGAAAGAAAAACAAGTCTAAAAATATTGAAAAACAAAATACTACCATAAAGACATAGACACACAGGTGCATGCATGCACACACACACACACACACACACACACACACGCACGCACACACAAAAATCAGCAATGAATGCAGTGTCTCCAAATTAAGCAAGTCTTTCAATAATGCCATTAAATATTAATGGCATTAATTTTCCAATTGAAAGGCACAGTCCAGTTGAACAGATCAAGAAAAACATCTATCTTTCAGATGTCTCTAAAAAGGACATAAGAGCCTCACAGATTGGCCCTGCCTTTGGGGAAAAAAAAAGGACAAAATTATTCTAATCACAAAAGACCTGGAAACAATTAGGTATCATCATCCTAATACCTGAAAAATAGCCTTCACACTAAAATTAGTCAAAGGAGAGGAAGAAAAAAACTTAATTACAATCAAGGTAAAAATTACTCAAGTAGATATTACACTACTAAACATATATGCAACAAAATGTGAAGCACATATTTTCATAAAAAAGTATAATGCTAAAATTAAACATACAGATTAACAGAAACTCATTCATAAGAAGTGATTTCAATACCTCATTGCCTCCAATAAAACATCATCTGAGTGAAAAATAACAGACAATAAATAAATGACATATTACTTTGACTTTATGTGACAAATATCTACAGACTCTTCCATCAAAATACCATAGAATTCTACATAGCAACACACAGAAAAAAATATGAAATACAACAAACACATCATGGGCCATAAACCAAATCTTAACAAATTCCAGAAGACTGAAATAATATAATAATAATTATATATATTTATATATATATATATATATATATATAGAGAGAGAGAGAGAGAGAGAGAGAGAGAGAGACAGACAGACAGACAGACAGACAGACAGACAGAGATAGAAAGAGAGAGAGAGAGATCTAACCCCTGGAATTAAATAAAAATGAAAACCCAACATAGCAAAACTATACTATTTCAAGACATACTGTAATTCTATTATGCTAGGTAAGATTACAGTCCCAATTTCCTACATTAAAGAATCAGAAAAAGTGCACATAAATGACCTTGTTATGGAACTAAAAAATTTGACATATCAAGAGCAAATAAATATAAATCCACTAGATGGCAAAAAATAATAAAAATTAGAGTCGTATTTAATGAAATAGAAACAAAGAAATTAATAATAATTTATCAGCTAGTTCTTTGAAAAGAAAACATGATTACTTGATTCAGCAAAACAACCAAAATTGAACCAAGAAGCGATCAACAGCCTAAACAGACCCCATAACAGATGATGATATTGAAGCAGTGATAAAAATCTTTCTTGCTTAAAGGTCCAGAGCAAGATGGCTTCACAGCACAATCGTACCACACATTCAGAGAAATTCACAACCTTTACTTCATACAATATTGAAATGATAGAAACAGAAGGATCACTCCCAAACTTCCTCTGGGAAGACAATTATCATGATAATAATAGGTAAAAACACAACAACAAAAGAAAACTACAAGCCTGTTGATCTGATGTCCTTAGAATGGAAAATGTTCAGCAAAATACCTAAAAACTGAATACATCAAAAAATGCACCATGGGCAACTTAACTTTAGATGTGTAGTGATGATTCAATATGCAAGAGTCAATTAATATAATAATTCACAAAATAATTGACTTTTTAAAAAAATCTCATGATCATCAAAGTAGATGCAGAAATAATCTTCTGGAAAAATCCACCATTATTTACTGATAAAACTCATACAGAGAGTGGAACTACAGTGAACATATCTCAAGATAATAAAAAGGGCAGCTGCACATTGTAATGCATGTCTTTGATCCAAGAACTTGGGCAGAGGCAGGTGGATCTCTGTGAATTCAAGTCTAGATATGTCTACAGAGCAAGTTCCAGGAAAGCCAGAGGTACACAGAGAAAACTTGGCTCAGAAAACAAAAATCCAAAAAAAAAAAAAAAACAAAAAACAAAATGACAAAACCTCTGTTGCAGTATCCAAAAATACCATCATCCTCAATGAAGGGAAATTTGAAGTAATCCCACTGAAATCAGGAATGAAAGAGTAATCAAAATTCCTAACTCATTTTTTAACCTTGTGTTCAAAACACTTGCTATATCAATAAGGCAGAAAGGGAAATTAAAAATTGCAGAAGTAGGCCTATTTGCTAATGATGTGATATAGTAAATGACAAAATTCTACACGAAAACTTTTAGAACTAACCAACACTTTTAGCAACACAGCAAGGTACAGAATCAGTATCTAAAATGAAAAGCTTTTTGGTTTCATATGTATCAACAGCAAACATATAATGAAAAATATTATGGATTTACCCTCATACACAATAACCTCAAAGTGAAAGCAAAATTTTAGAATGAACTCTGCAATGAAAAATTGAATATCTGAAGAAATTGTTAGCAAAAGCCACTCAAAAATGGAAAGACAATCCCATGTTCATAACTTAGTAAAACTAATTTTGTGGAATTGACAATTATATCAAAAGCTATTCTCAAATCCTATGCAATTCCAATCAAAAACTCCATCTCATTCTTCATAGAAATTAAAAAAATAAAACTATCCTAAAATTAACAGGGAACTTCAAAAGATCCAAAATAGACAAAACAATTCTAATGAAAAAAGAACAATTATGAAGAGATTACTACAGGTTATAAGATATATTATAGACTAATAATAAGAATATCAACAATTATTACTTCCACAAAAGACATATCAAATAATGAAACAAAAATGAAGACCTTAACATGAGAGCACACAAAATACAACTATTAAAAAAGATGGCGGGGCTACCTTGCCAGCAGAGTCTTGCCCAACACCCGCAAGGGCCCACACGGGACTCCCCACGGGACCCTAAGACCTCTGGTGAGTGGACCACAGTGCCTGCCCCAATCCAATCGCGCGGAACTTGAGACTGCGGTACATAGGGAAGCAGGCTACCCGGGCCTGATCTGGGGCACAAGTCCCTTCCCCTCGACTCGAGACTCGAGCCCCGGGCTACCTTGCCAGCAGAGTCTTGCCCAACACCCGCAAGGGTCCACACGGGACTCCCCACGGGACCCTAAGACCTCTGGTGAGTGGATCACAGTGCCTGCCCCAATCCAATCGCGCGGAACTTGAGACTGCGGTACATAAGGAAGCAGGCTACCCGGGCCTGATCTGGGGCACAAGTCCCTTCCGATCGACTCGAGACTCGAGCCCCGGGCTACCTTGACAGCAGAGTCTTGCCCAACACCCGCAAGGGCCCACACGGGACTCCCCACGGGACCCTAAGACCTCTGGTGAGTGGAACACAGCGCCTACCCCAATCCAATCGCGTGGAACTTGAGACTGCGGTACATAGGGAAGCAGGCTACCCGGGCTTGATCTGGGGCACAAACCCCTTCCACTCCACTCGAGCCCCGGCTACCTTGCCAGCTGAGTCGCCTGACACCCGCAAGGGCCCACACAGGATTCCACACGTTATCCTAAGACCTCTAGTGAGTGGAACACAACTTCTGACAGGAGTCTGGTTCGAACACCAGATATCTGGGTACCTGCCTTGCAAGAAGAGAGCTTGCCTGCAGAGAATACTCTGCCCACTGAAACTAAGGAGAGTGCTACCCTCCAGGTCTGCTCATAGAGGCTAACAGAGTCACCTGAAGAACAAGCTCTTAACAGTGACAACTAAAACAGCTAGCTTCAGAGATTACCAGATGGCGAAAGGCAAACGTAAGAATCCTACTAACAGAAATCAAGACCACTCACCATCATCAGAACGCAGCACTCCCACCCCACCTAGTCCTGGGTACCCCAACACAACCGAAAATCTAGACCCAGATTTAAAAACATTTCTCATGATGATGATAGAGGACATCAAGAAGGACTTTCATAAGTCACTTAAAGATTTACAGGAGAGCACTGCTAAAGAGTTACAGGCTCTTAAAGAAAAGCAGGAAAACACAGCCAAACAGGTGATGGAAATGAACAAAACCATACTAGAACTAAAAGGGGAAGTAGACACAATAAAGAAAACCCAAAGCGAGGCAACGCTGGAGATAGAAACCCTAGGAAAGAGATCTGGAACCATAGATGCGAGCATCAGCAACAGAATACAAGAAATGGAAGAGAGAATCTCAGGTGCAGAAGATTCCATAGAGAACATCGACACAACAGTCAAAGAAAATACAAAATGCAAAAGGATCCTAACTCAAAACATCCAGGTAATCCAGGACACAATGAGAAGACCAAACCTACGGATAATAGGAATTGATGAGAATGAAGATTTTCAACTTAAAGGGCCAGCTAATATCTTCAACAAAATAATAGAAGAAAACTTCCCAAACATAAAAAAAGAGATGCCCATGATCATACAAGAAGCATACAGAACTCCAAATAGACTGGACCAGAAAAGAAATTCCTCCCGACACATAATAATCAGAACAACAAATGCACTAAATAAAGATAGAATATTAAAAGCAGTAAGGGAGAAAGGTCAAGTAACATATAAAGGAAGGCCTATCAGAATTACACCAGACTTTTCACCAGAGACTATGAAAGCCAGAAGAGCCTGGACAGATGTTATACAGACACTAAGAGAACACAAATGCCAGCCCAGGCTACTATACCCGGCCAAACTCTCAATTACCATAGATGGAGAAACCAAAGTATTCCACGACAAAACCAAGTTCACACAATATCTTTCCACGAATCCAGCCCTTCAAAGGATAATAACAGAAAAGAAGCAATACAAGGACGGAAATCACGCCCTAGAACAACCAAGAAAGTAATCATTCAACAAACCAAAAAGAAGACAGCCACAAGAACAGAATGCCAACTCTAACAACAAAAATAAAAGGGAGCAACAATTACTTTTCCTTAATATCTCTTAATATCAATGGACTCAATTCCCCAATAAAAAGACATAGACTAACAGACTGGCTACACAAACAGGACCCAACATTCTGCTGCTTACAGGAAACCCATCTCAGGGAAAAAGACAGACACTACCTCAGAATGAAAGGCTGGAAAACAATTTTCCAAGCAAATGGACTGAAGAAACAAGCTGGAGTAGCCATTTTAATATCGGATAAAATCGACTTCCAACCCAAAGTTATCAAAAAAGACAAGGAGGGACACTTCATACTCATCAAAGGTAAAATCCTCCAAGAGGAACTCTCAATTCTGAATATCTACGCACCAAATGCAAGGGCAGCCACATTCATTAGAGACACTTTAGTAAAGCTCAAAGCATACATTGCACCTCACACAATAATAGTGGGAGACTTCAACACACCACTTTCTTCAAAGGACAGATCGTGGAAACAGAAACTAAACAGGGACACAGTGAAACTAACAGAAGTTATGAAACAAATGGACCTGACAGATATCTACAGAACATTTTATCCTAAAACAAAAGGATATACCTTCTTCTCAGCACCTCACGGGACCTTCTCCAAAATTGACCATATAATTGGTCACAAAACAGGCCTCAATAGATACAAAAATATTGAAATTGTCCCATGTATCCTATCAGACCACCATGGCCTAAGACTGATCTTCAATAACAACATAAATAATGGAAAGCCAACATTCACGTGGAAACTGAATAACACTCTTCTCAATGATACCTTGGTCAAGGAAGGAATAAAGAAAGAAATTAAAGACTTTTTAGAGTTTAATGAAAATGAAGCCACAACGTACCCAAACCTATGGGACACAATGAAAGCATTTCTAAGAGGGAAACTCATAGCTCTTAGTGCCTCCAAGAAGAAACGGGAGACAGCACATACTAGCAGCTTGACAACACATCTAAAAGCCCTAGAAAAAAAGGAAGCAAATTCACCCAAGAGGAGTAGACGGCAGGAAATAATCAAACTCAGGGGTGAAATCAACCAAGTGGAAACAAGAAGAACTATTCAAAGAATTAACCAAACGAGGAGTTGGTTCTTTGAGAAAATCAACAAGATAGATAAACCCTTAGCTAGACTCACTAAAGGGCACAGGGACAAAATCCTAATTAACAAAATCAGAAATGAAAATGGAGACATAACAACAGATCCTGAAGAAATCCAAAACACCATCAGATCCTTCTACAAAAGGCTATACTCAACAAAACTGGAAAACCTGGACGAAATGGACAAATTTCTGGACAGATACCAGGTACCAAAGTTGAATCAGGATCAAGTTGACCATCTAAACAGTCCCATATCACCTAAAGAAATAGAAGCAGTTATTAATAGTCTCCCAACCAAAAAAAGCCCAGGACCAGATGGGTTTAGTGCAGAGTTCTATCAGACCTTCAAAGAAGATCTAATTCCAATTCTGCACAAACTATTTCACAAAATAGAAGTAGAAGGTACTCTACCCAACTCATTTTATGAAGCCACTATTACTCTGATACCTAAACCACAGAAAGACCCAACAAAGATAGAGAACTTCAGACCAATTTCTCTTATGAATATCGATGCAAAAATCCTCAATAAAATTCTCGCTAACCGAATCCAAGAACACATTAAAGCAATCATCCATCCTGACCAAGTAGGTTTTATTCCAGGGATGCAGGGATGGTTTAATATACGAAAATCCATCAATGTAATCCATTATATAAACAAACTCAAAGACAAAAACCACATGATCATCTCGTTAGATGCAGAAAAAGCATTTGACAAGATCCAACACCCATTCATGATAAAAGTTTTGGAAAGATCAGGAATTCAAGGCCCATACCTAAACATGATAAAAGCAATCTACAGCAAACCAGTAGCCAACATCAAAGTAAATGGAGAGAAGCTGGAAGCAATCCCACTAAAATCAGGGACTAGACAAGGCTGCCCACTTTCTCCCTACCTTTTCAACATAGTACTTGAATTATTAGCCAGAGCAATTCGACAACAAAAGGAGATCAAGGGGATACAAATTGGAAAAGAGGAAGTCAAAATATCACTTTTTGCAGATGATATGATAGTATATATAAGTGACCCTAAAAATTCTACCAGAGAACTCCTAAACCTGATAAACAGCTTCGGTGAAGTAGCTGGATATAAAATAAACTCAAACAAGTCAATGGCCTTTCTCTATACAAAGAATAAACAGGCTGAGAAAGAAATTAGGGAAACAACACCCTTCTCAATAGTCACAAATAATATAAAATATCTTGGCGTGACTCTAACTAAGGAGGTGAAAGATCTGTATGATAAAAACTTCAAATCTCTGAAGAAAGAAATTAAAGAAGATCTCAGAAGATGGAAAGATCTCCCATGCTCATGGATTGGCAGGATCAACATTGTAAAAATGGCTATCTTGCCAAAAGCAATCTACAGATTCAATGCAATCCCCATCAAAATTCCAACTCAATTCTTCAACGAATTGGAAGGAGCAATTTGCAAATTTGTCTGGAATAACAAAAAACCTAGGATAGCAAAAAGTCTTCTCAAGGATAAAAGAACTTCTGGCGGAATCACCATGCCAGACCTAAAGCTTTACTACAGAGCAATTGTGATAAAAACTGCATGGTACTGGTATAGAGACAGACAAGTAGACCAATGGAATAGAATTGAAGATCCAGAAATGAACCCACACACCTATGGTCACTTGATCTTCGACAAGGGAGCTAAAACCATCCAGTGGAAGAAAGACAGCATTTTCAACAATTGGTGCTGGCACAACTGGTTGTTATCGTGTAGAAGAATGCGAATCGATCCATACTTATCTCCTTGTACTAAGGTCAAATCTAAGTGGATCAAGGAACTTCACATAAAACCAGAGACACTGAAACTTATAGAGGAGAAAGTGGGGAAAAGCCTTGAAGATATGGGCACAGGGGAAAAATTCCTGAACAGAACAGCAATGGCTTGTGCTGTAAGATCAAGAATCGACAAATGGGACCTAATGAAACTCCAAAGTTTCTGCAAGGCAAAAGACACCGTCAATAAGACAAAAAGACCACCAACAGATTGGGAAAGGATCTTTACCTATCCTAAATCAGATAGGGGACTAATATCCAACATATATAAAGAACTCAAGAAGGTGGACTTCAGAAAATCAAATAACCCCATTAAAAAATGGGGCTCAGAACTGAACAAAGAATTCTCACCTGAGGAATACCGAATGGCAGAGAAGCACTTGAAAAAATGTTCAACATCCTTAATCATCAGGGAAATGCAAATCAAAACAACCCTGAGATTCCACCTCACACCAGTCAGAATGGCTAAGATCAAAAATTCAGGTGACAGCAGATGCTGGCGAGGATGTGGAGAAAGAGGAACACTCCTCCATTGTTGGTGGGAGTGCAGGCTTGTACAACCACTCTGGAAATCAGTCTGGCGGTTCCTCAGAAAACTGGACATAGTACTACCGGAGGATCCAGCAATACCTCTCCTGGGCATATATCCAGAAGATGCCCCAACAGGTAAGAAGGACACATGCTCCACTATGTTCATAGCAGCCTTATTTATAATAGCCAGAAGCTGGAAAGAACCTAGATGCCCCTCAACAGAGGAATGGATACAGAAAATGTGGTACATCTACACAATGGAGTACTACTCAGCTATTAAAAAGAATGAATTTATGAAATTCCTAGCCAAATGGATGGACCTGGAGGGCATCATCCTGAGTGAGGTAACACATTCACAAAGAAACTCACACAATATGTATTCACTGATAAGTGGATATTAGCCCCAAACCTAGGATACCCAAGATATAAGATATAATTTGCTAAACACATGAAACTCAAGGAGAATGAAGACTGAAGTGTGGACACTATGCCCCTCCTTAGATTTGGGAACAAAACACCCATGGAAGGAGTTACAGAGACGGAGTTTGGAGCTGAGATGAAAGGATGGACCATGTAGAGACTGCCATAGCCAGGGATCCACCCCATAATCAGCATCCAAACGCTGACACCATTGCATACACTAGCAAGATTTTATTGAAAGGACGCAGATGTAGCTGTCTCTTGTGAGACTATGCCGGGGCCCAGCAAACACAGAAGTGGATGCTCACAGTCAGCTAATGGATGGATCATAGGGCTCCCAATGGAGGAGCTAGAGAAAGTAGCCAAGGAGCTAAAGGGATCTGCAACCCTATAGGTGGAACAACATTATGAGCTAACCAGTACCCCGGAGCTCTTGACTCTAGCTGCATATATATCAAAAGATGGCCTAGTCGGCCATCACTGGAAAGAGAGGCCCATTGGACTTGCAAACTTTATATGCCCCAGTACAGGGGAATACCAGGGCCAAAAAGGGGGAGTGGGTGGGCAGGGGAGTGGGGGTGGGTGGATATGGGGGACTTTTGGTATAGCATTGGAAATGTAAATGAGTTAAATACCTAATAAAAAATGGAAAAAAAAAGTTGGCAAAAGGAAATACAGTGAAAAGAGAGGGAAAAATCCAGCATCTTCACCAAGTGGTGCTGAATAAAAATTGGATTCCAAAATACAGAAGAATGAAATTAAATCTGTATCTTAAATCTTGCACTAAAACTAATTTCATATGGATAAAGACCTAATTATGAAACCTGAAACACTGAAACTTCTAGGAGAAAACACTGGCACAACCCTACAGGTATAGTGTAGGACTTTATGAGTAGTTCCCATTTACCCAAGAATTCATGCCAAAATTGACAGTCGTTCTTTATAAAACAATATAACCCTTTGCACAGTGAAAGAAATTATTAGTTGAGTGAAGAAAGCGCCAACAAATTGGGATATCTATCTAAAATGGGATTAATATCCAGAATATATAAGGAATTCAAAAGCAAAGACTCAAATATAAATGATTCATTCAAAAGTGGGTTTGTGAACTGAATAGAGAATTCTCAGAATAAATAAATATGACAAAGAAATATCTCAAAAAATGTTCACCATGCCTAGCAATTATGGAATTATAAATCAAAACAACCTTGAAATTTCTTCTTGTTCCAGTCACAATGGAAAAGATCAACAAAAGAAACAACAAATGTTGGAAATGATTTAGAGGAAAGTAAACCTTAACTCATTGTTGGTGGGACCAGAGACTGTACAAATGCTCTGGCATTCAGTATGAAGAACTTTCCAAAAGCTAAAAAGAATTCTATCATAAACCCCAGCTATACCACTCCTTGGCATGCCCAAAACACTAGTCATGCTACTCCATAGATACTTGCTCAGACATGTTCTTTGTCATTCTATTCACAATAACTAGGAAAAAGGACACAAAATAAATGGCCTTCAACTGATCAAAGGATACTCAATAACTGCCACATGTACATTCTAAAATTATAGTCATTTAAAAAATAAATGAATTCGGCCTGAGCATCTGCTGCAGACATCTTGGTTCCAGGACTCCACCGAGAGTATTCTGCACAGGTGAGAGTGTAGAATACAGAAGCTAACAGCTTCTGGGACAGGCAGGAGCCACAGAGCTTCTAAGGCAGCCCCCTTTTTGGGCCCCAGACATCTGGCCACTTTCCCGGCCAGAGGATAGGTGAACCCCTGGCCCAGGAGCGCTTTCCCTGAGCATTGGCTGCAGACATCTTGGTTCCGGAACACCTCCGAGAGTATTCTGTACAGGTGAGAGTGTGGAATACAGAAGCTAACAGGTTCTGGGACAGGCCGAAGCAACTCAGCTTCGGGGACAGGTCCTGTTTTGGGCCTTCGTCTTCGGCCAGGAGGGAGGTCCTAATGCCAAATATCTGTGCACCTTCCCTGTAAGAGGAGAGCTTGCCTGCAGAGAGTGCTCTGACCACTGAAACTCAGAGGAAAGACCTAGTCTCCCAGGTCTGCTGATAGAGGCTAACAGAATCACCTGAGGAACAAGCTCTAACAAGAGACAACTAAATCAACTAACTCCAGAGATTACCAGATGGCGAAAGGTAAACCTAAGAATCTTACTAACAGAAACCAAGACCACTCACCATCATCAGAACCGAGCACTCCCACCTCGCCCAGTCCAGGGCACCCCAACACACCTGAAAAGCTAGACCCAGATTTAAAAGCATATCTCATGATGACGGTAGAGGACATCAAGAAGGACTTTAATAACTCACTCAAAGAAATATAGGAGAACACTGCTAAAAAGGTAGAAGATCTTAAAGAGGAAGCACAAAAATCCCTTAAAGAATTACAGGAAAACACGACCTAAGAGGTGATGGAATTGAATAAAACACCCATGGAAGGAGTTACAGAGACAAAGTTTGGAGCTGACATGAAAAGACGGACCATCTAGAAACTGCCATATCCAGGGATCCACCCCATAATCAGCTTCCAAACGCTGACACCATTGCATACACTAGCAAGATTTTGCTAAAAGGACCCAGATATGGTTGTCTCTTGTGAGACTATGCCGGGGCCTGGCAAACACAGAAGTGGATGCTCAGAGTCAGCTATTGGATGGATGACAGGGTCCCCAATGGTGGAGCTAGGGAATGTACCCAAGGAGCTAAAGGGTTCTGCAACCCTATAGGTGGAACAACAATATGAACTAACCAATGCCCCCCCTCCCCCCGGAGCTTGTGTCTCTAGCTGCATATGAATCAGAAGATGGCCTTGTCGGCCATCAGTGGAAATAGAGGCCCATTGGTCGTGCAAACTTTATATGCCTCAGTACAGGGGAAAGCCATGGCCAAGAAGTGGGAGTGGGTGGGTAGGGGAGTGGGTCGGGGAGTGTGTGTGGGTCTTTTGGGATAGCATTGGAAATGTAATTGAAATAAATACCCAATAAAAATATGGAAAAAATAAATTAATAAATAAATAAATTCATGAAAATTTTAGGTAAATAGATGGAACTAAAAGGATTGTTTTATGGGGGTGAGCCAGACCCACAAGTTCTTTCTTATCTGTGTTTCCTAGCTTATATTTTCAGATACATGTGTATCACCAAAATAACTACAGAAACCAGAAGTTTAAAGGAGCACCATGTAGGATGGTAGAAAGGAGACCAGCAGGGCTCAATTGAAATGGTAGATTGTTAATTAAAAAGGAGAAATAAATACAGAAAAAGGATAGTGGATAGTAAATTAATAGTAAAGATACCTGAGAATTTGATAATGGATCACATTATTTTTTTCAGGTTTCATATTACATTTATTTTTAGTTAGGTATTTTCTTCATTTACATTTCAAATGCTATCCAAAAAGTCCCCCATACCTTCCCCCCCACTCCCCTAACCATCCACTCCCCCTTCTTAGCCCTGGCGTTCCCCTGTACTGAGGCATGTAAAGTTTGCAAGACCAAGGGGCCTCTCTTCCCAATGATGGCCAACTAAGCCATCTTCTGCTACATATGCAGCTAGAGTCATGAGCTCTGGGGGTACTGGTTAGTTCATATTGTTGTTCCACCTATAGGGTTGCAGACCCCTTCAGCTCCTTGGGTACTTTCTCTATCTCCTCCATTGGGGGCCCTGTTTTCCATCCTATAGCTGACTATGAGCATCCACTTCTGTGTTTTCCAGGCACTGGCATAGCCTCACAAGAGACAGCTATATCAGGGAATGGATCACATTATTAATCAACCTAAATTACATGTAACACATGTAAATAAGTAAATATACATACTTAGAGTTTAAATTAAAATTTCCCACCTGGGCTGACAATGCTTCCGTCAAAAAGCATAGACCACTTCGCAGAACTCCCAACAGCAGGCATTGGAAGCTCTCTTTTGAATTCGTTGAGGTTATCCAACAGACGTTGTAAATAAACAACCTATTGTTGCCCTAGATTACCCTCCAAATATGCAAAGCAGGTCTCTATTGCTTGAAAACACTATGCACTTTGGACATAGGTTCTAAGGTTTCTGAACAGGAACTGACAGACCTGAAATCTTCCTTCTGGAGAACTAGATGTCATGATACTGGAAAGCATCATGGAAGCTTCTAAGGGAAGAAAATAACCAATTGTCCCACTCAAATATGATAACTATAAACCACAATAATGACCAACATGGGAGGATAACATCATGAGTGCAAATAGTAGCATGTATTCCTTGGAGAAAACGAATAGCTTTCTAATTAGGCTTCAGGCCATTTAATAAGAGGGAAATAAATCTAGGGGAACTGGGGGTAGCTACTACAAAGTCTCAGATGCAGGAAAGCAAGAGGCTACCAGGACCCAATGGAGATGACATTAGCTGAAATACTCAACAAAGGGGAGAGAGAACCTGAAGAGACCATATCCAAAGGTTAGGCACAGCCCTCCGGTTGAAGAATGGGGACAACCAGCCATCTCACAAATATTAACCCAGAATTCCTCCCGACTGAAGGAAATGCAGGGACAAAGAATGTAATAGAGACTGAAGGAAAGGCCATCCAGAGGCTGTTCCATCTATGGATCCATCCCATTTGCAGACACCAAACCCTGACGCTATTGCTGATGCCAAGAAGTGCTTGCTAACAGGAGCCTGACATAGCTGTCCCTTGAGAGGCTCTGCCAGAGCCTGACGAAGACAGATGCAGATGCTTGCAGCCAACCATCAGACTGAGCACAGGGGTTCCAATAGAGGAGTTACAAGAGAGATTGAAGGAGCTGAAGGGGTTTGCAACCCCATAGGAAGAACAACAATATCAACCAACCAGACCACCCCCCCAGAACTCCCAGGGACTAAACCACCAACCAAGGAATACACATGGAGGGACCCATGGCTCCAGCACATGTAGCAAAGGATGGCCTTATCGGGTATCAATGGGAGGGGAGGCCCTTGGTCCTGTGGGGGCTTGATGCCCCAGCATAGGGGAATGCTAGGGTAGTGAGGCAGAAATGGTGGGTGGGTGGGGAGAACTCTCATAAAAGCAAGGGGGAGGGTATAGGATAGGAGGTTTGTGGATGGGAAACTGGGAAGGAGGATAATATTTGAAATGTAAATAAATAAAATAACCAATAAAAAAAGAGGGAAATCTAATCATGTATCTCGGTGAGGTGGAGAGAACCACTTTACTAACACAGCATAATCTCTAACTACATTCTAAATATTTTACTTTATACCCAGAGATAAGTCTAGTTCTCACCCCACATCAAGAAAACATCTCTTTGCAGCAAATTCAAACCTTTAGAGAAAACCTGAGCTACTCAAAATTCAGAGAATAGAATTAGTGCTCAGTCCCAGCTCATATAACAAATCCTAAGGCTCAGAGATCCTACCACAGGAGGGACAGAAAGAGTGTAAAATCTAGAGTAACAGGAGAGTTATTATGGTATTTTCTCCTAGAAATGTCTAGGAAACTGAACCCATGAAGTCTTATTAATATGGCAACACCAACAGACATGATAACATGGATGATGTGAATCTCATAAGACCTCAATCTTCGACCTAAATCTAGAAGACACTAAGGAACACAAAAAGTGTGAGAAATAATCTCCTAAATAAAAACTATCTCCCCTGTCCAGATTGGTTATGCGATATCAAGTGGTCAGCTATGAAATTATATACATACAGATAATATTACACAGACCAATCAGGTGTATGCATTGTAGATGTATCAGTTGGGAATGGGCATCAACTCTGTTCTCTGTACTTTGATTAGTTTAGCTTTTTTATATAAAGGTCTATTTGCTGGAAAGTGAACTTTCTTTGATGTAGGGTGAGAACTATACTTATCAGTGTGTATAAGGACAAAAATTTAGAATGTATGTTTAGGAATCTCTCTCTCTCTCTCACTCGTGTGTGTGTGTGTGTGTGTGTGTATTTAGAAATTAAAGAAAAAGTAGTCATCAAATGAATTTGAAAGAGATCAAAACAGGGGTAGTGTGAGGAACAGTATTGAAGGAAGAAAATTATAATTTAAATTATAACTTCAAAACGTAAAATATTATTACTAACAAAGAAAAAGGAAGTAGTATAATTTAAATTCTTCAGAATTAAAAGTACAAATGCCACAAAACACATAGGCTTTTAGTTATTAGGCAATACTTTAAAGATTCTGCTATGTCAAATTACCAAGAAGTACAACTAAGTACATTCAATAATGATGAAAATGTGTCATCTAAGAAAAGAAATAAAAAGTATAGCAAAGACGATGGAAATTCTGTAAACTTTTTTTTTAATTATGGGAGGAATTAAAGTAAAAGAGATGTTTAGAGGCATGAGACAAATACAAACCAATGTATTCAAAAGCTAATTTTTGGAAACATTTAATTAATAATTCAATGATTAAAGAATCTATGTAGAATAAGAATAGAATAGAAACAAATACACAAATTTTAAAATGTTTATTTTAATTGTATTTTATTGTGGTAAAATATATTATCATCTTTTTATCCTGATATAGATTAGATTCAGTTGATACACAGTGGGCTATGTGAATTTTTGTCTTAAATAATCTCAAAATAGACCTTGTGCCCACTTGACACAGAGAACCATTGAGAAAAGATGACAAATATGACTAAAGACAAGTAACAATGTGTGGTGGGTAGCATATTTGAGAAACATAAACTGCAAAGGGTGTATTTGGAGAAAGAGGATTCTGTCATTATGTTACAGTATAACATATACAGTTGTAGAATTGATTTTGAGGGAAAATTAAGCTAGAAGTAAAGGTCAATATAATATTTTGTATGATTTTTGTATGTCATGTGATGGAATTTTCTATTTACTCTGCAGATAGTCAATAAATCCTAGGAAATTTTGGATAAAAATATGACATTTTATTTATGCATCATTTAATTTAATAAATAGAGTTTATCTTGGATATGATAGTATATGCCAGCCACAGCGTTATTATAGTAAGAAGAATAGTGTAGAAGGGGTAAATGTAGAATGAGAAGGTCCTATGCGGAGATTCATGGAATAATTTTAGAAAGTGATAATGAATACAAAAAAATGATAATGATAACAACATGACTTAGGTTAATGAAAATGTGACTAAGGACAGAGAAAAGTGGCTGAATAATAAAGAATTTGAATTTGGATTCCAATATTTAATGAACTACTAGATGCAAGGAAGCAAGTATTAAAGAATCATGGAGTATAAATGGCTTTAAATTGAGCATTCTGGATAGATATGGTACCAAGGGAGTATGAGAGAGAGAGTGAAGAAAAAAGGAAGTGAGAGAAAGAAATAGAAATTAACAAAAGCTATTTCTTACAACAATTTAGCTTCCTCAATAATAGCATACTTGGGTTTGACATGAAGGGGGATGATATTTTCAAGGCCATGGTTTAATAACTTTAGTTTTACTTACATTCTGGATCAGATAACTCTACAAAATATGGGAGTTGGGTGCAAGACATGGGGCTATACTGTGCACTATAATGTTAAGAAGCATCTTCTCTACCAACTGTATTTCAGTAGCACTTTCACAGACACAATAATAAAAAAGTCTTTCAGATATTTCCACCTATCTTCTAGGGGGAAACTATCCTGATGTAACTGTAAACTTCCATCCATGTCACTGTTCTATGATGACACCAATTACTAAAATTACCTGATACATTGCTACTTCCTGTCTTCCTTGTTCATCTCCCACTGCCCTGTTACTTCCAATATATTTCATGTTACTCCTCAGCATCAAGGATTTCCTTAAATATAAGCAAACCTTGACTCAGGGCCATGGGCAAGCTATGCCTATTTCTCTGGTCAACATCCTTTCTGTATTTGTTAGGAGTATTTTTAAAAATTATCAGAGGAAACACTTTTATATCTCCTTTTATCTCCATTTATGTGTCTTAGCTCTTACACCCTAGTCTACTCCAGAAAATATTTTCTCTTCTAATAGTGTTAATACCTTTCAGATATTTATAGAGGACCATGTGGCCTATTCTCTGTGCCTCCTCACCAACTGTGTCTCAAAAAGCATAGTTCCTTTAATCTTTCCATGCCAATCAGACATTCCCACATCATAAATCATGTCTACAGCTTCTCCCTGACTTCCCTCACTGTGCATTCATCATTTGGAGCCTCTGGTGGCCCTGCACAGACTTGGACATCCTAGGAGGCATCTCCTCAAAGTCACGTCATTCCCTGACACAGTGTCTCTCAGAACACTCCTGGAAATAACATTGGCCCTTTTCAGTTACCTTATCATATTGCAAAACCATATCTAATATGAGAAAATCTCATCCTCACACACACTGTTACCCAATCCAATGGAGAACCACATGTTCACATGTCTGAGGCCAAAAATAATATATGATTGTGGATAGTGGTAACGTTTCCAGGAAGCATTCTTGAACTGAGAAGAGCTGACCACTTTCTCTTGAACTGTTCTATCTTCTCAGTATTCCACTTATTATGTAGCAGCCACCACTTCTAATCTTTGTGATGTAAATACTTTCCTATTCATGAACTTTCTTCATGTGGGATTTATGCCCAAGCAACTCTAATTTTAAGGACTGAAATCTAATAGCATAATCTTTGCAGACCAACAGTAAGAGCTTACTATCTTTCCATATTAGACTACAAAGGATGAGGAAAAGTCATTACTACTAATACTGCACTTTAGGAACATATTCATGGTAAAACATGAAAGGAACAGTTTCCAACAGTCAAAATGTCCTGACTGTTTGGTATTCTCCAGTTCATGACTGCAAAGTTAATGAGTGAAGGTATAGTATACCATGGGGCAAAAGAAATGTAAAGTATTGTCTCTAAGTACAAATAATATAAGTTGTGTGATGCACCCAGAAGAATGTTGTGGAGAGTACATATTAAGAGAAAAATACTAATTGTGAAAATACTACAATGTTAAGTGGGAAAGAAAGACAGAAAATAGGTTAAATGTTTACTTATATTTTTGAAAAATCTATAAATAAAATTTTAGGTTAAAGTATACTCCAATCCAAGCAATTCTTAATATTATGGTAGTTGAATTATAGCAAATATTTACATTTTTCTATTTGTTCAATTTGAAATTCAATTATTTTATTGTAATAAAAATGCATGCTTAAATTTATATTTAAAAATATAAATCTATAAGAACCCCTCTAAATTATATTCAAACAAATATTTATTGAATATCTACTTTATGCAAGTACATCAGTATGCACCAGACCACAATGAAGAAATATCAGGATATCCTGTCTCAAGGAATAAAAAAATTCATCTCCAGGGTTAATGCAAAATAAAATCGTTAACTTCTGAATCACTTCCAGAATTTTATAACCCCAAACCATTGGTTAAATAAAAGTCTTAATAAACTACGACATGAGAAATAAGAAAGCTCTCATTTTCAGATATAACTATGAACTTATAAGTCAATAAAATATAGCTTAAATTTAAGAAATTACCTTCACCAACTGACGATTTCACTCCATGGAAAAGAAGATCAATCAATGGCATCATACTCTTAATTCTAAGAAACGAAGAGAGACAGGAAGTTCTATGAAAGGATATTGTAATTGTTTCAGAAAATCTGTCATTGTAACCTGATTTTTGCACATCATTTTATCCCCAAGGATCATAATCACCTCATTTTTCAAATGTAAAGGTGGGACAAGAAAGCTATAGCAATCGGGTGCAACTGTTCAACATGTTATGGCTTTCTAATTCATTCATGTAGTATCCCTTTCTAGTTCAAGCTTCCCATGATCATAACATTATGTGGCTAATAAAGATAAGAGGAATCAAGGCACATGCAAGGAACACATTCAAATCATAGTGGTTAATGGATGAATCAATGTGAGTCATAGGATCACCTTCCCACAGGAGCTTCTTGAACATATTGACCATGGGGTTTGATGTTAAGAGCTATGTTGTAGACAATTGAACCTACCTCATCCTTAAGGCCAAGGCTGCATGATCCAAAAATTCTCTTCAAAAGTTAAACTAAGTCCTCAAAACTGAGAGGCAAGGAATCACACTAAGCCCCCTTGCCTGAAAGTAAAGGCAAGAAAGCAGGTCTGATGGAGAAGCACCACTTCCTAAACTCTGTGATCTATGACCTTCTGGGGTTTGGCCACTACCCGAGAAATCCTTACCAGGAGATTGATCCTCATAACCAGAAAAATGATCTCAACAGAACTGAACTCCTTGCCCTTAAGAGGCATGATCTGATTCTGAGAAAACTTCTCTTTACACACCCTCTGGTCTTTCTCAACTCCTCCTCTGAGCAATGCTGGCGAGGCTGAGGAATGAGAAGCACCAGCTGGAACAAGCAGCAGAACCTTGAGCATTAGAACTAGGTCAGGCCCCAGGGGAGTTCTTTGGGAGACCCTTTCCATTCCTCTGAGACTTGGGCTGAAACGACGCACTGGATGTTTGCAGTGCTGAAGACCTAGAATATGGACTTGTTTCCTTTCTCCTTTGCTAGTTTGACTGCTTCTGCTTGCTTGTTTACAGTTTTGTTGGGAGACCCAGGGCAACAATAAGACATAAATGAAAAGATGTGTTCATGTGGGGCTCAGCATTCCTAGGAATGCTTTCAGTACAGTTTGCCAGAATGATGTTCCAGCTGCAGCCAGAGCCTGACAAGAAGCTCTGCAGAGGGGGAAAAACAAAGGAGCCAGCTCAAAGTGGATCTAAAGTCTGACTTCAGATTTCTCATTTGACACAAATCCAAATAGGCAGAATGATTCAGTAAGAGAGTAAACATTAACAAATTTCACAGCCTGGTACAGGATAATGCCCAAATGATTGAATATTATCTTCCTTCATCCTTAAAGTTAAGTAAGTAAGTATTCTACACTGCTTCCAAGAAAGCAGAGTGGAACTTTGTCTAGTGCACTGGAGTTAGACAATTCTAGAACTGTATTGGGCAGATATCTAAAAAGTGTTCAATATGTATACATGAGTCTACTGACCAAGGCTGTGTTGTTAATATTATTAATCTTTAGCAAGTCAATTATATTCTCTGTTCCTTAATTTTGCTATCCGCAATATGAAGATGGTATTCTCTTTCCTACTTACCTGATGAAATACCTGCTGAACATAAAATAAAATGTATATAGCAGTGTTGTATATTTGTTAGATGAGTTTCTTTTAGAGAGCCTAGGTCAAAGCAATTGAGCAACAGCTGAAATAGATCTACTGGTTTTCCTCAGCTTATAAGGGAGGAGTCAGGGAAGGATAGTCAATGCGAACTTGAACTCCTTGTTTTGCAATTTCACTCAAAAGATGATAAGGAAGACCTAGACTACAACAAGAATTTTGAAACGAACCTAAAATAGAAATATTCCAATTCTCTGTGTCTTAGAGTATTTTTAATTCAGGGCTGAGCACTTCTTTTGTACAGAGGCAGTTGCACATATTATAGAGTCCAACATATTGCATTCACACATGGCTTCTTTGTGAAATTGTATGCTATTCACTACATATTTCAATTATTTTATTTGCAAACATGGGTGGTAATTTCAGTGCCTACTTTAGTGATTGTAATGAATTTTAAAGGGTTAAGATATAAATATACATTTTAAATGTTTCTAGGCTTGAATTAAACGGGTAATAATGTAGCTATTGTTAGTATTC
Source organism: Mus musculus (assembly GCF_000001635.26). Lineage (NCBI taxonomy): Eukaryota > Metazoa > Chordata > Mammalia > Rodentia > Muridae > Mus > Mus musculus. Next base: position 97,925,469 of record NC_000086.7, read on the forward strand.
TAGAACATACCCATCAAGTCCATACTCTCTAGGTATGTGGCACAATGATGATGACTGATTTTTAGTTTCTGCTCTTTGGAACTCATGGAAGCTACTTGAACAAGTATTTTCTACAGGGTTATGGTCTACCAATTTTCCACTGGCCTTCTTAGCTACTCTCTTTTGCTGTAAAAAAGCAAACAACTATATAGGAGAACAACTCTTTTCTGATCTTCTTCCCTTTTCTTAAATTTATATACAAGTTAATTTTCAGCATAACCACAATAGCAAAATTTTGGAAAATCACTGAAATGGCACCTGGTCCATCTTTTACAAAATCATGTTACTCAGAATTATATCTCAACTACATTAAGAAATATAACCTACAACTTGCTCTTTTAGTTGTTCTCCTGTGCCTTTCATTGTTCCCCCTTTCTGCCTGCTATTTAAAAAAAAAAAGTGTTATTCTCAGGCAGAAAAGAGAGCAAGGTCAAAGAGCAAGGCAACAGAAAAGAGTGAGGATAATATATCAACCAGCACTAGTTGGCAATACTACACAGTGACAAGATGATGATCTACTTCAAAATTCCTACGTCAGTCCTGACATTGAACTTGTCCCACAGCCTGTAACACAGAACTGAGATTAGAACCAAAGGATTAGTCTGAAACACACCTTGGCATTCCTCTATTTAATACTTCCTTGTATCAATTGACAGAGAAATTGGGGCCCACAGACGTTCAATAATCAACTATTACAGCTGTGAAAGCAGTTTTATACAGTTCATTTTCATTTTCCCAAACTTTTCATTCCCTGTGCAGGACACAATGCTTGATTTTTATCTTTTTTATTTCACCTAATTTTCAAGGCATGCATATAAGACAGTTACCGGACAAAGGGGTAGAACAGACCCACCTTATAGAAAAATAACACTAAAAGGCATGTCTTGGGTTACTCAGTCATTACTCAGACTTATTTACAAATAAATACACACTCCATCATTTCATAATGTCTCAATGAGAAAATAAGATTGACCAAAAATACCTGATTTGTGAACATTTCTTAAACAAGGAAACCTGTTTTGTGGGTGTCTGTGTTGTGGGGTGCTCACCAGAGAAGACTGCTCTTGGACATGGACATGGGTTTTAAGCCCCAATAGAAAGTCTTTATTAGCTGGTCAACAACTATACTGGGTATTTTGGATGCCAGTGCAACTCCAAACCTTTCTCAGGGAGAGATCTTAAGCACAAAAATCATTACCTGGGTTGAGATATGTTAACAAGAACAGTTAGCCAGAAGGAGAATGGCAGAGACCAAAAAGCATGGTTAGTGACTTTTTCAGAACTATGGACTTTGATGGATTAATCTTTGTTCTCATTTTTGGCAAGTAGTTCTGTTTACATCCTCAACTTTATGGCCTGAATGGGACTTCTATTATGGAATCAGTTGTGCTAAGAACTAGGAGTATACTAATGTCTGAGGTCCTGTTATATTCTGTAGAATCTAATCTATATAGCACTTGTAAGTCACACCTGCCAACTACTTCACTGAACACAGCTTATCAATGTTTCCTTTCCTTAGCAATGCATGTCAGCAGCTTTTAAAACCTTTTTGATGTGTAGCAGAGATTGCAATGCTAATCTGGGGATTCTCAAAGTATGTTTCAAAACCTACCTGCACAAGGATCACCTGGAAAGCTAATTAACCATCCTAATGCTTGTTCATAGTTTGTGCCTGCTGAATTGGTATCTGTTTGAAGATGGTTCAACAAGAGAAAGATACTGGGAATCTTTGTGCATGCTAAAAGCACAATTGAAACTACAAAATCACTTACTTTAGGCAAAAAAAAAAAATCCTGCTGCTACCTTTCCTACAATGTAGATTAAAAGATCAAACTAAGATTCAATCATATTCATATATTGATAAGTGAAATATTTACTGCTGATATAAGTGATGCTCTGTGAAATAATAAAAATATCTTTGTTATCTAAGTAAATGTAACAAATAATGGCAATATAGTGCCAAGAAAAAGTCAAGGTACTTTTACTTCATATAAATGATATTAAGAGAAACTTTTATAGAAACTGATATAGGGAGAAATGAGATATAAAAAGAGTAGTTTGAGGAAGACTAACTATGACGTTCTAAAGATGTGATATAGCTTGACATGATAATTTATTGTGTGTCCACAGCAACATTAAGTAATAACAGAGCTACTTATTGCAGAGATACTTATAGCATTTTTACAATTAGCATATAACCACTGAGCATGTTCTTTATTTTTGGCCCCCAGTTATTTTGTAAGACAGGACTTCCTTTTATTGTTTGTTTTTACAAGACAGGGTTTCTCCTATAGCCAGTAGTCCTAATTGTCCTGTAACTTGCTGTGTAGAGGGTTGACCTCGAATTTAGGGATCCACCTGTCTCTGCCTCCTAGCTGTGGGAAGTAAAGATATGTGACACCACTTTGAGAAAGGGATCATCTTATATCCAATGCTCTCCTGGAACACATTTTGCCAGTTAGACTGACCTCAGACTCACTGAGATGCTCCTGACTCTGTCTCCTGTGTTCTGGGATCAATATATATGCCATTACACCTGGCTTTAAGAAAGCATCTTAACTGTATACCAGGCAACCTTGATCTCACTCTGCACAGGCTGGCCACAAACGCAAAATGTGCCTGTTTCAACCTGCCAAGAACTGGATTTATAAAAAAGTGTAATACTTGGCTTTTATTGCAAGGTTTTATGTCTGTGAGATAAGATGTAATTTCTCAATGTAAGAAATATATACTGATCATCTCCTATATGTCAGGCACTGTTTAAAGATGTGTGTAGGCAATTACATACAATAAAGACTGGCTGTAATAAGGTTTAGTAGTCAAGTATGGTGGTTATTTTGAAAGAATGCACTCACAAAAATATTTGGCAGTATAATGCAAGGGATACAACACTGATCTAATGAACAATGAGAAAATAATCATGAAAAATATTGAAAACTTATCATTATACAAATGAAAACTATTCTTTCAGATATAGATTTTTTTCCTGTGAAGAAGACTTGAATTAACTTTTAAGTTCTTTTAACCCATGGACTCTATGTACACATTAACGTCTTTGCAACCTTATCCTCTATAAAATTTTGTCCAACTTTCATATTATCAACCTCAAATATTATTTTTCAAATAATTATATTTCAATCCCTCACCTCCATTTGCCCCTCCACATAAGCATATTCTAAGGAAATCCTAAGAGAAGAGCTGTATAGAGAAAATGGAGAATAGTTGTGAAGAATATTAATGCTCCTGGTTAAAAAAAAATCCCTTCCCTTCCTTGGGTCTCAGTTTCCACAGTAATAATCCAGAAATGAGGCCTAGCACATTATGATCTCACAGTAATACAACCTAGTTAACATCTCTCTCCTTTGTCATGGTGAATGTCCTAGAGTGCCAGCTATATTATATTTTTATGTGCTATCCTGCAAGTGATAGCACTTAAGGGCAGTGCCCTGCTTGGGAATCTCCAACCAAACACAGATTATTTGATATTGATGAGACACCAAGCTCCATGACAAAGAGGTCCACCCTCAACAATACTGTTGCAGGATTTTCCCTGTCTAATTACATTAGGGCAGCAGGAGACTTGTGATTGAACAGACAAAAGGGAGGTAGAGATAGGAGTTACAGGGACAGATAGCATCTCTGGGGAGTGAAGAAAAAAGGAAGATGGAGGTGAATGTAAACCAGCATAGCTTTAACCAGCCACAGATAGTTATGATATTATAAGGTTAGAATAACTGGGACAAAGCTTTTATCATTGCCAATTGGTTCTGAAATTATTTTATTGGCATCTTGTAAATTGTGATTTTACTGACACATAAATCTTATTGGATAACTATAAGCTTTAAGAGTTTTGATTTTACCTGGTTCCTGGGTATTGTGATATAAAACCAGGAGGTTGGCTGTTCAATGTGGCTACTGAAATGTGGGACAGAGCTGGCAGGACCCTGCTGGGGCATAGTGTTCTGGCACTAGTGCAGAAACATGCTGGGGCGCTCTCTCGCTCTCTCTCTCTCTCTCTCTCTCTCTCTCTCTCTCTCTCTCTCTCTCCCTCTCTATTTCCCACAACATAATCTTAGAAAGAAAAGAAGGAAAGAGATCTCCCTCTGAATAGGGTTTTTACCTTCTCATGCAAAAGCACATATTTGGGCCTAAAAGCAAATCTTTTCTTTTCAAAAGAGCAACTTTTCAACCTAAAACTGTAGAGATTATAAAACAGAGCAAGCTAAAACATTGTAGAGATTATAAAACAGAGCAAGCTTTAAAGTGTCTTTCTCAGAGCATCCCATGGATCTGGGACAAAGGAAGCACCCAAGAATTAATGCAGATGTCCTTAGCTATGACTCATAGCATTGGGGATATGAAGCCTGGAAAGGGTGCCTTCTGTGGCCAATCAAGATCCCAGGTAAAGCAATGGAGACAGTAATCCACCTAAAAAAAACTTTCAACCCCCAAATTTATCCTGTATACAAGAAATGCAGGGGTTGGGGATGGAGCAGAAACTGAGGAAACACCCATTCAATAACTGGCCTAACTTGAGATCCATCCCATCGGCAAGTACCAATCCCTAACAATGATACTCCATTATGCTTGCTGACAAGAGTCTAGCAACCCACTGAGAAGCTTCACCTAACAATTGACTCAAAAACATTCAGATACCATAGCAAAACAATGGATGGAGCTTGGGGACAATTATGGAAGAATGGGAGAAAGGACTGTAGCCTATAGGAGGATAGAAACTTCATAGGAAGATCAACTGAGTCAACTAACCTGGACTCTTGGGGATCTCAGAGACTGTACCACCAACCAAAGAACATACACAGACTGGACCTAGGCCTCCACATTCATATGTAGGAGATGTGCAGCTTGTTCTTCATATGGATCCCTAATGGGAAAGAGGGCGATCCCAAATGTTGTTGCCTATATGTGAGATATGTTCTTCTAGCTGTGCTGCCTTGTCTGGCCTTAGTGGAAGAGGGTGCACCTAGCCTCTTAGAAACTCATTTAAACATTTTACATGTAAGTGAACAGGAAGTGGCAGTATATTTAAATGGATATGAGGTTAGGAATAAAAATGTTATAATCCATGTATGAGTAAGAAAGTGAATCTAGAAGAAGAAATAGAATAGCAAGCACAATTACACTATGAGATCTTGTGTTTCTGGGACTCTTGATCTGTTTTATTTAAGATGGAGATATACAGAGAAAAAAATAGCTAAGATATGTTTAAGAAGCAAACACTGAAGAGGATTAAATCACTTTCATATTTAAAAAAGAAATTAATATTATCAATGAATAAAAATCTCATTGGAAAAATTTTAATTAAAAACAAGACTATTTACCTAGTCTTGAAACATTCCCATGATTCTAGTTATAAAGTGAGTATTTACTATAGAAATATATTTTAAAAGTGTACAGTTAGAATACAATCAAAATAAACTCAAAACTTAAACATCTAAGAGGATCACCATCCCTGATCTCAAGCTGTACTACAAAGCAATAGTGATTTTAAAAAACAAAAACATGGTATTGGTACAGAAAAACAGGTCTATCAATGGAATAGAATTCAAGATCCAGAAATAAAAACAATACACCTATGGATACTTGATCTTTGACAAAGAAGTAAAAAATATACAGTAGATAAAGCATCTTCAATAAATGCTGCTGGTCTAACAGGCAGTTTGTATGCAGGAGAATGAAAATAGTTCTATATTTATCACCCTGGACAAAGCTCACATCCTCATGAAATTGAAAAGATTCTGTGAGGAAAAAAAAAACACCATTAATAGGAAAATTGGTAACCTAGAGATTGGGGGAAAATCTTCACTAACCCTACATCTGACAGAGAGCTAATATCAAAAATATGTAAAGAATTAACAGTTAAACTCCAAAAAAGCCCAAATAACTCAATTAAAAATGGAATAAAGAACTAGACAGAGAATTCAAAACAGAAGAATCTCAAATGTTGGAGAAGCTCTTAAAGAAATGTTCAACATCTTTAGTCATCAGGGAAATGCAAATAAAAATGACCCTGAGATTCGCCTTACACCAGTCAGAATGGCAAAGATCAAAAACTCAGGTGACAGCAGATGCTAGAAAGGATGTGGGGAAAGAGGAACACTCCTCCATTGCTGGTGGGATTGCAAATCGGTAAAATCACTCTGGAAATCAATTTGGTAGTTCCTCAGAAAATTGGAAATAGTTCTTCCTGAATACCCAGCTATACAACTGTGGGGTGGTGAGCTGTGTACAGACAGCCTGGCCCCTGATCAGGCTTGGGCCTTGAACCCCAGAGACCCAGTAGATGAAATTCTGCCTAAGAGGAATGGCAGGTATTTGGGCTCTTGGGGCTCTGGCTCCTGCCCCAGCTACAGCTTCCCACCGGCCCCCAGCAGAGAGATGTGAAAGCTCCTGGTATTCTGTCTGGACTCCATCCCCACAGTTACCTGGCAACAGCCAGGTATGCTCCTTTCCACTGTTACCTGGCAACAACCAGGTATGCTCCTCCCCACAGATACCTGGCAACAGCAAGGTAGGCCCTTGCCCACTATAAAAGGAGCTGCTTGCCCCCTCTTCACTCTCTTGCTGTTACTCTCTTACCCTTGACTCTTGGTGCCTTGCTTCCTCTCTCCCCATTCCCTTCCCCCCTCCACGTGGCCATGGCCAGCCTCTACTTCCCTACTCTCTCTGTCTTTCTACAATAAACGCCCTAAGACCATGGACTGCCTCTTCTCATTGGGATCAGCTGTGCAGGAGCAATGGAGCAGGTCTTCCCTTAATGAGCTGCACATCTAATCTCACACAGGAGGCCTCCCTGCATTCTCAGCCACAGTTGCCAGTCAAGCCAAGCCACCCACGAGAACAAGACCAGGACTCTACTTTGGTGGAACCCAGCAGGAACCTTCCCCCTGCTCTTTTTTCTTCAGCCCAGGCCAGAGCATGTCCATGGTCCCACACTCCATTCTCAGCTCTTTCAAGACATCCAGCAGTGTCTGCAGTGTCCAAGAGTGAGAACCTGATGGTCTCAGCCTCTGTGTGGGCCAGAACCCCAAAGCCAACTCTAGCAGGGTCAGTGGGGACCACACACTGCACTTCTCCACCCTCGGTGCAGGGTCCTGCGGCTTCTCACAACCCAACGCCCACCCAGTGCTGCCATGGGGGTGCTTGAAGATGTGGGACAACATGCTTAACCCACATACAACTTTTGTGCAAATATCCAAAAGACTTCCCACCATACCACATGGGCACATGCTCCACCATGTTCATAGCAGCCATATTTGTAACAGCCAGAAGCTGGAAACAACCAAGATGTCCCTCAACCCAAGAAGGTATACAGAAAATGTATTTACACAATGGAATACTATTCAACTATTAAAAACTAGGACATCCTGAATTTTGCAGGCAAATGGATAGAACTAGAAATTATCATCTGGAGTGAGGTAACTCAGACCCAAAAGGACGTGCATGGTATATACTCACTGATTAGTGAATATTAGCCAGAAAATACAGAATACCTAAGATACAACCCACAGACTATAAGCAATGTAACAATCAGAAAGGCCCAAGTGAAGATGTTTCAATTAGACATAGAAGGGGGAAGAAAATAAACACGAGAGGTATAGGGAGGGATCGACCTGGGTAGGAGAGGGGAGGAAAGGGGAAAAGGGGAACAGGATCAGGTTGTGGTAGGGTGATAGGAGAGAAGCCCAGAGGGCCAAGAGAATGAATGGAGATAAACAGCATCACAGGGTGGGAGGTGGGGGGGGGACTCTTCTAGAAATTGCCAGAGACACAGGAGGTGAGAAGCTCTAAGGACTCAATAGGGGTGACCTTAACCAAAATGCCCAACATTCGGGAGAGGGAACTCAAAGAGTCTACCTCCAGTAACCAGACAGGGCCTCAATCAGAGGGACAGGGTTACTAACCAACAGTCAAAATTTCTGACCCAGAACTCTTCCAATCTAAAAGAACTGCAGGGACAAAAATGGTGAGAAGACTGAAGGAAACACTGTCCAGTGACCGCCCAACTTGGGATCCTTCTCATGGTGGGGCACCAAGGCCTGACACTATTAATGAGGGTATGATATGCTTACAGATAGGAGCCTAGCAGGGCTGTCCTCTGAGAGGCCCTACTAGCACCTGACTGAGACAGAAGTGGATACCCAACCATTGGACTGAAGTTGGGGACCCCTATGATTGAATTAGAGGAAGGATTGAAGGAAGCAGAAGGGGAGAATGATCCCATGGGAAGACCAGCAGCCTCAACTTACCCAGACCCCAGGGAACTCCCAGAGACTGAGCCACCAACCAGGAGCACACGCAGGCTGGTCCAAGGCCCCTGGAATAAATATAGCAGAGGTCTGCCTGGTCAGACCTGAGTGGGAGAAGACGCACTGAATCCAGGAGACAATTGAGGCCCCAGGAAGACAGAGGCCCGGTGGGGGGAGCACCCACTTGAAGGCAAGGGGGCTGGTAAGATAATTTATTAGTAGAAGACATATATAAAGAGAGAATTCTTAACTGAGACCTGAATGTAGAAATCCCAAGCAGCCAAGCTTTTGGAATGTGGAGGGGGTGAAATGCAAAGAATTTCAAAATGCAAAAATGAATGTTTGAAAGAGCTTTTTAGATTCAAGGAAGAGAGAAAAACAGCACCAGCATGCACAGAGAGCTGTCAGCAAAAGGAACGGTGGCAGAAAAGCAACTTAGAAAGTAAGTCCTAAGCCATCTAGCATCTTGGGAATTTATAAAGAGCATGATTTTTTTTTGTCCTAAAAGCCCCGAGAAAATGCTTTAGGGTTTTAAGCACCAGAGTACTAGATTCTAAGCATCACTTTGAAAATAAATGATGAAACTAGAATTCCATTTCAAACCTACAAGCTTTTAAAAAGTCCCAAACCTTACCCCAGAAAAGCATGGCACTTCAACCTTATGAGCAAGTGGAAGGCATCAAACAAAATGATTGGGAAGCTAAGGATTGGGCATAGCATGCATAATGACTAGTCACCTAGATGGAGAATGCTTCTTTGAATGTATGTCTGAGAGTAAATAGGAGTGTCTTAGTCAGGGTTTCTATTCCTGGACAAAACATCATGACCAAGAAGCAAGTTGGGGAGGAAAGGGTTTAATCAGCTTACATTTCCACATTGCTGTTCATCACTGAAAGAAGTCAGGACTGGAACTCAAGCAGGTCAGGGAGCAGGAGCTGATGCAGAGGCCATGGAGGGATGTTCTTTACTGGCTTTCTTCCCCTGGCTTGCTCAGTCTGCTCTCTTATAGAACCCAAGACTACCAGCCCAGAGATGGTCCCACCCACAAGGGGCCTTTCCCCCCTGATCACTAATTGAGAAAATGCCTTACAGTTGAACCTCATGGAGGCATTTCCTCAACTGAAGCTCCTTTTTCTGTGATAACTCCAGCTGTGTCAAGTTGACACAAAAATAGCCACTACAACTGACCCCTTGTTCACTTGACACACAAACACATCATTAGTAAGCCTCAACCCTTAATTTCTTATTCATCCCCAAGATCTAAACAACTTTAAAACTCCCACAGTCTTTACATATTAAAAGTCAATCCCTTTAAAATGTCCAATATTTTTTAAAATCCAAAGTCTTTTTAGAATTAAAAGTCTCTTAACTATGGGAGCCACTAAAATATTTTCTTCCTTCAAGAGGGAAAAATATCAGGGCACAGTTACAATCAAAAGCAAAAATTAAACTCCAACTGTCCAATGTCTGGGATCCAACTCACGATCTTCTGGGCTCCTCCAAGGGCTCGGGTCACTTCTCCAGCCATGCCCTTTCTAGCACACGGCTTGTCTTCTAGGCTCCAGATGCCTGTACTCCACTGCTGCTGCTGCTCTTGGTGGTCATCTCATTGTACTGGCATCTCCAAAACACTGCATGACCCCTTCAGTCCTGGGCCGTCAATTGCAACTGAGGCTGCACCTTCACCAATGGCCTTCCATGGCCTCTCACAGTGCCGAGCCTCAGCTGCTTTGCGTGACCCCTTCATGCCTTCAAAACCAGTACCACCTGGGTGACCCTTACACATTCCCAAGTCCCGCTGCAGTAGGAGGACAACCTTGGCTACCTCTGTAACACAGCCTCTTTGTGCTTTCAGAAAACACTTCCCAGAAGATGTCACCTCAACGATGCTGGTCTCTTTTTAATCACCACTAATTTCTTAGCTCCAGCTAACCAGCATCCATAGTCCCAGTAATGCAAAGGTTTCACTTTAGCAGTTCTGGTATCTTGTTAATCACAACTGATTCTTCAGCCCCAGCTAACCAGAACCACAGAATCTTCCCAATCAAAATAGCAATGGCCCCGAAAAGAGTCTTTAATTTCCCCTCTGATATTTCATAAGCCAGACCTCCATCTTCTGCACTGATCTCAACATTATCTTCCAAGCTCCTACCCAACATCTGACAGAGCTCTTAACAACAAATGGATCTTCAAGCCCAAAGTTCCAAAGCCATTCCAAAGTCCACCCCAGAACATGGTCAGGTTGTCACAGGAATAACCCACTATGCTGGTACCAATTTGTCTTAGTCGTCTTAGTCAGGGTTTCTATTCCTGCACAAACATCATGACTAAGAAACAAGTTGGGGGAGGAAAGGGTTTATTCATCTTACATTTCCACATTGCTGTTCATCACTGAAAGAAGTCAGGACTGGAACTCAAGCAGGTCAGGAAGCAGGAGCTGATGCAGAGGCCATGGAGGGATGTTCTTTACTGGCTTTCTTCCCCTGGCTTGCTTAGCCTGCTCTCTTATAGAACCAAGACTACCAGCCCAGAGATGGTTCCACCCACAAGGGGCCTTTCCCCCTTGATCACTAATTGAGAAAATGCCTTACAGTTGGATCTCGTGGAGGCATTTCCTCAACTGAAGCTCCTTTTTCTGTGATAACTCCAGCTGTGTCAAGTTGACACAAAACTATCCAGTACAAGGAGTAAACAGGATTCTTAATGAAAACAATTTTAAAAGGAGGATTATGCTGAGGAGGCTCATTGTTGTATGAAGGCTGGCTTGAGAAGTAACCAATGCCTTCTGGTTTCAGCTCTGCCAATAACTAGTTCTTTGAACATGAAATAGTCCCTTAGTTTGTTGAGGACTTAATATCATCTTTAGATAATTGAAATAATAGCACTTATATATTATCATTCTCTACAACATACAATAAATAATTCCAGTGCAAAACATTGAACAAAGTAGAGTCAATGTGTGTTAACTGTATTGAACTCGATGTATTTAGAAGGGCTATAGCACCTGCTCAGTGTGCAAATCATTTGCTACAGAAATTAAGAAACCAAGTCCAAATCTCCAGAACCTATATAAAAGCTTGTCACAGTAACACACATTGAGATAAGAAGTGGGGGCAGATGAATATTAGAAAACACAGCATGGGGGAGAAGGAGGTGGAAGGGAAGGAAGGGGAAAGGGAGAGAGAGAGAGAGAGAGAGAGAGAGAGAGAGAGAGAGAGAGAGAGAGAGAGAGAGAGACTATTAAACAAGGTGAAATGCAGGTATGGAAATTAAGGTTGTAATCTGATTTCACTTGATTGCCAAGGCATGTGTGTATGCTTACACTCACACATGTATGTATATTCGTATATTCACACACACACACACACACACACACACACACACAAACACACACCACACACACACACATACAAACACACACCACACACACACACACACACAGAGAGAGAGAGAGAGAGAGAGAGAGAGAGAGAGAGAGAGAGAGAGAAATTGTTTATAAAGAAAGACCAGATGAAATGAAAGTGATGGTACAGCTCAGTGAATAATTTTTTTTAATTCTCATAATCATTGAGATTTAATTTGGAGCTGTTAATCAAGGTTTTTCAGCAGCCATCTTACTGGTATGGCTGAGACACTATGTCCAGGATATGACTGACTCTTGCTTTGAGTAGGATCTCTCCAATGGCAGCACAGATGAATCCTTCTGTGTTAAGAATTATGATAAATATATTGGGTGAGGTAAAAATCACGTGCAATGGATAAGAGTGGCAGAAAAGAACTCCAGTTTTGTAAGCATATGCTCTGTACCAGATACTTGGCATCATCATGATTGCCATTACATTTAAACTTTCAGTAACTCATAGGGGTGTAAGAAATCAAAGGCACGTGTAAAGAGAATGACTTGACCAAGCTCACTCATCTAGTATGCAATGGAAGCAGAACTGAAACTTTTGTCATGTCTGGCTCCAAAGCCCTTGATATACTTTGGACAGTGTACTCTCTTCTTTGGACTTCTAAATGCTTTCTGTCTGAGCTTATGCAAATAATTCCATCTTTATGAATATCTTTTATCTTTAAACTGAGAATAAAAATTTTTGTCTAAGATTATTATAAGGTCTGCAATTAATTATTATAAGCACTCAAAAGTTTTAGTCATATTGTTCAATTATCATTAAATCATAAAACATGGCTTAAACATATATGAACAATGTCTTATTATCCCTTGCAGTACAAGGCAGGAGACTTCCTGGAATCTTCCAATTCTCACATTTCTTTTCTAGATAGTATATTTCAAGGTTATCTTGGGATCATCTGGAATACCCCGAAGCAAGTTCTTGGAAAATTGAGAACTGGAGCAGAGAAGGAGCCAGCACCACTCCTAGCAAAGTAGGTCATCAAAAAAGGCTTAGAAGTATAGACCCAAGCACAGACTGCAACCTGGATATGGGCTTTCCTGTCACATTAAAATTACAATTAAAAATTATAATCTTTCTAGAAACACAACAAAAAGGAAAATGTGTTATTTTCCAGATTCATCAAAGGATTCTCAGAGGGACAAGTAATAAGACAAATAAGATCTATCAAGAGGTCTAGATTGCCTGTTTACATTCTTTTGGCTGGCTCTCAGGCCTTAAGTCCTTTTCCCTCACTGGATACCAGATCAGGTTCCCCTCTCCCAACCCCCACCCCCTCCACTTTTCCTCCCAGGTCCCTCCCTCCTTCCCTGCTTGTGGTTGCTTTCTTCTCTCTCCCAAGTGGGACTGAGATATCCTCACTTGGGCACCTCAACTAGTTGACCATTTTGAGCTCTGTGGACTGTATCTTGGATATTCTGTGTGTTTTTGTTGTTGTTGCTGTTGTTGATATTTTTTGCTAATATTCACTTATTAGTGAGAACTATTTCCAGTTTTCTAAGGAACCTCCAGATTGATTTCCAGAGTGGTTGTACCAGTTTGCAATCCCACCAACAATGGAGAAGTGTTCCTCTTGCTCTACATCCTTGCCAGCATCTGCTGTCACCTGAGGTTTTGATCTTACCCAATTTGATTGGTGTAAGGTGGAATCTCAGGGTAATTTTGATTTGCATTTTTTTAATCACTAAGTCTTTGAACATTTCTTTAGGTGTTTCTCAGCCATTCAAGATTCCTCAGTTGTGAATTCTTGGTTTAGTTCTATATCTCACTTTTTTTTTATACTCCACTCTTTTTATTAGGTTGTTTGGTTTTTTGTTTTTTTGGGTTTTGTTTGTTTGTTTTGTTTTGTTTTTTGTTTGTTTGTTTGTTTTGCTTTTTTTTGGTGATTAACTTTTTGAGTTCTTTATGTATTTTGAATATTGGCCCTCTTTTGAATGTGGGGTTAGTGAAGATTTGTTCCCAATCTGTAAGTTGCTGATTTGTCTTATTGACTATGTCCTTTGCCTTACAGAAGCTTTCCAGTTTCATGATGTCCCACTTCTCAATTCTTGATTGTAGAGCATGAGCCATTGGTGTTCTGTTAAGGAAATTTCCCCCTCTGCCAATGAGTTCAAGACTCTTTCTCACTATTCTCTTCTATTTTGGTTTATCTGGTTTTATGTTGAGATCCTTGATCTACTTGGAGTTGAGTTTTATACAAGGTGACAAATATGGGCCTATCTTCATTCTTCTACATACAGATAGCCAGTTAGGCAAGCAGAATTTATTGAAGATGCTTTCTTTTTTCCATTGTATACTTTTGGCGCCTTTGTCAAAGATCAAATGACCATAAGAGTGTGGTCTTATTTCTGGGTCTTCAATTCTATCTCATTGAGCAACATGTCTATCTCTGTACCATTTCCATTCAGTTTTTATCACTATTGCTCTGTAGTAAAGCTTGAGGTCAGGAGGTTGGGGGAATACCCCCCCCCATGAATTCACCAATGAACTGGGAGATGAGAGACTCACAGGACTCAAAGGGAAAGACCTAAGATGAAACTCCAAACAGTAGGGAGAGGGAACTTATAGAGCCCACCTCCAGCAAAAAGACAGGACATCAAGTGAGGGATGGGGTTGCCACCCCACAGTCACATCCCTGACCCATAATTGTTCATGTTTGAAAGAGTTACAGGGATGGAAGTGGAAAGGAGCATGAAGGAAAGAAGGTCAAGTGACAGGCCCAAAGTGGGATCCAGCTCACTGGGAGGTCTCAAGGCCTGACACTATTACTGAGGTTATGGAGCACTCATAAAAAGGGACCTATCACGACTTCCCTCGAGAAGATCCAACAAGCAACTGAAAGAGTCAAATGAAGATATTTCCACCTAAACAATGAACAGATGCAGCTGACCCCTGTTGTTGAGTTAGTGAAGGCTGAAAGAAGCTGAGGAAAAGGGCGATTTTGTAGGAAGACCACCAGTCTCAATTAATTTGGACCCCTGAGATCTCTCAAACATTGGAACACCAAACATATAGCATACACCAGTTGATTTGAGGCCCGCAACACACATACAGTAGAGGACTTCCATGTCTGTGTTCATTCAGAGATAATGCACCTAACCCTTAAGAGACTGGAGGCCCCAGGAAGTTTAGAGGTCACATGGGGTGGGGGGTTGGGGCATCCACATGGAGACTGGGTGTGGTGGGGAGGAGGTGTAGAATGTGGAGCAGACAGAGTGTGGATGGGGGTATGGGGAATGAAATATGGAGTGTAAAAAATAGAAGTAAAATAAAAATTTGAAAAATAGTGACATAAATAGGTCTAGATTATATGACATAATACTAAAATGAAATGGCTGAAGAGAATCTCTAGTCTACTTTGATATTATCTTGTGGTACCATTATAAAAAGTCAGTCTAACAAGAAAGCCTGTTTGAAAACAGGTTGATGCACTTATTAGAAAACTGACTTGAAGAATAGTTTCACTCTTAGATCATAATATACAATAAAATAAATGCCGTTGGAATTGAGGTAAGAATAAATCAATAAAAAGTAAAAAATACTAGGAGAAAAAGAAAAAAGAAAAACTTGACTACCTTAGAGCAAGTGCATTGTTAAGGAATACTAAATCCGACAAGCCCCTTCCGCTCCACTCGACCCCCGGGCTACCTTGCCAGCAGAGTTTTGCCCAACACCCGCAAGGGCCCACACAGGATTCCCCACGGGATCCTAAGACCTCTGGTGAGTGGAACACAGCGCCTGCCCCAATCCAATCACGCAGAACCTGAGACTGAGGTACATAGGGAAGCAGGCTACCCGGGCTTGATCTGGGGCACAAACCCCTTCCGCTCCACTCGAGCCCCGGGCTACCTTGCCAGAGGAGTCGCCTGACACCCGAAAGGGCCCACACAGGATTCCACACGGGATCCTAAGACCTCTAGTGAGTGGAACACAACTTCTGCCAGGAGTCTGGTTCGAACACCAGATATCTGGGTACCTGCCCTGCAAGAAGAGAGCTTGCCTGCAGAGAATACTCTGCCCACTGAAACTAAGGAGAGTGCTACCATCCAGGTCTGCTTATAGAGGCTAACAGAGTCACCTGAAGAACAAGCTCTTAACAGTGACAACTAAAACAGCTAGCTTCAGAGATTACCAGATGGCGAAAGGCAAACGTAAGAATCCTACTAACAGAAATCAAGACCACTCACCATCATCAGAACGCAGCACTCCCACACCACCTAGTCCTGGGCACCCCAACACAACCGAAAATCTAGACACAGATTTAAAAACATTTCTCATGATGATGATAGAGGACATCAAGAAGGACTTTCATAAGTCACTTAAAGAATTACAGGAGAGCACTGCTAAAGAGTTACAGGCCCTTAAAGAAAAGCAGGAAAACACAGCCAAACAGGTAGAAATCATTAAAGAAAAACAGGAAAACACATCCAAACAGGTGATGGAAATGAACAAAACCATACTAGAACTAAAAGGGGAAGTAGACACAATAAAGAAAACCCAAAGCGAGGCAACGCTGGAGATAGAAACCCTAGGAAAGAGATCTGGAACCATAGATGCGAGCATCAGCAACAGAATACAAGAAATGGAAGAGAGAATCTCAGGTGCAGAAGATTCCATAGAGAACATCGACACAACAGTCAAAGAAAATACAAAATGCAAAAGGATCCTAATTCAAAACATCCAGGTAATCCAGGACACAATGAGAAGACCAAACCTACGGATAATAGGAATTGATGAGAATGAAGATTTTCAACTTAAAGGGCCAGCTAATATCTTCAACAAAATAATAGAAGAAAACTTCCCAAACATAAAAAAAGAGATGCCCATGATCATACAAGAAGCCTACAGAACTCCAAATAGACTGGAACAGAAAAGAAATTCCTCCCGACACATAATAATCAGAACAACAAATGCACTAAATAAAGATAGAATATTAAAAGCAGTAAGGGAGAAAGGTCAAGTAACATATAAAGGAAGGCCTATCAGAATTACACCAGACTTTTCACCAGAGACTATGAAAGCCAGAAGAGCCTGGACAGATGTTATACAGACACTAAGAGAACACAAATGCCAGCCCAGGCTACTATACCCGGCCAAACTCTCAATTACCATAGATGGAGAAACCAAAGTATTCCACGACAAAAACAAATTCACACAATATCTTTCCACGAATCAAGCCCTTCAAAGGATAATAACAGAAAAGAAGCAATACAAGGACGGAAATCACACCCTAGAACAACCAAGAAAGTAATCATTCAACAAACCAAAAAGAAGACAGCCACAAGAACAGAATGCCAACTCTAACAACAAAAATAAAAGGAAGCAACAATTACTTTTCCTTAATATCTCTTAATATCAATGGACTCAATTCCCCAATAAAAAGACATAGACTAAAAGACTGGCTACACAAACAGGACCCAACATTCTGCTGCTTACAGGAAACCCATCTCAGGGAAAAAGACAGACACTACCTCAGAGTGAAAGGCTGGAAAACAATTTTCCAAGCAAATGGACTGAAGAAACAAGCTGGAGTAGCCATTTTAATATCAGATAAAATCGACTTCCAACCCAAAGTTACCAAAAAAGACAAGGAGGGACACTTCATACTCATCAAAGGTAAAATCCTCCAAGAGGAACTCTCAATTCTGAATATCTACGCACGAAATGCAAGGGCAGCCACATTCATTAGAGACACTTTAGTAAAGCTCAAAGCATACATTGCACCTCACACAATAATAGTGGGAGACTTCAACACACCACTTTCTTCAATGGACAGATCGTGGAAACAAAAACTAAACAGGGACACAGTGAAACTAACAGAAGTTATGAAACAAATGGACCTGACAGATATCTACAGAACATTTTATCCTAAAACAAAAGGATATAACTTCTTCTCAGCACCTCACGGGACCTTCTCCAAAATTGACCATATAATTGGTCACAAAACAGGCCTCAACAGATACAAAAATATTGAAATTGTCCCATGTATCCTATCAGACCACCATGGCCTAAGACTGATCTTTAATAAGAACATAAATATTGGAAAGCCAACATTCACGTGGAAACTGAATAACACTCTTCTCAATGATACCTTGGTCAAGGAAGGAATAAAGAAAGAAATTAAAGACTTTTTAGAGTTTAATGAAAATGAAGCCACAACATACCCAAACCTATGGGACACAATGAAAGCATTTCTAAGAGGGAAACTCATAGCTCTTAGTGCCTCCAAGAAGAAACGGGAGAAAGCACATACTACCAGCTTGACAACACATCTAAAAGCCCTAGATAAAAAGGAAGCAAATTCACCCAAGAGGAGTAGAAGGCAGGAAATAATCAAACTCAGGGGTGAAATCAACCAAGTGGAAACAAGAAGAACTATTCAAAGAATTAACCAAACGTGGAGTTGGTTCTTTGAGAAAATCAACAAGATAGATAAACCCTTAGCTAGACTCACTAAAGGGCACAGGGACAAAATCCTAATTAACAAAATCAGAAATGAAAAGGGAGACATAACAACAGATCCTGAAGAAATCCAAAACACCATCAGATCCTTCTACAAAAGGCTATACTCAACAAAACTGGAAAACCTGGACGAAATGGACAAATTTCTGGACAGATACCAGGTACCAAAGTTGAATCAGGATCAAGTTGACCATCTAAACAGACCAATATCACCTGAAGAAATAGAAGCAGTTATTAATAGTCTCCCAACCAAAAAAAGCCCAGGACCAGATGGGTTTAGTGCAGAGTTCTATCAGACCTTCAATGAAGATCTAATTCCAGTTCTGCACAAACTATTTCACAAAATAGAAGTAGAAGGTACTCTACCCAACTCATTTTATGAAGCCACTATTACTCTGATACCTAAACCACAGAAAGACCCAACAAAGATAGAGAACTTCAGACCAATTTCTCTTATGAATATCGATGCAAAAATCCTCAATAAAATTCTCACTAACCGAATCCAAGAACACATTAAAGCAATCATCCATCCCGACCAAGTAGGTTTTATTCCAGGGATGCAGGGATGGTTTAATATACGAAAATCCATCAATGTAATCCATTATATAAACAAACTTAAAGACAAAAACCACATGATCATCTCGTTAGATGCAGAAAAAGCATTTGACAAGGTCCAACACCCATTCATGATAAAAGTTTTGGAAAGATCAGGAATTCAAGGCCCATACCTAAACATGATAAAAGCAATCTACAGCAAACCAGTAGCCAACATCAAAGTAAATGGAGAGAAGCTGGAAGCAATCCCACTAAAATCAGGGACTAGACAAGGCTGCCCACTTTCTCCCTACCTTTTCAACATAGTACTTGAAGTATTAGCCAGAGCAATTCGACCACAAAAGGAGATCAAGGGGATACAAATTGGAAAAGAGGAAGTCAAAATATCACTTTTTGCAGATGATATGATAGTATATATAAGTGACCCTAAAAATTCTACCAGAGAACTCCTAAACCTGATAAGCAGCTTCGCTGAAGTAGCTGGATATAAAATAAACTCAAACAAGTCAATGGCCTTTCTCTATACAAAGAATAAACAGGCTGAGAAAGAAATTAGGGAAACATCACCCTTCTCAATAGTCACAAATAATATAAAATATCTCGGCGTGACTCTAACTAAGGAAATGAAAGATCTGTATGATAAAAACTTCAAATCTCTGAAGAAAGAAATTAAAGAAGATCTCAGAAGATGGAAAGATCTCCCAGGCTCATGGATTGGCAGGATCAACATTGTAAAAATGGCTATCTTGCCAAAAGCAATCTACAGATTCAATGCAATCCCCATCAAAATTCCAACTCAATTCTTCAAAGAATTGGAAAGAGCAATTTGCAAATTCGTCTGGAATAACAAAAAACCTAGGATAGCAAAAAGTCTTCTCAAGGATAAAAGAACTTCTGGCGGAATCACCATGCCAGACCTAAAGCTTTACTACAGAGCAATTGTGATAAAAACTGCATGGTACTGGTATAGAGACAGACAAGTAGACCAATGGAATAGAATTGAAGACCCAGAAATGAACCCACACACCTATGGTCACTTGATCTTCGACAAGGGAGCTAAAACCATCCAGTGGAAGAAAGACAGCATTTTCAACAATTGGTGCTGGCACAACTGGTTGTTATCGTGTAGAAGAATGCGAATCGATCCATACTTATCTCCTTGTACTAAGTTCAAATCTAAGTGGATCAAGGAACTTCACATAAAACCAGAGACACTGAAACTTATAGAGGAGAAAGTGGGGAAAAGCCTTGAAGAGATGGACACAGGGGAAAAATTCCTGAACAGAACAGCAATGGCTTGTGCTGTAAGATCGAGAATTGACAAATGGGACCTAATGATACTCCAAAGTTTCTGCAAGGCAAAAGACACCGTCAATAAGACAAAAAGACCACCAACAGATTGGGAAAGGATCTTTACCTATCCTAAATCAGATAGGGGACTAATATCCAACATATATAAAGAACTCAAGAAGGTGGACTTCAGAAAATCAAATAACCCCATTAAAAAATGGGGCTCAGAACTGAACAAAGAATTCTCACCTGAGGAATACCGAATGGCAGAGAAGCACCTGAAAAAATGTTCAACATCCTTAATCATCAGGGAAATGCAAATCAAAACAACCCTGAGATTCCACCTCACACCAGTCAGAATGGCTAAGATCAAAAATTCAGGTGACAGCAGATGCTGGCGTGGATGTGGAGAAAGAGGAACACTCCTCCATTGTTGGTGGGATTGCAGGCTTGTACAACCACTCTGGAAATCAGTCTGGCGGTTCCTCAGAAAATTGGACATAGTACTACCGGAGGATCCAGCAATACCTCTCCTGGGCATATATCCAGAAGATTCCCCAACTGGTATGAAGGACACATGCTCCACTATGTTCATAGCAGCCTTATTTATAATAGCCAGAAGCTGGAAAGAACCCAGATGCCCCTCAACAGAGGAATGGATACAGAAAATGTGGTACATCTACACAATGGAGTACTACTCAGCTATTAAAAAGAATGAATTTATGAAATTCCTAGTCAAATGGATGGACCTGGAGGGCATCATCCTGAGTGAGGTAACACATTCACAAAGAAACTCACACAATATGTACTCACTGATAAGTGGATATTAGCCCCAAACCTAGGATACCCAAGATATTAGATACAATTTGCTAAACACACGAAACTCAAGAAGAATGAAGACTGAAGTGTGGACACTATGCCCCTCCTTAGATTTGGGAACAAAACACCCATGGAAGGAGTTACAGAGACAAAGTTTGGAGCTGAGATGAAAGGATGGACCATGTAGAGACTGCCATATCCAGGGAACCACCCCATAATCAGCATCCAAACGCTGACACCATTGCATACACTAGCAAGATTTTATTGAAAGGACCCAGATGTAGCTGTCTCTTGTGAGACTATGCCGGTGCCTAGCAAACACAGAAGTGGATGCTCACAGTCAGCTAATGGATGGATCATAGGGCTCTCAATGGAGGAGCTAGAGAAAGTAGCCAAGGAGCTAAAGGGATCTGCAGTCCTATAGGTGGAACAACATTATGAACTAACCAGTACCCCGGAGCTCTTGACTCTAGCTGCATATATATCAAAAGATGGCCTAGTCGGCCATCACTGGAAAGAGAGGCCCATTGGACTTGCAAACTTTATATGCCCCAGTACAGGGGAACACCAGGGCCAAAAAGGGGGAGTGGGTGGGCAGGGGAGTGGGGGTGTGTGGATATGGGGGACTTTTGGTATAGCATTGGAAATGTAAATGAGCTAAATACCTAATAAAAAATGGAAAAAAAAAGGAATACTAAATCCAGGAGGATTTTTTTTTAATAATAAATTTTACTATAGGACAATTAAAAACAGATTTTTTAAAAAATAAGCCACAGACCAGGAGACTGAACTTCCAGTGTGGTGAACAGATAAAGGAAAGATAGATAGATAGATAGATAGATAGATAGATAGATAGATAGATAGATAGATAGATAGAAATAAAAATGAGAAAAAGTATAAGAACATGGGAAGAATCTCTAGAAAATGTACAATAAATATGTGTTCCATTATGTTCATAGCAGACTTACTCATAATACTCAGAAACTGGAAACTACCCAAGTGTCCCTCAACTGAAGAAAGGATACAGAAAATGTGGTTCATTTACACAATGGAATAATATTCAGCTATTAAAATGAGGAATCCCTCTTGGAATGGGGAACAAAGTAATCACTGATGTAGGGAGGGACCTAGGTAGGAGAGGGGGGAGGAGAGGAAAAGTGGGGCAGGATTAGGTATACAGGGAAGACAGGAGAGAAGCCCAGAGAGTTAGGAGAATGAATGGAAAAATGAAGCTAGCAGTGAGTGGGGGGGGGGGGGGGGTTAAGGGAACATCTAGAAAGTCTCACCTGTGATGGGGGAGGCTTCCAGTACTCAATGAGGGTGACTCTAGCCTAAACACCCAACAGTAGGGAGATGGAACCTGAAGAAACTACCATCAGTAGTCAGATGGAACCCCTAGTGGGGGGATGAAGAAACCAACACATCTGATTTAAAAAAAAAAAATCTATCCAGAATTGTTCCTATCTAAAAGTAATGCACGGACCAAAAACCGGAGCAGAGACAGAAGGTATGGCCAACCAGTGATCAGCCCAACTGAGGATCCATCCCATGGGTATACACAAAACCCTGACACTCTTACTGATAGCCTGTTGTGCTCACAGACAGGATCCTAGCATGGCTGTCCTCTGAGAGGCTCTACCAGCGGCTGACTGAGACAGATGCAGATACTTACAGCCAAACATTGGACTGAGGTCAGGGACCCCAATGGAAGAGTTAATGAAGGAGCTGAAGGGGATGGCAACCCCACAGGTAAACAACATCATCAACTAACCAGACTCTTATGAGCTCTCAGAGACTAAACCACGAACCGAAGAGCATACACAGGCTGGTCTGAGGCCACTGGCACATATGTAACAGGGAAATGCATTGTATGGCCTCAGTGGGATAGGATGCACCAAAATCCTGTAGACACTTGAAGTCCCAGAGAAGGGGAACACTCAGGTAGGAGTGTGGAGAGCTGTGAGCAATTGCCATCACGAGCCTCTGCTGTGCCTAACTGGTAAACAAGTAATGTGCGCAGGTGCAAGAGTAAATTCATGCCAAGTCACTGCCCATCCTGGGGTGTAGTAGTGGGGTGATGAGTGAGCAGCTAATCAGGAGCCGACACTTCACATGGAAGGGTATATAAGCAGCATCCTTTTCCTTGTTCGGGGTTCTTCTTTCGCCTATGCAATCAATGCTCTCCCAATAAACGTGTGCAGAAGGATCCTGTAGCAGCATCGTTCTTCCTGGCCAGTTGAGCGCGTGCAAGATAGGAGTACCCTCTTAAAGTAAAAGGGGAGTGGGAAGGGGTGAAGAACTCTGGGTGGGTGGTCTGGGAAGGGGGGGACAACATTTGGAAATAAAATAATTAATTAAAAAGAAAATACAAACCAAATTAAAAAATATGTTTTGCTTCTGATTGACATTTTTTTCATTTTTCTTTTTCTTGCCTGTTTTAATTTATTCTTTAAACTATTTTTACAGTCCAGATTTTATCCCCCTCCCAGTCCATACTCTGACTGTTCGACATCCCATACCTCTCTCCCAACTCCAAGAGGATATCCCCACCCCCCACCCCCACCCACCAGACCTCCCCATTCGAAATTTTAAAGTAGAGTGTCCAATGTTGCTGAGGAGTACTTTTCAAAAATGGCCAAACATAATTTGTTCACAAAATAATCCTAAATTTTCCTCTGGGAATCTATATCATGGAAATATTTACACATTCACCTAAAGATGTTTCCTAATATATTATATATAAGCAACCTAAGCATTCGTCAACTGAAGTTCGGCTAGGTAACAGCTCACAAAACTAGAATGGAATGTTGTTCTACTAGAGAGTGAAAGAGTTCAATATGCATGGAGGGATTATTTTTCATGATCAGTAAATAAGAGTTGTATAGAACAATATGAATAGTGTGAGTAGATTTATATTAAAGTGTGTAGCAGAGGACTGTGTAAGGGAAAATATGTTCTATATATAGACAACATCCTTTAACTGTACAAACCAATCAGAGAAAATTGGCTACTTTGGGCCACAGCAATGGCATCACTGTAGGGAATGGCTTATGAAGTAGCCTAAGAGATTACTCTGTTTTTGTCCTCTGTGTGTCTGTGTTAAATAAAAATTCTTTATGTAAAGCTGAGAATCTAACAGAAATGATGAGTATACATTTGTACTAGTACACTAATACATTTTGGTGTGTTACTTAAAATTACTATACATATACCCCTTTAATAACTAAAGCCAAAATATGGCCAAAATATCAACAAGATTACCAAATAGAAGATTATTTATTTGTATCCTCTAACAACAAAAGTAATCTAGAAACTATCTGTAGAGATAAGTGCATTTGTAGGAGCTGTGGAACCTAGGTAGGAAGTAGTCATACTACAATAGAGAGAGCTCCAGAAGATACATTTTGAGAAGACACTAAAGTTGTATAGACTTGCTGACTATAGTTGTATGTACAAAATTAGAAATGTTACCATCACCTTAACAGAGTTGTAGTCTTTTTGACCCTGGTTGTATCTACAGACTCAGAAATGGCTTTATCCTCTCCTGTACTGAGGTATAGTTAATACTTTATGCTCTTTGTACTGGTTCCTGCACCATCCGCTAATGGAGTTGACAAGAGCAATATTCACTTGTGTCTTGAATAGACTGACTCATGACCTCACAGCCTTAAATCCTCAAGTACTCCATGAATGGATTCTGCACCACTCATTTGTGGTCTTGGAACAGTCATGCCTGCACTGCAATCTATAGGAGAAATGCCTTCCCATGACCCTAGAGAAAGTCCACAAATGTTAACCCTGTAGCACATCTTTAAATGACTCCATAACTCAGTTACAATCCCTTTCTTTTCTGAGATATATCCTTCTGTATCACAAGAGTCAGACCTGTTAACTTTAGTGTCACCTGAAATCATGTTTATATCCAGATTCTGGTCACTTCCCTATACAATCTGGAGGCTCTCTTCATTTCTTGAATCTACTGAAAGATATGTCAATCCTGCAGAGATAGATTCATTGGTTGATCTGACTGCAGATCCTGAAATATCCATATAACTTGGCAGCAACCTCCTATTAACCATGATCCAGTTTCAGTCCTGCAAATACAACATTCCCAATAAAATGAAAGGTTCTCAACAACAACAAAAATCTGCAAATGAAATTCAACAGCATATTACAAAATTCATTCACCATGAACTGAGGTTTAACACAGGCACGCCAAGGCCATTCAATATTAAGAAATCCCAAAAATGTTACATAACATATGATGTAAAATCACATAACACATGATGAAAATTTTATGATCACAATATTCACAAAATCTACTTGACAAATTCAACCTCTTTTTTTATAACATGTCTTCATATTTTTTTCAATTTTTATTAGATATTTTCTTCATTTACATTTCAAATGCTATCCTGAAAGTCCCCTATACCATCACCCCACCCTGCTTCCCTACCCACCCACTCCCAATTCATGGCCCTGGCGTTCCCCTGTACTGGGGCATATAAAGTTTGCAAATGAGGCCTGGCAGTGGTGATACATACCTGTAATCACAGCACTTGGGAGGCAGAGGCAGGTGGATTTCTGAGTTCGAGGCCAGCCTGGTCTACAGAGTGAGTTCCAGGACAGCCAGGTCTACACAGAGAAACCCTGTCTCAAAAAAGGAAAAAAAAAGTTTGCAAGACCAAGGGGCCTCTCTTCCCAATGATGGCCAACTAGACCATCTTCTGCTACATATACAGCTAGAGACAAGAGCTCTGGGGGTACTGGTTAGTTCATATTGTTGTTCCACCTATAGGGTTGTAGACCCTTTCAGCTCCTTGGGCTACTTTCTCTAGCTCCTCCATTGGGGTCCCTGTTTTCAATCCAGTAGATGACTGTGAGCATCCACTTTCATATTTGCCAGGCACTGGCCTAGCCTCACGTGAGACAGCTATATCAGGGTCCTTTCAGCAAAATCTTGCTGGCATATTCAATAGTGTCTCCGTTTGGTGGCTGATTATGGGGTAGTCTCTGGATGGTCCATCCTTTTGTCTTAACTCCAAACTTTGTCTCTGTAACTCCTTCCATGGGTATTTTGTTCCCTATTCTAAGGAGGAATGAAATTCAACCTCTTTAGATGATAAAAATAAACTTTCAGTAAATTAGACATAGAATAACTACATGACATCATCATAAATGCCATATGCAAGAAACTTACAGCAAACACCATGTGGAAAGGCAAAAATATGGAAAGGATTTCCTTCAAGATCAGGACCAGGACCAGGATGCCCAACTTCCCAATTTTCTTTACCATGGCATTGAGATTTCCAGGCAGGCAATTAGCCAAGAAAAGTAAATGAAAGTAATGAGTGGGGGTTTGGTCAAGTAGAATTGTAATCATTTGCAAGTTGAATTATCTCTTGCTTTGAAATTTAAATTATCATTAATCTGTTAGATGTATGTGGTAGAGATAAATCATAGAAGATAGCACTGCCCTCTTATGTCATTTTTCTGTGTGACAAAAAGCTTTCACAGCTGCAACTTCATCTGTCCTTTAAGGATGGGTACAAAACATCTATACCATGATACATGCCATAGTAATTGTGGGTGAAAAGAAACCTAAAACAATCACTATTTCAGGGTACACTGGTAAAGAACAGTTTGTAAATCATTGTTTCAATTAATACAAATTCTCTCTTCTGAATATAAAGCCTAGGAAGAAAAGATAACAAAAACTATATGTATCCCTAATGGAAAAAAAATGGAAAGTTACAATTCAGTCATCCAATTGCAGTACAGTCTTTTTTGTTTGTTTGTTTTTGTTTTAAAATTTTATTTAAACTTTTTCTACAGTACAGATTTTATCCCCCTCCAGGTCCACCCTCTGACTGTTCCATATCCCTTATCTCCTCCCCACCCCTGCCTCCTGGAGGATGGCCTCACCCCCTCCCCCATCCAACCAGACCTCTATACTCCCTGGGGCCTCCAGTCTCTTGAGAGTTACCTGCATCTTCTCTGACTGAACCCAGACCTGGCAGTCCTCTACAGTATGTGTGTCGGGGGCCTCATATCATCTGGTGTATGCTGCCTGTTTGGTGGTCCAGTGTCTGAGAGATCTCAGGGGTCCAGCTAAATTGAGACTACTGGTCTTCCTACAGGGTTGCCCTCCTCCTCAGCTTATTCCAGCCTTTCCCTAATTCAACCACGGGGGTCACCAGCTTCTTTCCATTGGTTGGGTGTAAATATCTGCATCTGACTCTTTCAGCGGCTTGGGTATTTCAGAGAGCATACATGATAGATCCCTTTTGTGAGCACAGCATAGCCTCAGTATTAGTGTCAGGACTTGGGGCCTCCCCTTGAGCTGGATCAAACTTTGAGCCTGTTGCTGGACCTCCTTTTCCTCAGGCTTCTCTCCATTTCCATCCCTGCAGATCTTTCAGACAGGAATATTTATGGATCAGAGTTTTCACTGTGGGATGGCAACCCCCATCCCTCATTTGATGTCCTGTCTTTCTGCTGGAGATAAGTTCTACAAGCTCCCTCTCCCCACTGTAGGGCATTTTATCTAAGGTCCCTCCTTTTGAGTCCTGAGAGTCTCTCACCCCCACCCCCAGATCTCTGGTACATTCTGGAGGAACCCCCACCCCCCACCCCCATCTCGTGAGGTTGCCTATTTCCATTCTTTCTGCTGACCCTCAGGGCTCCAGTCCTTTTCTACCACCCAATACCAAAGAATCTTCCCCTCTCCACCCACCCTGTCCCTTTTACCACCCAGGTCCCTCCCTTCCCACTTGTGATTGCTTTCTTCTCCCTTCCAAGATGTATTGGCCCTTCAGCTTATTGATTTTTTTGAGTCTGCCAACTGTATCTTGGGAATTCTGTACTTATTGTGGCTAATACCCACTTATTAGTGAGGGCATACAATGCTTGTCCCTTTGAGTCTGAGATACCTCTAAAAGGGTGATATTTTCTAGTTGCATCCATTTGCCTTGCAAAACTCAGGATGTCCTCATTCTTAATAGCTGAGTTGTATTTCATTGAGTAAATGAACCAAATTCCCATGCTCATTCTTCTGTCATGGAACTTCTGAGTTGTTTTCTGCTTCTGGCTATTATTAGCAAGGCCACTATGAACATAGTGGAACACGTGCCCCTGTGGCATAGTGGGGCATCTTTTGGCTATATTCCTAAGAGTGCTATTACTGGGTCTTCAGGTAGATCTATTTCCAATTTTCTGAGGAACCTCCAGATTGATTTCCAGAGTAACTGTACCAGTTTGTAATCCCACCAGCAATGGGGGACTGTTCATTTCTTCTCCACATCCCTACCAAACTGTGCTGTTACCTGAGGTTTTGATCTTAGCTCTTGTCTTGTTTCTGTTCTTAGAGGAAAATCTTTCAAGCTTTTACAACTATATATGGTGTTTGTTGTAGGGTTACTATATATGGCATTTATGATGGCATACATTTCCTCTGTACTGCAAGACCTTCCCATTTCATTAGTGCCAGTATCTCAGTGGGCACAGATATATCCCCACAATCTAATTTTCAAGTAGTTATTTAGCCTTTCTTCAAATTTTTCCACTAATGTGAAAGAACTCTTTTCAATAATTTGGGAAACTTAAATTTCCCAAACTTAAACTTAAAACTAAGGTCTAACCTAGATGCCACAAATTTTATGAGACCTACTTTGTTAAAACATTGAGAATACAGTAATTGTAGAGGGATAAATACAAATGTAATATATTATAATGTGATTATATGAACAATAGAAATAAAGAGAAAAATAGACACTTTATGATAGGGATTTCCACAAGCTATTAAAGAAATAATTGCTCAGGATTCTGAAGAGTGAACAGGAGTTTCTTCAGCACAGATGTGATAGGTTTGGGGCATTTTATATGAAGGGGAACAGGCAAAGGGATATTCAGGAAAGAGCAAGTACTAAGAGCCTAACTATGGAACCGAGGATAGTAGAATGGTGAGCATGTTTGGAGAGACAATGACAGGCAATGTAATCCCAGAGTATAGCCTGCAGTCTAGTACTACTCAATTTGAAATTGAACCAACCAGTTTAGAGTTTATTCTGCAGGTTGAAAAATTGAGATCGGAAAGTATTGATTTCCTAGACTCTATTCAGGGTGCTAGCTCTTAATCATCCCTTTATGCTACAACAACCCCAAAATCCAGCCACAGCCTATTTTCCTAATAGTCTTCTCAAGGCTAGTCTCCAAGTCTCCAAGCATTCTTCTGGGCAGGGTTTTTTCAATTTCTATAGCCAGCAAACAAATGATCAAGTTTATATGTGTTCTTGCCAACATTCAATGGTCCCTTAGAAAACGGAGATGCACAATCTATGTTTTTTCATAACTGAAGACAGGACCAAAAGGTCCTATCCTGAAATTCAAATTGCTACCTCAAGTTTATGGATGAGAAAACTGAAACACTTGTCAAAGTTCAAAAGCTGATCGACTGGGAATTGTTGTTGGGCTTATTGGCTGTGTACATGCATAGAGGACTTGGTGCCTGAAATCTAGGAAAGCTGTTCTGGTTGCTGTTCTTTTTCATTCTCTGGCACAGCATAGAACTCCAGAACTCTACTTTACAGCTCTGTCAATCTTTAAGCATACCTTGGCTGTATTTTTAATCAAGGTCTTAGGGGAGCTGAGTTGAAGACACTACAAGGCGTGCCATACCTGAGGCCAATAGGCCATAAGAATCTGAGCATAATAATGTAGCCCAACACAAAATTATAAACTGCCTTAAAGAATGATGAGATTTCTGTTAGTAACTCAAATATATGTTATTTATTTATAAATTTTGTTGGGGGCAATATTATGTCATAATGTCAATAGGTTGAACACATCTGCAAGACACAGTGAAAAGTGCATCAGAAGCACTCTTTTATGGAAAAAATAATAGAGAAAGAATTATGGGCACCCATGCTTTCTGGAATGTATTTTGGCTGATCTCATATAAGGTTCAATACAAGAAATTAATTAAATTGTGTAATAAGTAGGTTTTGATTTGGTATCATTTATTTTCTTTAAATTAAATAAAATACAATTCTGTGCAGCATTTTGTTCTGGTATTCAAGCTCTGTCATGACTGGACCTGGTTTTAGATGTTACATTCATCCTGAGCTACTTAACACTATGCCACAATACAAAGAAGAGCCCTGAGGTCTTTGGTCTACTTTAATTATAACTGAAGTGCAAATTGTTCCAGTCCATTTGTTCTATTCTGATTTAGGGTTTCTATAATTCCAAAATGGTGCTAGAGGCATGAAAACTTTACTGAGCACTAGAATCACAGGCCTACCATTTCCAACATTTAGTTAAAAGAAAAGGTTCATATTTCAAAAAGAAAGTATTCTCTTCAATGATAAATTTTTCCTTTCTCTTACCCATGCTCCCTTCTATGTCCCAGAGCTCCTATAATTTTCACATATGTAGATGTTTGTAACAACCACTGAATTAAAAATATGAAATTGTGCATCACCCTGAGCCTTTCACATTTATACTCACTCACAGTCCAACTACCCCTAACCCTGAACACCACTAATCTGTTCACCCTCTGTAGAATTTATTTAAATAAACCAAATTTGAATCATCCAAGTTCACATATGTATCAATAGTTCATTCATTTTTGTTGCTGAATAGTGTTCCATGTCATGCATGTACCACAGTTGGTTTAACCACTCACCTATGAAAATTATTTTAGTTTTTCATATTCTCATGAAGTTATAAATAAAACTTCTAGAAAAATTCACATTTTATGTGCATAAATGTTCTCAATTCTCTGGGATAAGTGCCTAAGAATACAAGTGTTGAGGCATACTGCAATTATAGGCTCAGTATTATGAGTGCCAAAATATTTTCCAGAGTAGCTGCATCATTTTCCATCTCCATCAGCAATGTCTGAGTTCTCCAGTTGGTGTGTGAGCATGCCAACATTTGATATTGTCACTGTTCGGAGTTGTTGCTTTGGCTTTGTTTGTTGGTTTGTTTGCTGTAAGAGTACATTTCACTTTCTGTTATTCTTTCTTATTATTTTGTTAAATGTAGTGTTTGGTAATTTCCTATGTGTGTGTGTACACACACACACACACACACACTATTCTGATATTTCCCTCACATATACCCTATCTTACATGTCTGACACCTCTTTTTGGCTCACCTTTCTTCTATGAAGATCTCTTTCTACACTGATATCCTTTTGTTTTGTGACCAACTGGTTTAAGTCAGCATTATCGGTGTGACAAGTTTAGTACTATCCATTTTAGCCTAGTGGGCTCACATGTGGGTGCATAATAGAAGACAATTATTCTAGATGGTCCATCCTTTCATCACAGCTCCAAACTTTGTCTCTGTAACTCTTTCCATGGGTGTTTTGTTCCCAATTCTAAGAAGGGGCAAAGTGTCCACACTTTGGTCTTCGTTCTTCTTGAGTTTCATGCGTTTAGCAAATTGTATCTTATATCTTGGGTATCCTAAGTTTCTGGGTTAATATCTACATATCGGGATCCATCCCATAATCAGCTTTCGAACGCTTAGACCATTGCATACACTAGCAAGATTTTGCTGAAAGGACCCAGATAGAGCTGTCTCTTGTGAGACTATGCCGGGGCCTAGCAAACACAGAAGTAGATGCTCACAGTCAGCTATTGGATGGATCACAGGGCCCCCAATGGAGGAGCTAGAGAAAGTACCCAAGGAGCTAAAGGGGTCTGCAATCCTATAGGTGGAACAACAATATGAACTAACCAGTACCCCCCTGGAGCTCGTATCTCTAGCTGCATATGAATCAGAAAATGCCCTAGTCGGCCATCAGTGGAAAGAGAGGCCCATTAGTCGTGCACACTTTATATGCCTCAGTACAGGGGAACGACAGGGCCAAGAAGTAGGAGTAGGTGGGTGGGGGAGTGGGTTGGGGAGCATGTGGGGGACTTTTGGGATAGCATTGGAAATGTAAATGAAATAAATACCCAATAAAAAATTGAAAAAAAGAAGACAGTTACTTCATATCTGAAGATTTAGAGCTAAGAAATACAGAGAAAAGAAAGCAGGCAAAGTTTGTCTTTCTGGGTCTGGTTTACCTCATTCAAGATAATTTTTTATGAATATCCATTTGCCTTATAATTCCATCGTTTTATTTTTCTTTGCAAATGACCATTTGCCTTATAATTCCATTGTTTTATTTTTCTTTGCAAATGACTATGTTTTTTTTTTTCATATGACTAGTATTACATTGTGGATATATGCCACATTTTAATTACCTACTCATGTGTTGAAGGACATTTAGTTGTTTCTATATTCTAGCTACTGTAACTAGAGAGACAATGAACATGAATGAGAAAGTATATGTGGATTAAGATTCTTTTTTTTTTTTTTTTGGTCATATATCAATGAATACCGAAGATGGGGCATATGGTAGATTTCTCTCTAGGAGTCTCCATACTGATTTTCTAATAAAAGTCCTATGAAGAGCAGTACAAGAGCAAATATACCACAACATAAAAAAGGTTCTATGTAACAAAGCCACAATCAACATTAGCTTAAATGGAGGAAAAATTCAAAGCGATTCCATCAGCTATGAAACAGAGCTCCCTGCTATCCCCATTACTTTTCAGTATAGTGCTGGAAGAAGTAACCAAAGCAATAAGTGAAGGAAATTAAAGTGATAAAAAGTAGAAAAGAAGTCAGGTGATCCTGAATCTCAGATGGCATATTATACATGAGAGGTACCAAAACAATCCAGCAGAAACGTTCAAGAAGCAATCAACAATTCCAGCAACATTGAAGGGGGGAAAATCAAGTTACAAAAATCAGTAGCCATTCTGTGTAAAATAGCAAGCACACTGGAGAAAAGTCAAAGCATGATCCATTTATAATAGTATCAATGACAGTAATATATCTTGGAATAAACAAAAACAAAGAGGGTAAAGACCCCTATAATAAAAAGCACAAATCTCTGAAAAAAGATACTAGAAAAGAAACACTAGAAGAGAGAAATAAACCCCATGTTCATGTATCAATAGAATTAATATTATGAAAAGACCATTTTACTAAAAGCAATTTACAGATTGAATGCCATCCCAATCAAGATACCCATGTTCTTTGCAGAAACTTAAAAGGTAAGCTTTTGTAACATTTACTTTCAGTTTTTCCAGGGGGTTATATGTGTCTTGTTTGTGTATGTGTTTGTTTAAAGCAGAATCCTATTTTATAGCCTCAGAGATACTGGGATTTACTCTATGTAACCAAGGTTGACCTTGAACTCATATACCTTTCCCATTGAAATCTCCAGAGTGCTCAAATTATATGCCTGAATTACTATACTCAACTCTTAAAAATGTCTAATTAATTTTGTTGAATAGATCTTAAGTCAACAGAAAGTTGTTGGTTATGGCCAAGTTATACAAGCTCCTACTTTTAAGACCATCTTGCCATGTGAGCTTCCTCATTATTCAACTGTTTCATTAACTTGCTAAAGGTTTTTATTTTTATGCAGTATCACTAATCAATGGCTCCCTTAATTAAAGGACAAATGGATTCCTATTTAGAAAGTCTTTTCCTACACTTGTATTCTATAGGATGCAGATAGGGATACTTTGTTCCTTTTCAATACTGAACTGAAAGAACTAGCTGCAACCTTATAGGTGGAACAACAATATGAACTAACCAGTACCCCCGGAGCTCCTGTCTCTAGCTGCATATGTATCAGAAGATGGCCTAGTCGACCATCATTGGGAAGAGAGGCCCCTTAGTCTTGCAAACTTTATATGCCTCAGTACAGGGGAATGCCAGGGCCAAGAAGTGGGAGTGGGTGCGTAGGGGAGTCAGGGGGGAGGGTCAGGGGGACTTTTAGGATAGCATTTGAAATGTAAATGAAGAAAATACCTAATTAAAAAAATATTTAAAAAAAAGGAGATTAAAAGGATACAAATATGAAAAGAAGTTAGAGATAATGCTCACTCCTGTCTCCTTCCTGACGTCAGTGGATTCTGTCAAGTTTTCACCAAGTAGGAAAAAATAAGTTGTAGATTTCTCACATACAACATTTATTATATTTACATATGTTCCTTCCAGGTCTACATTCTCTAGGACAATTATCATTACAGTGTGCTGAATTTTGTCAAAGACCTTGTTTGTATTTATTAAGATGATCATGAAATCTTTGTCTTTTTAAGTCCATTTATGTGTCTTATTACACACACTCACACACACATACATATATATGTATGTATATATATATATATAACATGTATATATATATATATATATATATATATATATAACATGTATATATATATATATATATATATATATATATTGCATTTGTATGTTCTAATACCCTACATTTCATAAATAAAACAAACACTCATAATGGGTAGGCTTTTCACATATGTCTCTATCCTATTTGCAGTTATTTTATTGAGCTTTTTAAAATCCGTATTCATTATGGATACCAGCATATAATTGTTTGTTTTGTTGTGGCTTTACTTTTTTTTGTCTTAGAGTGATATTGACTTCATAGAAGTTGTTTCAGAATGCTTCTTTATCTGTTCCAGATTTTTTTAACACTCTAAGAAGTTCTGTATATATAGATCTTTTAATGTCTGTTTGAATCCTGCTGTGACTCAACTTGGCTTGACATTTGTTTTTACTTTTAAAGCTTTTGTTACTATTCTAATCTCTTAATTTACTATGTGTCTATTTAGTTTGATGAACTCTTCTTGCATAAATATTGGTGGTTTGGCTAAATCTAGAAATCTATCCAATTCTTTCAGTTTTGCCAGCTTAATAGAGTAC
Source organism: Mus musculus (assembly GCF_000001635.26). Classification (NCBI taxonomy): domain Eukaryota; kingdom Metazoa; phylum Chordata; class Mammalia; order Rodentia; family Muridae; genus Mus; species Mus musculus. The sequence goes on from NC_000086.7 coordinate 97,960,108, forward strand.
AAGTTTTATAATTATTCCCCCACAGTCTTCTGAATTTCTTTGGCATCTGTTTTTTTTTTTTTTTTTTTTTTTTTTTTTCTTCCTTTTTTTTTTTTTTTTTTTTTTTTCTTTCCATTTTTTATTAGGTATTTAGCTCATTTACATTTCCAATGCTATACCAAAAGTCCCCCCCATACCCACCCACCCCCACTCCCCTACCCGCCCACTCCCCCTTTTTGGCCCTGGCGTTCCCCTGTTCTGGGGCATATAAAGTTTGTGTGTCCAATGGGCCTCTCTTTCCAGTGATGGCCGACTAGGTCATCTTTTGATACATATGCAGCTAGAGTCAAGAGCTCCGGGGTACTGGTTAGTTCATAATGTTGATCCACCTATAGGGTTGCAGATCCCTTTAGCTCCTTGGGTACTTTCTCTAGCTCCTCCATTGGGAGCCCTGTGATCCGTCCATTAGCTGACTGTGGGCATCCACTTCTGTGTTTGCTAGGCCCCGGCATAGTCTCACAAGAGACAGCTACATCTGGGTCCTTTCGATAAAATCTTGCTAGTGTATGCAATGGTGTCAGCGTTTGGATGCTGATTATGGGGTGGATCCCTGGATAAGGCAGTCTCTACATGGTCCACCCTTTAATCTCAGCTCCAAACTTTGTCTCTGTAACTCCTTCCAAGGGTGTTTTGTTCCCACTTCTAAGGAGGGGCATAGTGTCTACACTTCAGTCTTCATTTTTCTTGAGTTTCATGTGTTTAGGAAATTGTATCTTATATCTTGGGTATCCTAGGTTTTGGGCTAATATCCACTTATCAGTGAGTACATATTGTGTGAGTTCCTTTGTGAATGTGTTACATCACTCAGGATGATGCCCTCCAGGTCCATCCATTTGGCTAGGAATTTCATAAATTCATTCTTTTTAATAGCTGAGTAGTACTCCATTGTGTAGATGTACCACATTTTCTGTATCCATTCCTCTGTTGAGGGGCATCTGGGTTCTTTCCAGCTTCTGGCTATTATAAATAATGCTGCTATGAACATAGTGGAGCATGTGTCCTTCTTACCAGTTGGGGCATCTTCTGGATATATGCCCAAGAGAGGTATTGCTGGATCCTCCGGTAGTACTATGTCCAATTTTCTGAGGAACCGCCAGACGGATTTCCAGAGTGGTTGTACAAGCCTGCAATCCCACCAACAATGGAGGAGTGTTCCTCTTTCTCCACATCCACGCCAGCATCTGCTGTCACCTGAATTTTTGATCTTAGACATTCTGACTGGTGTGAGGTGGAATCTCAGGGTTGTTTTGATTTGCATTTCCCTGATGATTAAGGATGTTGAACATTTTTTCAGGTGCTTCTCTGCCATTCTGTATTCCTCAGGTGAGAATTCTTTGTTCAGTTCTGAGCCCCATTTTTTAATGGGGTTGTTTGATTTTCTGAAGTCCACCTTCTTGAGTTCTTTATATATGTTGGATATTAGTCCCCTATCTGATTTAGGATAGGTAAAGATCCTTTCCCAATCTGTTGGTGGTCTCTTTGTCTTATTGACGGTGTCTTTTGCCTTGCAGAAACTTTGGAGTTTCATTAGGTCCCATTTGTCAATTCTCGATCTTACAGCACAAGCCATTGCTGTTCTGTTCAGGAATTTTTCCCCTGTGCCCATATCTTCAAGGCTTTTCCCCACTTTCTCCTCTATAAGTTTCAGTGTCTCTGGTTTTATGTGAAGTTCTTTGATCCATTTAGATTTGACCTTAGTACAAGGAGATAAGTATGGATCGATTCGCATTCTTCTACATGATAACAACCAGTTGTGCCAGCACCATTTGTTGAAAATGCTGTCTTTCTTCCACTGGATGGTTTTAGCTCCCTTGTCGAAGATCAAGTGACCATAGGTGTGTGGGTTCATTTCTGGGTCTTCAATTCTATTCCATTGGTCTACTTGTCTGTCTCTATACCAGTACCATGCAGTTTTTACCACAATTGCTCTGTAGTAAAGCTTTAGGTCCGGCATGGTGATTCCACCAGAGGTTCTTTTATCCTTGAGAAGAGTTTTTGCTATCCTAGGTTTTTTGTTATTCCAGATGAATTTGCAAATTGCTCCTTCTAATTCATTGAAGAATTGAGTTGGAATTTTGATGGGGATTGCATTGAATCTGTAGATTGCTTTTGGCAAGATAGCCATTTTTACAATATTGATCCTGCCAATCCATGAGCATGGGAGATCTTTCCATCTTCTGAGATCTTCTTTAATTTCTTTCTTCAGAGACTTGAAGTTTTTATCATACAGATCTTTCACTTCCTTAGTTAGAGTCACGCCGAGATATTTTATATTATTTGTGACTATTGAGAAGGGTGTTGTTTCCCTAATTTCTTTCTCAGCCTGTTTATTCTTTGTGTAGAGAAAGGCCATTGACTTGTTTGAGTTAATTTTATATCCAGCTACTTCACCGAAGCTGTTTATCAGGTTTAGGAGTTCTCTGGTGGAATTTTTAGGGTCACTTATATATACTATCATATCATCTGCAAAAAGTGATATTTTGACTTCCTCTTTTCCAATTTGTATCCCCTTGATCTCCTTTTGTTGTCGAATTGCTCTGGCTAATACTTCAAGTACTATGTTGAAAAGGTAGGGAGAAAGTGGGCAGCCTTGTCTAGTCCCTGATTTTAGTGGGATTGCTTCCAGCTTCTCTCCATTTACTTTGATGTTGGCTACTGGTTTGCTGTAGATTGCTTTTATCATGTTTAGGTATGGGCCTTGAATTCCTGATCTTTCCAGAACTTTTATCATGAATGGGTGTTGGATCTTGTCAAATGCTTTTTCTGCATCCAACGAGATGATCATGTGGTTTTTGTCTTTGAGTTTGTTTATATAGTGGATTACATTGATGGATTTTCGTATATTAAACCATCCCTGCATTCCTGGAATAAAACCTACTTGGTCAGGATGGATGATTGCTTTAATGTGATCTTGGATTCGGTTAGCGAGAATTTTATTGAGGATTTTTGCATCGATATTCATAAGAGAAATTGGTCTGAAGTTCTCTATCTTTGTTGGATCTTTCTGTGGTTTAGGTATCAGAGTAATAGTGGCTTCATAAAATGAGTTGGGTAGAGTACTTTCTACTTCTATCTTGTGAAAAAGTTTGTGCAGAACTGGAATTAGATCTTCTTTGAAGGTCTGATAGAACTCTGCACTAAACCCGTCTGGTCCTGGGCTTTTTTTGGCTGGGAGACTATTTATAACTGCTTCTATTTCTTTAGGGGATATGGGACTGTTTAGAAGGTCAACTTGATCCTGATTCAACTTTGGTACCTGGTATCTGTCCAGAAATTTGTCCATTTCGTCCAGGTTTTCCAGTTTTGTTGAGTATAGCCTTTTGTAGAAGGATCTGATGGTGTTTTGGATTTCTTCAGGATCTGTTGTTATGTCTCCCTTTTCAGTTCTGATTTTGTTAATTAGGATTTTGTCTCTGTGCCCTCTAGTGAGTCTAGCTAAGGGTTTATCTATCTTGTTGATTTTCTCAAAGAACCAACTCCTCGTTTGGTTAATTCTTTGAATAGTTCTTCTTGTTTCCACTTGGTTGATTTCACCCCTGAGTTTGATTATTTCCTGCCGTCTACTCCTCTTGGGTGAATTTGCTTCCTTTTTTTCTAGAGCTTTTAGATGTGTTGTCAAGCTGCTAGTATGTGCTCTCTCCCGTTTCTTCATGGAGGCACTCAGAGCTATGAGTTTCCCTCTTAGAAATGCTTTCATTGTGTCCCAAAGGTTTGGGTACGTTGTGGCTTCATTTTCATTAAACTCTAAAAAGTCTTTAATTTCTTTCTTTATTCCTTCCTTGACCAAGGTATCATTGAGAAGAGTGTTGTTCAGTTTCCACGTGAGTGTTGGCTTTCTGTTATTTTTTTTGTTATTGAAGATCAGCCTTAGTGCATGGTGATCTGATAGGATACATGGGACAATTTCAATATTTTTGAATCTGTTGAGGCCTGTTTTGTGGCCTATTATGTGGTCAATTTTGGAGAAGGTACCATGAGGTGCTGAGAAGAAGGTATATCCTTTTGTTTTAGGATAAAATGTTCTGTAGATATCTGTCAGATCCATTTGTTTCATCACTTCTGTTAGTTTCAGTGTGTCCCTGTTTAGTTTCTGTTTCCATGATCTGTCCATTGGTGAAAGTGGTGTGTTGAAGTCTCCCACTATTATTGTGTGAGGTGCAATGTGTGCTTTGAGCTTTACTAAAGTTTCTTTAATGAATGTGGCTGCCCTTGTATTTGGCGCATAGATATTCAGAATTGAGAGTTCCTCTTGGAGGATTTTACCTTTGATGAGAACAAAGTGCCCCTCCTTGTCTTTTTTGATGACTTTGGGTTGGAAGTCAATCTTATCAGATATTAGGATGGCTACTCCAGCTTGTTTCTTCATACCATTTGCTTGGAAAATTGTTTTCCAGCCTTTTATTCTGAGGTAGTGTCTATCTTTTTCTCTGAGATGTGTCTCCTGTAAACAGCAAAATGTTGGGTCTTGTTTGTGTAGCCAGTTTGTTAGTCTATGTCTTTTTATTGGGGAGTTGAGACCATTGATGTTAAGAGATATTAAGGAAAAGTAATTGTTGCTTCCTGTTATTTTTGTTGTTAAAGTTGGCATTCTGTTCTTGTGGCTGTCTTCTTTTAGGTTTGTTGAGGGATTACCTTCTTGTTTTTTCTAGGGCATTGTTCCCGTTCTTGTATTGGTTTTTTTCTGTTATTACCCTTTGAAGGGCTGGATTCGTGGAGAGATAATGTGAGAATTTGGTTTTGTCGTGGAATACTTTGGTTTCTCCATCTATGGTAATTGAGAGTTTGGCAGGGTATAGTAGCCTGGGCTGGAATTTGTGTTCTTTTAGTGTCTGTATAACATCTGTCCAGGCTCTTCTGGCTTTCATAGTCTCTGGTGAAAAATCTGGTGTAATTCTGATAGGCTTGCCTTTGTATGTTACTTGACCTTTTTCCCTTACCGCTTTTAGTATTCTATCTTTATTTAGTGCATTTGTTGTTCTGATTATTATGTGTCGGGAGGAATTTCTTTTCTGGTCCAGTCTATTTGGAGTTCTGTAGGCTTCTTGTATGTTCATAGGTATCTCTTTCTTTATATTTGGGAAGTTTTCTTCAATAATTTTGTTGAAGATGTTTGCTGGCCCTTTAAGTTGAAAATCTTCATTCTCATCCACTCCTATTATCCGTAGGTTTGGTCTTCTCATTGTGTCCTGGATTTCCTGGATATTTTGAGTTAGGATCTTTTTGCATTTTCCATTTTCTTTGATTGTTGTGCCGATGTTCTCTATGGAATCTTCTGCACCTGAGATTCTCTCTTCCATCTCTTGTATTCTGTTGCTGATGCTCAAATCTATGGTTCCAGATTTCTTTCCTAGGGTTTCTATCTCCAGTGTTGCCTCACTTTGAGTTTTCTTTATTGTTTCTACTTCCCTTTTTAGGTCTAGTATGGTTTTGTTCATTTCCATCACCTGTTTGTATGTTTTTTCCTCTTTTTCTGTAAGGACTTCTACCTGTTTGATTGTGTTTTCCTGTTTTTCTTTAAGGACTTGTAACTCTTTAGCAGTGTTCTCCTGTATTTCTTTAAGTGATTTATTAAAGTCCTTCTTGATGTCCTCTACCATCATCATGAGATATGCTTTTAAATCTAGGTCTAGGTTTTCGGGTGTGTTGGGGTGCCCTGGACTGGGCGAAGTGGGAGTACTGGGTTCTGATGATGGTGAGTGGTCTTGGTTCCTGTTAGTAGGATTCCTCCGTTTACCTTTCGCCATCTGGTAATCTCTGGAGTTAGTAGTTATAGTTGACTCTGTTTAGAGATTGTTCTTCTGGTGATTCTGTTACCGTCTCTCAGCAGACCTGGGAGACAGATTCTCTCCTCTGAGTTTCAGTGCTCAGAGCACTCTCTGCTGGCAAGCTCTCTTACAGGGAAGGTGTGCAGATATCTTGTTTTTGGACCTCCTCCTGGTCGAAGAAGAAGGCCCAAAACAGGGCCTCTCTCAGAAGCTGTGTTGCTTTGGCAGTTCCCAGAAGCTGTCAGCTTCTGTGGTGCAGACTCTCACCTGTGCAGACTAAAATCCTAAGTTCCAGGGAGTCCTGGAACCAAGATGGTGACCGCTGCTCCTGAGGCCGAGGCCGTCTCCCGAGCCAGGCGGACACCTGTCCTCTGGTCCGGATGGTGGCCGGTTATCTGCGGCCCGCCCAGGCTGCTGCCTCAGCGGCTCTGTGCTTCCGCCCGTCCCAGAAGCTGTCCGGTTCTCTGGTGCACCCTCTAACCTGTTCAGACTAATTTCCTAGGTCCCGCGGAGTCCCGGAACCCAGATGGCGACCGCTGCTGCTGAGGCTGAGGTCGCCTCCCAAGCCAGGCGGACACCTGTCCTCTGGTCCGGATGGTGGCCGGTTGTCTGCGGCCCGCCCAGGCTGCTGCCTCAGCGGCTCTGTGCTTCTGCCCGTCCCAGAAGCTGTCAGGTTCTCTGGCGCACCCTCTAACCTGTTCAGACTAATTTCCTAAGTTCTGCTGAGTCCCGGAACCAAGATGGCGACTGCTGCTGCTGAGGCTGAGGCCGCCTCCCAAGCCAGGCGGACACCTGTCCTCTGGTCCGGATGGTGGCCGGTTATCTGCGGCCCGCCCAGGCTGCTGCCTCAGCGGCTCTGTGCTTCCGCCCGTCCCAGAAGCTGTCCGGTTCTCTGGTGCACCCTCTAACCTGTTCAGACTAATTTCCTAGGTCCCGCGGAGTCCCGGAACCCAGATGGCGACCGCTGCTGCTGAGGCTGAGGACGCCTCCCAAGCCAGGCGGACACCTGTCCTCTGGTCCGGATGGTGGCCGGTTATCTGCGGCCCGCCCAGGCTGCTGCCTCAGCGGCTCTGTGCTTCCGCCCGTCCCAGAAGCTGTCCAGTTCTCTGGTGCACCCTCTAACCTGTTCAGACTAATTTCCTAGGTCCCGCGGAGTCCCGGAACCCAGATGGCGACCGCTGCTGCTGAGGCTGAGGTCGCCTCCCAAGCCAGGCGGACACCTGTCCTCTGGTCCGGATGGTGGCCGGTTATCTGCGGCCCGCCCAGGCTGCTGCCTCAGCGGCTCTGTGCTTCCGCCCGTCCCAGAAGCTGTCCGGTTCTCTGGTGCACCCTCTAACCTGTTCAGACTAATTTCCTAGGTCCCGCGGAGTCCCGGAACCCAGATGGCGACCGCTGCTGCTGAGGCTGAGGTCGCCTCCCAAGCCAGGCGGACACCTGTCCTCTGGTCCGGATGGTGGCCGGTTGTCTGCGGCCCGCCCAGGCTGCTGCCTCAGCGGCTCTGTGCTTCTGCCCGTCCCAGAAGCTGTCAGGTTCTCTGGCGCACCCTCTAACCTGTTCAGACTAATTTCCTAAGTTCTGCTGAGTCCCGGAACCAAGATGGCGACTGCTGCTGCTGAGGCTGAGGCCGCCTCCCAAGCCAGGCGGACACCTGTCCTCTGGTCCGGATGGTGGCCGGTTGTCTGCGGCCCGCCCAGGCTGCTGCCTCAGCGGCTCTGTGCTTCCGCCCGTCCCAGAAGCTGTCCGGTTCTCTGGTGCACCCTCTAACCTGTTCAGACTAATTTCCTAGGTCCCGCGGAGTCCCGGAACCCAGATGGCGACCGCTGCTGCTGAGGCTGAGGTCGCCTCCCAAGCCAGGCGGACACCTGTCCTCTGGTCCGGATGGTGGCCGGTTATCTGCTGGCATCTGTTTTAAGACTTCCCTGTTCATTGCTGATTCTGTTAATTTGACTCCTCTCTTTCTGTTAGTTAATTGGCCCAAGGGTCTGTCAATCAGTTTCATCTTCTCAAGAAACCAGCTCTTAAGACTCAAACTCTTTTTGCTATTTTTTTGTTTTGTTTTATTGCATAATTTTGGCTCTGAATGTTATAGTTTCTTGTATGATAAGAGACCAGGGCTTAATCTATTCTTGTTTTTACAAATTTTTGAGTGGCATAATTAAGTCATTTGATTGTGCTTTTTCTCATTATTTTGATGCAAGCATTTAGTGCTAAGATTTTCCTTAAAAAAATGTGTTCAATGTGTATCAGTGATTTTGTTGCTTGGTGTTTTCAGTTTTATTTATTTCTTAAAAGCAATTTGTTGTTACTTTCTTGATTTCCTCTTTGATTTGTACCCCATTCACTAATTATTTGTTTAATCTCCATGAGTTTGTATATTTACTATAGATTTGTTTGGTTTCAATTTTACATTTTATTGCACTATAGTTAGATAGGATATACAAAGTTATGTCAATCTTTGGTAATTTGTGATATTTTTGTCCCAGGGTATAGTCCGTTTCAGAGAAACTTCCATATCCTGTTAAGTAGACTATGTCTTCCTTGGGGATTGGATAGAATATTGTGATGGTTTCAATAAGAATGATCCCATTAGCTCATAGATTTGAATGGTCATTAGGGAGTCCCACTATGAGGTGTGACCTTTTAGGAGTGGTATGAACTTGTTAGAGGAAGTGTGTTTCCAGAATTGGAGGATTTAGTGTTTCAAATATTCAAGCCAGGCCCAGTGCTTGTTTTCTCTGTCTGCTGCCTACAGGTCCAGACATAGAACTCATAGGCATCTCTCCAGCACCATGTCTGCCTCCATACTGCCCTGATAATAACGGACTAAAGCTGTAAATGTAAACAGGCCCCAATTAAATGTTCTCTTTTACAAGATATGCCATGGACATGGTGTCTCTTCACAACTATAGAACATTAATGGAGACAACTAGTCTGTATATATTATTATGTTATCATTTAATTCCTATATTTCTGTGTTTATTGTTTTGTTCAGGTGATCTTCCCTTTGGAGAAAGTGGAGTATCAAAATCACCTATACTTAATGGATTTGGATTATTCTGTGTCTTTAGATTCAGTATGACATTTTTATGAAATTGGGTGAAACAGAGTTTGGTGTGTGTATGTTTAGCATACTAATGTCCTCTTTTTTTTTTTTTTTTTTTTTTTTTTTTTTTTTTTTAATTAGGTATTTCGCTCATTTACATTTGCAATGCTATACCAAAAGTCCCCCATAGCCACCCACCCCTTCTCCCCTACCCACCCACTCCCCTTTTATGGCCCTGGCGTTCCCCTGTACTGGGGCATATAAAGTTTGCGTGTCCAATGGGCCTCTCTTTCCAGTGATGGCCGACTAGGCCATCTTTTGATGCATATGCAGCTAGAGTCAAGAGCTCCGGGGTACTGGTTAGTTCATAATGTTGTTCCACCTATAGGGTTGCAGATCCCTTTAGCTTCTTTGGTACTTTCTCTAGCTCCTTCATTGGGGGCCATGTGATCCATCCAATAGCCGACTGTGAGCATCCACTTCTATGTTTGCTAGGCCCAGGCATACTCTGACAAGAGACAGCTATATCAGGGTCCTTTCAGCATAATCTTGCTAGTGTATGCAATGGTGTCCGCATTTGGAAGCTGATTATGGGATGGATCCCCGGATATGGTAGTGTCTACATGGTCCATCCTTTTATCTCAACTCCAAACTTTGTCTCTGTAACTCCTTCCAAGGGTGTTTTGCTCCCACTTCTAAGGAGGGGCATAGTGTTCACACTTCAGTCTTCATTTTTCTTGAGTTTCATGTGTTTAGGAAATTGTATCTTATATCTTGGGTATCTTAGGTTTTGGGCTAATATCCACTTATCAGTGAGTACATATTGTGTGAGTTCCTTTGTGAATGTGTTACCTCACTCAGGATGATGCCCTCCAGGTCCATCCATTTGGCCAGGAATTTCATAAATTCATTCTTTTTAATAGCTGAGTAGTACTCCATTGTGTAGATGTACCACATCTTCTGTATCCATTCCTCTGTTGAGGGGCATCTGGGTTCCTTCCAGCTTCTGGCTATTATAAATAAGGCTGCTATGAACATAGTGGAGCATGTGTCCTTCTTACCAGTTGGGGCATCTTCTGGATATATGCCCAGGAGAGGTATTGCTGGATCCTCCGGTAGTACTATATCCAGTTTTCTGAGGAACCGCCAGACTGATCTCCAGAGTGGTTGTACAAGCCTGCAATCCCACCAACAATGGAGGAGTGTTCCTCTTTCTCCACATCCTCGCCAGCATCTGCTGTCACCTGAATTTTTGATCTTAGCCATTCTGACTGGTGTGAGGTGGAATCTCAGGGTTGTTTTGATTTGCATTTCCCTGATGATTAAGGATGTTGAGCATTTTTTCAGGTGCTTCTCTGCCATTCGGTATTCCTCAGGTGAGAATTCTTTGTTCAGTTCTGAGCCCCATTTTTTAATGGGGTGATTTGATTTTCTGAAGTCCACCTTCTTGAGTTCTTTATATATGTTGGATATTAGTCCCCTATCTGATTTAGGATAGGTAAAGATCCTTTCCCAATCTGTTGGTGGTCTTTTTGTCCTATTGACGGTGTCTTTTGCCTTGCAGAAACTTTGGAGTTTCATTAGGTCCCATTTGTCAATTCTCGATCTTACAGAGCAAGCCATTGCTGTTCTGTTCAGGAATCTTTCCCCTGTACCCATATCTTCAAGGCTTTTCCCCACTTTCTCCTCTATAAGTTTCAGTGTCTCTGGTTTTATGTGAAGTTCCTTGATCCACTTAGATTTGACCTTAGTACAAGGAGATAAGTATGGATCGATTCGCATTCTTCTACATGATAACAACCAGTTGTGCCAGCACCAATTGTTGAAAATGCTGTCTTTCTTCCACTGGATGGTTTTAGCTCCCTTGTCGAAGATCAAGTGACCATAGGTGTGTGGGTTCATTTCTGGGTCTTCAATTCTATTCCATTGGTCTACTTGTCTGTCTCTATACCAGTACCATGCAGTTTTTATCACAATTGCCCTGTAGTAAAGCTTTAGGTCAGGCATGGTGATTCCACCAGAGGTTCTTTTATCCTTGAGAAGAGTTTTTGCTATCCTAGGTTTTTTGTTATTCCAGATGAATTTGCAAATTGCTCCTTCTAATTCGTTGAAGAATTGAGTTGGAATTTTGATGGGGATTGCATTGAATCTGTAGATTGCTTTTGGCAAGATAGCCATTTTTACAATGTTGATCCTGCCAATCCATGAGCATGGGAGATCTTTCCATCTTCTGAGATCTTCTTTAATTTCTTTCTTCAGAGACTTGAAATTTTTATCATACAGATCTTTTACTTCCTTAGTTAGAGTCACGCCGAGATATTTTATATTATTTGTGACTATTGAGAACGGTGTTGTTTCCCTAATTTCTTTCTCAGCCTGTTTATTCTTTGTGTAGAGAAAGGCCATTGACTTGTTTGAGTTAATTTTATATCCAGCTACTTCACCAAAGCTGTTTATCAGGTTTAGGAGTTCTCTGGTGGAATTTTTAGGGTCACTTATATATACTATCATATCATCTGCAAAAAGTGATATTTTGACTTCCTCTTTTCCAATTTGTATCCCCTTGATCTCCTTTTGTTGTCGAATTGCTCTGGCTAATACTTCAAGTACTATGTTGAAAAGGTAGGGAGAAAGTGGGCAGCCTTGTCTAGTCCCTGATTTTAGTGGGATTGCTTCCAGCTTCTCTCCATTTACTTTGATGTTGGCTACTGGTTTGCTGTAGATTGCTTTTATTATGTTTAGGTATGGGCCTTGAATTCCTGATCTTTCCAAAACTTTTATCATGAATGGGTGTTGGATCTTGTCAAATGCTTTTTCTGCATCTAACGAGATGATCATGTGGTTTTTGTCTTTGAGTTTGTTTATATAATGGATTACATTGATGGATTTTCGTATATTAAACCATCCCTGCATCCCTGGAATAAAACCTACTTGGTCAGGATGGATGATTTCTTTAATGTGTTCTTGGATTCGGTTAGCGAGAATTTTATTAAGGATTTTTGCATCGATATTCATAAGAGAAATTGGTCTGAAGTTCTCTATCTTTGTTGGATCTTTCTGTGGTTTAGGTATCAGAGTAATAGTGGCTTCATAAAATGAGTTGGGTAGAGTACCTTCTACTTCTATCTTGTGAAATAGTTTGTGCAGAACTGGAATTAGATCTTCTTTGAAGGTCTGATAGAACTCTGCACTAAACCCATCTGGTCCTGGGCTTTTTTTGGTTGGGAGACTATTAATAACTGCTTCTATTTCTTTAGGGGATATGGGACTGTTTAGAAGGTCAACTTGATCCTGATTCAACTTTGGTACCTGGTATCTGTCCAGAAATTTGTCCATTTCATCCAGGTTTTCCAGTTTTGTTGAGTATAAGCTTTTGTAGAAGGATCTGATGGTGTTTTGGATTTCTTCAGGATCTGTTGTTATGTCTCCCTTTTCATTTCTGATTTTGTTGATTAGGATTTTGTCCCTTTGCCCTCTAGTGAGTCTAGCTAAGGGTTTATCTATCTTGTTGATTTTCTCAAAGAACCAACTCCTCGTTTGGTTAATTCTTTGAATAGTTCTTCTTGTTTCCACTTGGTTAATTTCACCCCTGAGTTTGATTATTTCCTGCCGTCTACTCCTCTTGGGTGAATTTGCTTCCTTTTTTTCTAGAGCTTTTAGATGTGTTGTCAAGCTGCTAGTATGTGCTCTCTCCCGTTTCTTCTTGGAGGTACTCAGAGCTATGAGTTTCCCTCTTAGAAATGCTTTCATTGTGTCCCAAAGGTTTGGGTACGTTGTGGCTTCATTTTCATTAAACTCTAAAAAGTCTTTAATTTCTTTCTTTATTCCTTCCTTGACCAAGGTATCATTGAGAAGAGTGTTGTTCAGTTTCCACGTGAATGTTGGCTTTCCATTCTTAATGTTGTTATTGAAGATCAGTCTTAGGCCATGGTGGTCTGATAGGATACATGGGACAATTTCAATATTTTTGTATCTGTTGAGGCTTATTTTGTGACCAATTATATGGTCAATTTTGGAGCAGGTCCCGTGAGGTGCTGAGAAGAAGGTATATCCTTTTGTTTTAGGATTAAATATTCTGTAGATATCTGTCAGGTCCATTTGTTTCATAACTTCTGTTAGTTTCACTGTGTCCCTGTTTAGTTTCTGTTTCCACGATCTGTCCATTGATGAAAGTGGTGTGTTGAGGTCTCCCACTATTATTGTGTGAGGTGCAATGTGTGCTTTGAGCTTTACTAAAGTGTCTTTAATGAATGTGGCTGCCCTTGCATTTGGAGCGTAGATATTCAGAATTGAGAGTTCCTCTTGGAGGATTTTACCTTTGATGAGTATGAAGTGTCCCTCCTTGTCTTTTTTGATAACTTTGGGTTGGAAGTCGATTTTATCCGATATTAGAATGGCTACTCCAGCCTGTTTCTTCAGACCATTTGCTTGGAAAATTGTTTTCCAGCCTTTCACTCTGAGGTAGTGTCTGTCTTTTTCCCTGAGATGGGTTTCCTGTAAGCAGCAGAATGTTGGGTCCTGTTTGTGTAGCCAGTCTGTTAGTCTATGTCTTTTTATTGGGGAATTGAGTCCATTGATATTAAGAGATATTAAGGAAAGGTAATTGTTGCTTCCTGTTATTTTTGTTGTTAAAGTTGGCATTCTGTTCTTGTGGTTGTCTTCTTTTAGGTTTGTTGATGGATTATCTTCTTGTTTTTTCTAGGGCGTGGTTCCCGTCCTTGTATTGTTTTTTTTCTGTTATTATCCTTTGAAGGGCTGGATTCGTGGAGAGATAATGGGTGAATTTAGTTTTGTCGTGGAATACTTTGGTTTCTCCATCTATGGTAATTGAGAGTTTGGCTGGGTATAGTAGCCTGGGCTGGCATTTATGTTCTCTTAGTGTCTGTATAACATCTGACCAGGCTCTTCTGGCTTTCATAGTCTCTGGTGAAAAATCTGGTGTAATTCTGATAGGCTTGCCTTTATATGTTACTTGACCTTTTTCCCTTACTGCTTTTAGTATTCTATCTTTATTTAGTGCATTTGGTGTTCTGATTATTATGTGTCGGGAGGAATTTCTTTTCTGGTCCAGTCTATTTGGAGTTCTGTAGGCTTCTTGTATGTTCATGGGCATCTCTTTCTTTAGATTTGGGAAGTTTTCTTCAATAATTTTGTTGAAGATGTTTGCTGGTCCTTTGAGTTGAAAATCTTCATTCTCATCCACTCCTATTATCCGTAGGTTTGGTCTTCTCATTGTGTCCTGGATTTCCTGGATGTTTTGAGTTAGGATCTTTTTGCATTTTCCATTTTCTTTGATTGTTGTGCCGATGTTCTCTATGGAGTCTTCTGCACCTGAGATTCTCTCTTCCATCTCTTGTATTCTGTTGCTGATGCTGGCATCTATGGTTCCAGATTTCTTTCCTAGGGTTTCTATCTCCAGCGTCGCCTCACTTTGGGTTTTCTTTATTGTGTCTACTTCCCTTTTTAGGTCTAGTATGGTTTTGTTCATTTCCATCACCTGTTTGGATGTGTTTTCCTGTTTTTCTATAAGGACTTCTACCTGTTTGGTTGTGTTTTCCTGTTTTTCTTTAAGGACTTGTAACTCTTTAGCAGTGTTTTCCTGTTTTTCTTTAAGGACTTGTAACTCTTTAGCAGTGTTCTCCTGTATTTCTTTAAGTGAGTTGTTGAATTCCTTCTTTATGTCCTCTACCATCATCATGAGATATGCTTTTAAATCCAGGTCTACCTTTTCAGGTGTGTTAGGGTGTCCTGGATTGGGCGAAGTGGGCGTTCTGGGTTCTGATGATGGTGAGTGGTCCTGGCTTCTGTTAGTAGGATTCTTACGTTTACCTTTCGCCATCTGGCAATCTCTGGAGTTAGTTGTTATAGTTGTCTTTGTTAAAAGATTGTTCCTCTGTTGATTTTGTTACCCTCTATCAGCAGGCGTGGGAGACAAGCTCTCTTCTCTGAGTTTCAGTGGTCAGAGCAGTCTCTGTAGGCAAGCTCTCCTCTCTCAGGGAAGGTGTACAGTTATCTGGTGTTTGGACCTCCTCCTGGCTGAAGGTGAAGGCCCAAAACAGAATCTTTCCCAGAAGCTGTGTTGCTTTGGCCAGGAAGGTGGCCAGTTGTCTGGAGTCGAAGATGTCGCAGCCTCAGAAGCTCTGTGGCTCTTGCCGGGAAGGTGGCTGGTTGTCTGGAGCTGAGGATGGTGCCGCCCCAGAATCTCTGCGACTCTCTCGCCCGTCCCAGAAACGGCTGGCACTCTGTATTCCACACGGTCACCCGTGCAGCCTGCCCTCCGCGGAGTCCCGGAGCCAAGAAGGCTCCCGCCGGCGCCTGTGCCACAAACCTCTCAGGCCAGGCAGACCCCCGTGCTCTCACCAGGAAGGTGGCCGGCTGTCTGGAGCTGAAGATGGCGCCGCCCAGAAGCTCTGCGACTCTCTCGCCCGTCCCAGAAACAGCTGGCACTCTGTATTCCACACGGTCACCCGTGCAGCCTGCCCTCCGCGGAGTCCCGGAGCCAAGAAGGCTCCCGCCGGCGCCTGTGCCACAAACCTCTCAGGCCAGGTAGACCCCCGTGCTCTCACCAGGAAGGTGGCCGGCTGTCTGGAGCTGAAGATGGCGCCGCCCAGAAGCTCTGCGACTCTCTTGCCCGTCCCAGAAACAGCTGGCACTCTGTATTCCACACGGTCACCCGTGCAGCCTGCCCTCCGCGGAGTCCCGGAGCCAAGAAGGCTCCCGCCGGCGCCTGTGCCACAAACCTCTCAGGCCAGGCAGACCCCGTGCTCTCACCAGGAAGGTGGCCGGCTGTCTGGAGCTAAAGATGGCGCCGCCCAGAAGCTCTGCGACTCTCTCGCCCGTCCCAGAAACAGCTGGCACTCTGTATTCCACACGGTCACCCGTGCAGCCTGCCCTCCGCGGAGTCCCGGAGCCAAGAAGGCTCCCGCCGGCGCCTGTGCCACAAACCTCTCAGGCCAGGCAGACCCCGTGCTCTCACCAGGAAGGTGGCCGGCTGTCTGGAGCTAAAGATGGCGCCGCCCAGAAGCTCTGCGACTCTCTCGCCCGTCCCAGAAACAGCTGGCACTCTGTATTCCACACGGTCACCCGTGCAGCCTGCCCTCCGCGGAGTCCCGGAGCCAAGAAGGCTCCCGCCGGCGCCTGTGCCACAAACCTCTCAGGCCAGGCAGACCCCGTGCTCTCACCAGGAAGGTGGCCGGCTGTCTGGAGCTAAAGATGGCGCCGCCCAGAAGCTCTGCGACTCTCTTGCCCGTCCCAGAAACAGCTGGCACTCTGTATTCCACACGGTCACCCGTGCAGCCTGCCCTCCGCGGAGTCCCGGAGCCAAGAAGGCTCCCGCCGGCGCCTGTGCCACAAACCTCTCAGGCCAGGCAGACCCCGTGCTCTCACCAGGAAGGTGGCCGGCTGTCTGGAGCTGAAGATGGCGCCGCCCAGAAGCTCTGCGACTCTCTCGCCCGTCCCAGAAACAGCTGGCACTCTGTATTCCACACGGTCACCCGTGCAGCCTGCCCTCCGCGGAGTCCCGGAGCCAAGAAGGCTCCCGCCGGCGCCTGTGCCACAAACCTCTCAGGCCAGGTAGACCCCCGTGCTCTCACCAGGAAGGTGGCCGGCTGTCTGGAGCTGAAGATGGCGCCGCCCAGAAGCTCTGCGACTCTCTTGCCCGTCCCAGAAACAGCTGGCACTCTGTATTCCACACGGTCACCCGTGCAGCCACTAATGTCCTCTTGTTTGACTATTCTTCTGATTAGTTTTAGTTGGACATTGGTAAAATGATGCCTGCTTGTTTCCTTGCCCTATTTGCTCATTATTTTACTCTAAGATAGTGCTTATTTTTAAAACTATTATTTATTTATTGTCGACAATAGATAGATGAACTGTGTTTCTTGATCTATTTGTACATCATGTGTCTTTTAACTGGAGAACTAAGCCCATAATATCTAAAGGCATTACTGAATTGTATGTGTTACTTGGGATTATTTTGCATTATTTGGGTTGTGTTTGTATTCTCAGTGGTACTCTGTATTTTAGCAATTATGACTTTGCATTGGTTTTCACACTATCTTGTCAGTGCTCCTTTTAGATCAAAAATATTGCTTCCTTATTATCTTTGCATTTGGTTTATTGGATATAAGTTTTTATGCTGTTTGAATTCTGCTGTGATTCCACTTGGCTTGACTTTAGATTGGCTGTTGTGGTCTTCAAGAATATGAGACACATTGCTCCACTATTTTCACGATTTCAATACTTCCATTGAGCCTGGTGTTGGTGGCACATGCTTTTAATTCAAGCACTCAGTAGGCAGACAGGGTGTACTCTATGAGTTCAAGTCCAGCCTGGTCCATATATTGAGTTCCAGGATAGCCAGAGCTGTTACACAGAAAAAGAGAAAGAAAGAGAAATAGAAATAGAAATAGAAAAAGAAAAAGAAAAAGAAAAAGAAAAAGAAAAAGAAAAAGGAAAAGGAAAAGGAAAAGGAAAAGGAAAAGAGAGAGAGAGGAAGAGAAAGAGAAAGGAAAAGAAAAAGAAAAAGAAAAAGAAAAAGAAAAAGAAAAAGAAAAAGAAAAAGAAAAAGAAAAAGAAAAAGAAAAACAAACAAACAAACAAAAAACCCTCCTGCCTTTGAGGGGAAAGGATATCATTGAGGAATCAGCTGTTATTCTGATGGCTTTTCTTTTATATGGGTTTCTCTCTCTCTCTCTCTCTCTCTCTCTCTCTCTCTCTCTCTCTCTCTCTCTCTCTCACACACACACACACACACACACACACACACACACACACACATTGTCCATTTTTCTCTTGTAATTCTCTCACCTTTTTCTGGTATTTTGTATTTCGTGTTTTGTATGCTTCCTGTATCTGTATATTTACTTATCCCTTTTCTTAGTTTGGGAAGATTTTATTCTATGCTCTTGTTGAAGATATTGTCTATGCCATTGGCTTTGGATACTTTTCCATCATCCATGCCTATAATACAACTGCTATGAACATAGTTGAACTGTCCATGTGAGATGGTAGAACATTTTTTCAGTATATATCCGGAGCAATGTAGCTGGATCTTCAGAGGGATTATTTCCAATTTTCTGAAAAACCCACATATTAATTTGCAGAGTGATTCTATAAGTTTGCAATCCCACCAGCAACGTTTCCCCTTTGTCCACATCCTCACCAGCATGTGCTATCACTTGAGGGGTTTTGTTTTGTTTTGTTTTGTTTGTTTTTGCCATTCTGATTGGTGTAGGTGGAATCTCAAGGTCATTTTCATTGGCATTCTCCTGATAACTAAGGATGTTGAACATTTCTTTAACTGCTTCTCACCCATTTTAGATTCCTCTGTTGAGAATTCTTTTTAGCTCTGTAGACTATGTTTTAATCAGGTTATTGGTTTGTTGGAGTCTAACCTTTTGAGTTCTTTATATATTTTGGATATTAGTCCTCTGTCAGGTGTAGGGTTAGTGAACATCTTTTCCCAATCTGTAGTCTGCTGTGTTTTGTCCTATTGACAGGGTTCTTTGCCTTAGAGAAATGTTTCAGTTTCATGATGTCCCAATAGAAATTGTTAATCTTAAAGCTTGAGCATTGGTGTTCTATTCACAAAGTTGTCTCCTCTACCAATGTGTTCAAGGTTATATTTCTCCTCTACTAGGTTTCGTTTATCTGGTTATATGATGAGGTCCTTAAGCAACTTGCAATTGAGTTTTGTGTAGGATGATAAATATTTGCTTTTGTCTACATGCAGACATCCAGTTAGACCAGCACCATTTTTTGAAGATGTTCTCCACTTTCCATTGTATGGTTTTGGCTTCCTTGTCAAAAATCAAGTGCCCATGGGTATGTGGGTTTATTTCAGGGTTTTTGGTTTTATTCTATTGATCATTTTATCTGTTTTTATACCAGTGCCATGCAGGGTTTTTTTTTTTTTATCACTATTGTTCTATAGCACAGCTGGAGGTCAGGTATGGTGATTCCTCCAGACATACTTTTATTGTTTAGAATTGTTGTGGTTATCCTGGGTTTTTCTTTTTCTACATAAAGTTGAGAATTTCTCTTTCAAGGTCTGTGGAAAAATATATTGGAATTTTGATGGGGATTGTATTAAATCCGTAAATTGCTATTGGTAAGATGGCTATTTTCACTATGTTAATCCTACCTATACATGAGCAGAGATCTTTCTGTCTTCTGATATCTTCCTCAATTTCTTTTCTCATTGGCTTAAAATTCTTGTTAAACAGATCTTTCACATGTTTGAGCAGAGTTACACCAAGATGTTTTATATTATTTATGGCTATTTTGAAGGGTGCTATTTCCTTTATTTCTTTCTCTGCCCATTTATCATTTGTATGAAGGAAGGCTACTAATTTCCTTGAGTTACTTTTATATCCAGCCACTTTGCTGAAGTTGTTTATCAGCTGTAGAGGTTCTTTGGCAGAATTTTGGGGGCTGCTTATGCATATTATCATATCATTCACAAATAGTGATACCTTGACTTCTTTCCTTGCAAATCATATCCCCTTGATCTCCTTTGGTTGTATTATTGTTCTAGCTAGAAAATCAAATACTATATTGAATAGACAGGAACAGAGTTAGCAGCCTTGTCTTGTCCATGATTTTAGTTGTTTTGCTTATAGTTCCTTTCCATTTAATTTGATGTTGGACACTGGCTTGCTGTATATTGCTTTTGTTATGTTTAGGTAGGTACTTTGAATCCCTTATCTCTCCAAGACTTTTAACATGAAGGAGTGTTGGATTTGTTTAAAGGCTTTTACAGCATCTAAGGAAATGATTATATGATATTTTTTCATTCATTTTACTGTATAGCAGATTATGTTTATAGATATTTATATGTTGAACCATACCTGCATCACTGGGATAAATATATATATATATATATATCGTATTTTCCTCAATTACATTTCCAATGCTATCCCAAAAGTCCCCCATACCCTCCCCCCCCCCCACTCCCCTACCCACCCATTCCCACTTTTTGGCCCTGGCGTTCCCCTGTACTGGGGCATATAAAGTTTGCCTGTCCAATGGGCCTCTCTTACTGGGATAATTCTTAATTGATTGTGGTGAATAATGTTTTTTGGTGGTTGTTATTTTATTATTTTACATCTCAAATATTGTACCCCTTCTCTTTCTCTGCTGAAACCTCACCATCACATCCCCATCCCCTTTGCCTCTATGAGGGTTTTCCCTCATCTGCCCACCCATTCTATCTCACACTCTAGCATCCCCTTACAAGGGGGTATCAAGCCTCCACAGGACCAAGAATGATGTTTTTTACGTGCGGAAATTTTATTGAGTATTTTTGCATTGATGTTCATCAGAGAAATTGCTCTGAATTCCTTTTTCTTTGTTGGTTCTATGTGTGGTTTAGGTATCAGAGTAACTGTGGCTTCATAGAATGAGTTATGTAGTATTCTTTCTTTTTTAATTTTGTGGAATAGTTTGAGGAGTATTGGAAATAACTCTTCTTTGAAGGTGTGGTAAATTTCTGGACTAAAACCATCTGGGCCCTGGATTTATTGGTTGGGAGACTTTTAATGGTTGCTTCTATTTCCTTATGGGTTATGGGACTGTTTATTTTACCAGATCTTGATTTAACTTTGAAACCATCCATTTGATTTAGATTTTTCAGTTTTGTGCAGTATAGGCTTTTGAAGTATGACCATATGATTTTTTTTTAATTTCCTCCATTTTTGTTGTTATGTCTCCAACTTCATTTCTGATTTTGTTAATTTGGCACTGTTTCTGTGCCTTTTAATTAGTTTGGCTAAGGGTTTGTCTATTTAGTTGATTTTCTCAAAAAAGATGCTCTTCAGTTCTTTTTGTTGTTGTTGTTTGGTTTTTTGTGTTTTGTTTTGTTTTTTTTTTAAGTCTTTGTATTGTTCTCTTTGTTTCTAATAGATTGATTTCCTCCCTGAGTTTGATTATTTCCTGCTTTCTACTTCTCTTGAATGTGTTTTCTTCCTGATGTTCTAGAGCTTTCAGATGTACTGCTAGTATGAGATCTTAAAAATTTCTTTATGAAGGCACTTAGTGCTATAAAATTTCCTCTGGGCACTACTTTCATCATGCCCCACACGTTTGGGTAATTATTGTACTGGCTAGTTTTGTGTTAACTTGACACAGGCTAGAGTTATCGAAGAGAAACAAGCTTCAGTTTGGGAAATGCCTCCACAAGATCCAGCTGTAAGGCATTTTCTCAATTAGTGATCAAGTGGGGAAGGGCCCCTGAGGGTGGTACCATCCCTGGGCTGATAGTCTTGGGTTCTATAAGAAAGCAAGCTGAGCAAGCCACCTGAGCTTGCCACTTACTTCAAGCAAGTAAGGAACATCCCTCCATGGCCTCAGCATCAGCTCCTGTTTTCTGACCTGCTTGAGTTCCAGTCCTGACTTCCTTGGTGATGAAAAGCAGTGTGGAAGTGTAAGCTGAATAAATCCTTTCCTCCCCAACTTGCTTCTTGGTCATGATGTTTTGTCCAGGAATAGAAACCCTGACTAAGACAATTGTGTTTTCATTTTCATTAAATTAAGACTTTCTAGATAGTCTTTCATTTTTTTCTTTATTTCTTCCCTGATCAAGTGATCATTGAATAGAGAGTTGTTCAGTTTCCATGAGCATGTGCATTTTCCTTTACCTCTGTTGTTGAAGTCCAACCTTAATCCATGGTTATCTAATAGAATGCAAATGGTTATTTCTATCTTCTTGTATCTGTTGGGGCTTGCTTTGTGCCTGATTGTATGATCAGTTTTGGAAAATGTTCTGTAAAGTGCTGAGAAGTATGTGTATTCTTTTGGTTTGGGGGTGAAAGGTTCTGTAGGTATCTGTTAAATCCATTTGGTTCATAACAACTGTTAGTTTTATTGTTTCTCTACCGACTTTCTGTTTTGATGGCCTATCCGTTGGTGAGAGTGGTGTGTTAAAGTCCCCTACTATTATTGTTTAGGATTCAGTGTGTGATATTAGCTTTGGTGTATGATCTTTTCTCTATATTATTTGCCTGTGTTTTTCAAAGCATTTTATATTCTTTGCTTATTTCATATTAATCCATTAATTTATTTTTGAATCTTGATATTCTATCTTCTGCTTTACTCAGCCTACTAAAAAGGCTCTCATTTGATTTTTGTATTTGAGTTAGTGGGTTTTTCAATTCCACCCTCATTCCAGTTTGAGTCTTGTCAAGGTTTTTAATCTGTTTACTCAATTCTGTTTTCAAATCCTGGATCATCTTCACCATTTGTACAAGAGTTGTGGTGATATGGTATACATGGATTTTTAAAGCTAATTATAAGATTTGTAAAGGTATAACACGTGGCTGTTAAGAATTTCTGAATAATTAAATGCAATATTGGTGGAAGGGATAAATTCTGAATGAAAATAACATACTTGCTATATTTCTTGTATTGAAGACCAGAGTATGTTAGAGAACCATAGACCAGCGTAACTGCGGTATAATATAAGCAATTGAAGGGAAGAGAAATGTCAGATGATTGTTATGATGACATCAGTGATGATGGTGATTATTGAAGCCATTGTCTTGAATGACACAGGGAATTGTCTGTATCTTATGAGAGGTGAAACAAGAGGACTTTCATGGAGAAAATGTCACAACTTAATTTCAAATTCCCCTTTGAGTTAGCAGTGAGATGAGGAAGAAGATAAAGAAATAAGAACAAGGCAGGGCATGATAGTTGCTAGGACTGGAATTCCAGGTTGGCAAAAACCAGATCTTAAACTGATCATAAAAATAACTACTTGGTTAAAAATTCACAGCAAAGCTTAAAGAAATGGGAAAGAAGTAAAAGAGCATAACAATAGGTTCTCAGTACATGATAATCTGCATTATTCCCTTAATGCATACCCTCATTTAAAATTCATGATAATGACACTATTAAATTCATTCACTAACTTGAATCTCAAAAACTGAGAGATACTTATTATTCGTTCACTATTCTTACTTCCCCCGCCATCAAAATTATTTGATGATTAATATATTAAAAGTCAAAAAATTTTCATAAGGTCAAATGATAACAATCATGAGACAATACATTTCATCCATTTCAAGAAAAACACTACAGGAGGAGCGTTTTCTGGTTCCATATCCCCAATGCTAAGGTCACTCCCAAGAAAAAAGACTTTAACTTCTGTCTTCTATGAATCTCTGCATTAAAATAACTATTCTCAACATAAAAACAAGTTTATCTTTGATAAAGATCCTGTGAATAATGCTGGAGACCCAACTGATTCTCCCAGGGAATTCATCCTAAAAGAAGACTTCCCTTCTCAATAGCCACAAATAATATAAAATATCTCGGCGTGACTCTAACGAAGGAAGTGAAAGATCTGTATGATAAAAACTTCAAGTCCCTGAAGAAAGAAATTAAAGAAGATCTCAGAAGATGGAAAGATCTCCCATGCTCATGGATTGGCAGGACCAACATTGTAAAAATGGCTATCTTGCCAAAAGCAATCTACAGATTCAATGCAATCCCCATTAAAATTCCAACTCAATTCTTCAACGAATTAGAAGGAGCAATTTGCAAATTCATCTGGAATAACAAAAAACCAAGGATAGCAAAAACTCTTCTCAAGGATAAAAGAACCTCTGGTGGAATCACCATGCCTGACCTAAAGCTTTACTACAGAGCAATTGTGATAAAAACTGCATGGTACTGGTATAGAGACAGACAAGTGGACCAATGGAATAGAATTGAAGACCCAGAAATGAACCCACACACCTATGGTCACTTGATCTTCGACAAGGGAGCCAAAACCATCCAGTGGAAGAAAGACAGCATTTTCAACAATTGGTGCTGGCACAACTGGTTGTTATCATGTAGAAGAATGCGAATCGATCCATACTTATCTCCTTGTACTAAGGTCAAATCTAAGTGGATCAAGGAACTTCACATAAAACCAGAGACACTGAAACTTATAGAGGAGAAAGTGGGGAAAAGCCTTGAAGATATGGGCACAGGGGAAAAATTCCTGAACAGAACAGCAATGGCTTGTGCTGTAAGATCGAGAATTGACAAATGGGACCTAATGAAACTCCAAAGTTTCTGCAAGGCAAAAGACACTGTCTATAAGACAAAAAGACCACCAACAGACTGGGAAAGGATCTTTACCTATCCTAAATCAGATAGGGGACTAATATCCAACATATATAAAGAACTCAAGAAGGTGGACCTCAGAAAATCAAATAACCCCCTTAAAAAATGGGGCTCAGAACTGAACAAAGAATTCTCACCTGAGGAATACCGAATGGCAGAGAAGCACCTGAAAAAATGTTCAACATCCTTAATCATCAGGGAAATGCAAATCAAAACAACCCTGAGATTCCACCTCACACCAGTGAGAATGGCTAAGATCAAAAATTCAGGTGACAGCAGATGCTGGCGAGGATGTGGAGAAAGAGGAACACTCCTCCATTGTTGGTGGGATTGCAGGCTTGTACAACCACTCTGGAAATCAGTCTGGCGGTTCCTCAGAAAATTGGACATAGTACTACCGGAGGATCCAGCAATACCTCTCCTGGGCATATATCCAGAAGAAGCCCCAACTGGTAAGAAGGACACATGCTCCACTATGTTCATAGCAGCCTTATTTATAAGTCTTTATATATATATATATATATATATATATATATATATATATATATATATATATATGTGTGTGTGTGTGTGTGTGTGTGTGTGTGTGTACATATATATTCACAGTAAATTCAGAGTATATGTATTTTGAAGGCATTTGGTAGATTTTGCTCTATTCTGAACATAATGGGGGAATAAATCTATTCATTTTCAAGTTATGGAAGTTACACTAAATATTCACAATAAATTTTACAACTGTGTAAATTGTCAGGCCCTGGCATGAGACATCTCATATACTTTCCTCCTAGAATAATGTTCTAAACATAAGAGTTTTAGAAATAGACCCTCTTGGGACTCCAAGATGACTTAGCAAGTAAAGACATTTGCTGCTAAACTATATATCCTAGTTTGATCCCTGGGATCCACATGGTGGAAAGAAAAAAGTGATTATAGCAAGCTGTTCTCTGACCTCCATTCTCTGTAAAACACATACACATGCATGCACGCACGCACGCACACACACACACGTACACATAACTTGGAAAATTAAATGACTCAGAAATCCTTATGTAACTGATTTTATGAACATCATTAAAAAAACACTGCAAAATTAAAAAACAAACAAACAAACACCCAAATAGAAGTCTTCTTTTTTTTTTTTTTTATTTTTTTTTTAATTAGGTATTTAGCTCATTTACATTTCCAATGCTATACCAAAAGTCCCCCATACCCACCCACCCCCACTCCCCTACCCACCCACTCCCCCTTTTTGGCCCTGGCGTTCCCCTGTACTGGGGCATACAAAGTTTACGTGTCCAATGGGCCTCTCTTTCCAGTGATGGCCGACTAGGCCATCTTTTGATACATATGCAGCTAGAGTCAAGAGCTCAGGGGTACTGGTTAGTTCATAATGTTGTTCCACCTATAGGGTTGCAGATCCCTTTAGCTCCTTGGGTTCTTTCTCTAGCTCCTCCATTGGGAGCCCTGTGATTCATCCATTAGCTGACTGTGAGCATCCACTTCTGTGTTTGCTAGGCCCCGGCATAGTCTCACAAGAGATAGCTACATCTGGGTCCTTTCAATAAAATCTTGCTAGGGTATGCAATGGTGTCAGCGTTTGGATGCTGATTATGGGGTGGATCCCTGGATATGGCAGTCTCTACATGGTCCATCCTTTCATCTCAGCTCCAAACTTTGTCTCTGTAACTCCTTCCATGGGTGTTTTGTTCCCAATTCTAAGGAGGGGCATAGTGTCCACACTTCAGTCTTCATTCTTCTTGAGTTTCATGTGTTTAGCAAATTGTACCTTATATCTTGGGAATCCTAGGTTTGGGGCTAATATCCACTTATCAGTGAGTACATATTGTGTGAGTTCCTTTGTGAATGTGTTACCTCACTCAGGATGATGCCCTCCAGGTCCATCCATTTGGCTAGGAATTTCAAAAATTCATTCTTTTTAATAGCTGAGTAGTACTCCATTGTGTAGATGTACCACATTTTCTGTATCCATTCCTCTGTTGAATAAACTTTTAAAAAGTAAAATACCACAGTGGATGACAATCAAACAAAAGTAATAATCAAGCCAGTAAATGTGTTAAAATTAGATAACATGATTAAATGAAGTCCATAATTATATATAAATTAAGGATTTGAAAATTATTGAGATGATATACACCATCAGTATACTATAAAAGAAAAAAATACATGTAGAAAAAAACATGAATGAAACTACTTATTAAGCAAACAGGGAATAAAGAAGGTGTTCTTTTCAATTTGATAATGAATGGCTAGATAAAGATAGATAGGGAGCTGTTGGAGCATCTGCTAACCATGTATAAGGCCCTGGGTTCCTTTCACAACACTACATAACAAACAACAGGAAAGGGATGGCTACAAATGTTTGCATATCAAACAGAAAGAAACTAGTTATTTTCATGCTAAGATCAGGATCAAGATGATACTTTTTATAACTTCTAGTTGATGTTTAGTTCTTGTCTAATGATGACTATAAAGGAAATAAATGTATGTGGGGTGAGAAGAAAGAAATAAAACTCCTTTGTAGGCAGATACAGTACAATATAGCAATCTTGCCTCAGAGTACTGAAATACTACAGAAAATGTATATGAAATGTTTACCACTTTGTATAATTTACTTTCTTTTATTAAATTATAATCTGTTTATGGTTCTGTGCTTAAAAATATAAAAATGTGTGTAATAGCAACAACCTGTGGCAGTTGGCTCCTGTCCTGTTCCAATAATTCCATCTTAAAGCTAGAGATTGAAAGTGGTTAGAAAATGAAAATAACGACCTCCTTGAGCTACCACACTACAGCATTAGTGAAAATAAATTCCATCTTAGTAATTTCCATCTGGCAATAGTTAAGTTAGGGTTCAGGAAGTCAGCTGGCAATGGTGCTAACAGGCGGTGCACCACTTAACTGGGGACTTTGTGGCAGGTTTTCTGGAAGCAAAACTATCCTAATTCCTAGAATTTGCCAGTTTCTTTTGTATAAACACTTCCATAACTGAACACGCAGTCAGGAAGATGTGGTCACCATTCAGCAAGGAGTGTGAAATAGTTCTAGCCTGTCATAAAATAAGACATGAATTTAGAAAAGCAACTGTGAAGGTATGCGATAAACAGGGAACTGAGACAGACTCTAGGTCAGCAAACAAAATGACTACACTTCAAAATATTAAGTAAATGCTTCTAAAGGTTAAGATCAAAATTGATACTAATACTTGGTTCGGCATTGAATCCCAAGATTGACATTAAGAAATTTCTGTTATTTTGGAAAGAAATCCCCCAGCTAACTCTAATACAGTGCTTCTACACATATGATCTCAAAGAGCAACAGGCAGTAGCAAGAAGGAACTGGAAATATGCAAGACATGTAAATGTGTAGTTCTACCCTGAATCTCCTCACTCAGGAACTCTGGAAGTCATGCCCAGCCCTCCTTGGCTTAACATGTCTTCAAGGTAACTCTGAAACCCACAAAAGTTGTGGAATCCTTTGAGTAACTGCAGCCCTTTTTTTTTTTTTTCTGTGACCAATCAAGCCAAACCCTCAGTAGAGGTTTCTGTCCTGCCAAAATGGCCAGGTTAACTTATGTCAAAAATGGAATGGCTGTAGGGGAATGCTAGGTAGGAAAAAAGGGAGTGGATGGGTGGGTGGGTGTGAGAGCACTGTCAGGGGATGGTATAGGGGTTTCCAAAGGGGAGACCTGGAAAGGGGAAACATTTGAAATATAAATAAAGAAAACATCCAATACACACAAAAAAATGGAATGGCTGAAGTAGAGACTGAGAGAGCAGCCAACCAATGACTGCCCCAACTTGAGACCCATCACATACATACGAGGACACTGACACTATTAATGATAACTCTGCTATGCTTGCAGAAAGGAGCCTAGCATAAATGTCTCCTGAGAAGCTTCATCCAGCAGCAGATGAAGGTAGATACAAAGGCTACAGCCAAACATAAGGTCCAGCCTGAGAAGTCTTCTGGAAGAGTTGGAGAAAGAAGTGAGCAAGTAGGAGGGGTCAAGGACACCACAAGATGTTCAACAGAGTCAACGAACCTGGGACCATGGGGTCTCACAGTGCCTGGGCCACCAACCATGGTGCATGCAAATGTGCAGTTTGGTCTTCATGTGGATCCCCTAAAAAGTGGATCAGGGGCTGTCTAGGTGCATGTTCCCTGCCAGTGGATCTCTTTCCCCCTGCCTGGGCTGTCTGGTTAGGCCTCAGTGGGAGAGGATGTACCTAGGACTGTAGGGACTAGATGTCCTAGGGTGGGGTGATACCTTCTCAATAAGAAGGAGGAGGCAGTGGGGAAAGGAAAGGGATTTGTAATGGTGGGACTTGGAAGAGGAGGGAGAGGAATCATGGGGGCTGGAATTCAGATGAAAAGTGAAAAAAGAAAAAGAAAATATCCTCCAAATTACAGAAAAGAAAAGAAAAGAAAAGGAAAGGAAAGAAAAGGAGAGAGGGAAGGAAGGAGGGAGGAAGGGAGTAGAGGGAGGGAGGGAGGGAGGGAGGGAGGGAGGGAGGGAGGGAGGGAGGGAGGGAGGGAGGGAGGGAGAGAATGAGAACTAAAGCTTTGGATAGATCAAGCAGGAAAAATAGATTGATATACATAAAAATAAAGGCTGCTGATATCATCTTTGTTCTCTAGAGCACCCTATTTCTCTGTCACAGTCATAATAGGGTTAATTTTCTTTATAGTCTTCCTTTGGCATTTTTAAAATGTAGAAACACAAGCCTTTGTTTTCAGCCTGACCACTTAGTTCTTCATGTTCTAGTTCAACACTTCTTTCTGTCACTTAATATTTTCTGAAGGGATTGTAAAATTATATAATCTAGAGGAAAAGAGATAGTACCAAGAAGGAAGACTTTTCTTAAAGGTTCAGTAGATTTTTAATCATAAAATGACAAATGTAAATGAGTGGATTGATTTATAAGCTCCCTGTTTCATTGTTTGCAATGACTGTTTCTCTGCTGGAATTTTTACACACTTATTCTGGTAGCTTTGTACTATATAGTTAAATAATGAAATATGCTGCCTATGGCTTTATTCTTTTTGCCTGATTGCTCTAGCTATTGAGGGCTTGTGACTTCTCAAAAACTTAATGATTTTTTCTATTAATATGAAAACTGTTATCATGGTTTTGAAATGCATTGCATTGAATCTGTAGACTTCTTCGAGTAGTATAGTCTATTTGACAACACTAATTTTATAATTTATGAACACATAATATCTTCTTATTTATTCCTGAGTCTCTATTTTGTTCATCAGTTGTTATTTTGCAGCATAGAAAATTTTTAGCTCGTTAGTTATTTACTCAAATATTTTATTTTTCCTGTGTTGTTCTTTATTTTCTTTTCAGATGGTTCGGTGGTACTGTCCAAAACTTTGCTGAAATCATTTCTTAGTTTTGTTGTTGTTTTCGTTCTTGAGGAGTATTTTTTGTATGTTTGTTTGAGTCAGTGCCCCACTATGTAATGCTGGCTGTCCTGGAACTCTCTATATAGACCAGGCTGTTCTCAAATTCTACCTTCCTCTGCCTCCAAAATAGAAGCATTAAAATCCTATGGTAATGTGCCCAGGCTCATTCATTAGCTCTTAGTGGACTTTTTAAATCCTGAGAACTTTCTATATGCAAGATAAAAGGCCTCTGTAAATCCTTTTTTTCTGTATTGTTTTGCTTTTTTTCCTGCAGGAGTGGCAAGAAGAAACAACAAAACTGAAAGTCTCTTCAATAAATGGTGCTAGAAATTTGTATAATCACAAAGAAAAAATGTAATTGAAATACCAGCTCATATCATGCATAAAAATCATTATAGGTGAATTAAATATTTAAACATGAGGCCCTCACCCCCCCAATTGTCTAAAATTCTTCAGAGGGAAAACTTTAGAAGTTATTCTTTTGATATGACACAAAAAGCCATAAGCAACAAAAGCAAAAAATGAAAAGAGTCTACTGAATGTAAAGGACTCTTCTCAGTACAGGAAGTATTCAAGAAAACAGAAAGGCCTCCTATAGAGTGAAAGGAAATCATTGTAAATTGGGCAGCTTCTAATATATTAACTCCTGTCTCTCTATTTCTGTTTGTTTTGTTTTGTTTGAGACAAAATTTCTCTGTGTATCCCTGGCTGTCCAGAATTTCACTCTGCAGACCAGGTTGGCCTAGAACTCACAGAGATCCTCCTCACAAGTACTAGGATTAAAGGTCTGCACCACCACACCCCACTGATGCCTTTTTAACACAAGAAAATCATTACTGAGTGAACATAAATAATCTGAGTTTAAAAAAAAAAAGCAAAAAGACCAAGGAGACATTTGAAAAATCAGACATACCAATGTCAAATAGGTATATGAAATGATAAATGTCAGAGAAATTAGGAAATTTCATTGGGAAAATGCTGGCAGGAGTTAGATAGGAAGGGAACCCTTGTGAACTATTTGTGGAAATTAAAATTAGTACAACCATTATGTAAAATTATATAGATATTCTTTAACTTCTACATGTATAGCCAAAAATATAATTCAAAACAATATGTCAGAAATATCTATACTCCCATATTCATTGCAGTTCATAGAAAAGACATGGAAACAAGCTAAATGCTCCTTGACACATGAATGGATAAAGAAAAGGTTACATACATACCAAATGAAACATATTGTTCAGCCTGAAAAAAAAGAGTGTTGTTACTTACAGCATTTTGAATAAATTCTCTAAAATCTTTGCTAGGCAATATCTGTCACACATATGACTGCAAACATGGAAAATCACCTTATATATGCAATATGAAATATTGAAACTCAGAAATAGAAGTTGAAAGGGCAAGCTGGGGATTGGATTATCTGAAGACATAAAGTTTCAATTACACACGATAAATAAGACTTAGAGACTTATTATATTGTAAAAAGATAAAATGGTATAAAATAATTAAATATTTATAAAAAGGTAAATTTTATATTAAATATCCTTTTCAAAAACAAAAGAAAATTATTAAATGTAGATGTACTTATAATATTACTTATGATGGCAATTCCCCAGATCTATATGTATCAACTAGATCATCAAGGTAAATGCATTAACTGTCTATATTCTATTTAATTCTTATGTTTTAATTTTACTGAAAAAATTTATTTATTTTTTCATTAGTTCATTTATTTAGATACATTTTGGCTATGTAACTAAGGAAGGATTTGTACTCAAAATGTACATGTTGCTGCATCCAAAGTATAGTGAATATATGTGTTTAGCAATATGCCCCTCTCAGTTCCCAAAATTATAAAACATTTCCGTTTTCAAAGAAATTTTTTCTTAAATCATGATAAAATAACATCCCTCAAAAATTACAGTCTTAGTATTTTAAATGATTAAGGTGTGTTCATGATGCCATACAACCATCAGTACTACCAGTCATAGAGCTCTTTCACCTTCTACAACTGAGATTCTCGTCATTAAAAATGAATATTGCTGGCTGCATATAAAATTCATTCAGATAAATCAGCATTCCTTTATACAGGCTGAGAAAGAAGTTAGGGAAATGACACCCTTCACAATAGTCACAAATAATATAAAATATCTTGGTGTGACTCTAACCAAACAAGTGAAAGATGTGTACAACAAGAACTTCGAGTCTATGAAGAAAGAAATCTAAGAAGACCTGGGAAGATGGAAAGATCTCTGCATTCACGGATTGGCAGCATTAATATAGTAAAAAAATGTCCATCTTGCCAAAAGCAATCTACAGATTCAATGCAATCCCCATCAAAATTCCAACTCAATTCTTCAAAGAATTGGAAAGGACAATCTCCAAATTCATCTGGAATAACAAAAAACCTAGGATAGCAAAAACTCTTCTCAAGGATAAAAGAACCTCTGGTGGAATCACCATGCCTGACCTAAAGCTTTACTACAGAGCAATTGTGATAAAAACTGCATGGTATTGGTACAGAGACAGACAGGTAGATCAATGGAATAGACTTGAAGACCCGAAAATGAACCCACACACCTATGGTCACTTGCTCTTTGACAAAGGAGCTAAAACCATGCATTGGAAAAAAACCAGCATTTTCAACAAATGATGCTGGTTCAACTGACAGTTAATATGTAGAAGAATGCAAATTGATCCATTGTTATCTCCTGGTACATAGCTCAAGTCCAAGTGGATTAAGGACCTCCACATAAAACCAGATACCCTGAATCTAATAGAAGAGAAAGTGGGGGAAAGCCTCAAACACATGGGCATAGGGGGAAAGTTCCTGAAGAGAACACCAGTGGTTTATGCTCTAAGATCAATAATCGACAAACGTGACCTCATAAAATTGCAAAGCTTCTTTAAGGCAAAGGACACTGCCATTAGGACAAATCAGCAACCAACAGATTGGGAAAAGATCTTTATCAACCTTACATCTGATAGAGGGTTAATATCCAATATATACAAAGAACTCAGAAAGTTAGACTCCAGAAAACCAAATACCCCTATTAAAAATGGAGTACAGAGCTGAACAAAGAATTCTCAACTAAGGAATACTGAATGACTGAGAAGCCCCTAAAATATGTTCAACATCCTTAGTCATCTGGGAAATGCAAGTCAAAACAACCCTGAGATTCCACCTCATACCAGTCAGAATGGCTAAGATCAAAATTTCAGGTGAAAGCAGATGCTGGTGAGGATGTGGAGAAAAAGAAACACTCCTCCATTGCTGGTGGGATTACAAGCTGGTACAACCATTCTGGAAATCAGTTTGGTATTTCCTCAGAAACTGAACATAGTACTTACTACCTGAGGACCCAGCAATATCACTCCTGGGCATATACCCAGAAGATGCTCCAACATATAAGAAGGAAACATGCTCCACTATGTGCATAGCAGCCTTATTTATAATAGCTAGAAGCTAGACAGAACTCAAATGTCCCTCAACAAAGAATGGATACAGAAAATGTGATACATTTTTTTCTATGGAATACTAATCAGCTATTAAAAACAATGAATTCATGAAACTTGCAGCCAAATTGATGGATCTAGAAAATATCATTCTGAGTGAGGTAACTAAGTCACAAAAGAACACACATAGTATGTACTCACTGATAAGTGGATATTAGACAAAGATCATGGAATACCAATGATACAACTCACACACCACATGAAGCTCAAGAGGAAGGAAGACCAAAGTGTGGATGCATCAGTCCTATTTAGAAGGGAGAACAATATAATTGGGGGAAGTAGAAGGTAGAAGGTACTTGGGAGGAAAGAGGAGGGGGAGGGGAAAAAGAGGGACAGAATAAGGTATGAGAAGTAATGAAGAAGATTTACTGTCAAGAAATTGAACAGAGGTGTGTAGCAGTGGGGGTTGGGGAATTGGGGGGAGCAGTCAGAAAGTCCCAGATGCCAGGAAAGCAAGAGCTTCCCATGACCCAACGGGAATGGCATTAGCTTAAATATCTCAGAAAGGGGAGGGAGAACCTGTTAAAACAATATTCAGAGGTTACACATAACCCCTGGTTTAGAGATGGGGCCACCCAACCATCTCTAAAATTTTAACCCAGAATTGCTCCTGTCTAAAGGAAATACAGGGACAAAGAGTGGAACCAAGAATGAAGGAAAGGCCATCATCGAGAGACTGCCCCACCTAGGGATCCATCCCACATGCAGACACCAAACCCAGACACTATTGCTGATGCCAAGAAGTGCTTACTGACAGGAGCCTGATACAGCTGTCTCCTGAGAGGCTCTGCCAAACCCTGATCAATACAGATGTGGATTCTCACAGTCAACCATTGGACTAAGCACAGAGATCCCAATGGAGGAGTTAGGGGAAAGATTGAAGGAGCTGAAGGGGTCTTAACTGGCATCAATGGGAGGGGAGGCCATTGGTTCTGTGAAGGCTTGATGCCCCAGTGTAGAGGAATGCTACAGCAGTGAGGTGGGAGTGGGTAGGTGGGTAGGTAGGAGAGCATGCTCATAGAAGCAAGGAAAAGCAGGATGGGATAGAGGGTTTTCAGAGGGGAAATTGTGAAAGGGGATAACATTTGACATGTAAACAAATAAAATATCCTATTTAAAAAAAGAAAAATACATATACATAAAAATGAAAAACAGAGAGAGAGAGAGGAGAGAAATTGCCACCATCTGATTGGCATGTGGGCATTTTCTTGATTTATAATTGATGTGGGAGGGCCAAGCCCATTGTGATTGGAGCAATCCCTGGGCAAGTGATCCTGGACTGTTAAAGAAAGCAGGTTGAACAAGCCTTGGGAAGCATGATATCTGCTTCAGTTTCTGTTTTAGGTTCCTACCTTGAGTTCCAACCCTGACTTCCCTCTGGGATGGACTGTAACCTGTAAGCCAAATAAACCCTCTCTTCTACCCCTGCAAAATGAATGTTGCACTCTTTCTTCTTTCTCAAGCCTTGTGATTTTTGATTTTGTACTAGTGTCAATACCTGGTTTTTGAAAGTATAGTGTCCACTTCAACTATAAATATTAACCTGGTTCACATGTCCTCTCATGTCCTAGATACTCCAACTAGATAATCAGGGTTGGCTAATTCAGCTCACCTTCTTTTGGTTATAATGAGAAAGGCCAAAGCTTGTGTACCATGGAAATAGCATGGAATCAAAGAACATACAGAGCAAGTTTGGCTTATATTTATCTTGAAGTTGTGAGATGCTATTTTTTAGTCTCGTGACTTGGCTACTTTGAAACTCAATGAAGATCATGGGGATGAATGATCTTCAATATTGGTAAGCCATTGTGCAGAGAAGTCAGAAAATCAGGTTGTAGCTGCTAGGAGTTAAATTACCAAGTCCAGGAAACACATTTCTTCCCCCAAATTAGATGTCTTTACATTTCCTAATCAGTTCACATCCACTGTCTAGTCTCTGATCATATCTGTTTCAATTTTTCAATCCCAAAGCAGAGAACTATATCATTCTCATATTAAGATCTTCGCTAAAACCATATCTCATTAGAGGATAAGCTGTTCCTAAAACTTAAGCTACCATGCCTTCTACCAAATAATCACGCCTTGACAGAACCTGATCCAAAGACAGATGATTAATTTGGTCTAGAAATTTTGATTTGTTCATCTTGCGCACACACATACACACACACACACACACACACACACACACACACACACACGATTAATTTCTCATATGGAAAAAATAACTCACATTAGTAGGAAACTGAAAGTCACCATATTGGGTTGTAACAAGAAATGTTCTTGCACTGTATTAAAGCTGGAGTTAGGAGAAATACAGCTGGCAAGGTAACTCAGATAAATAGATATTTGTCTAATCATACTAAAAAGGGATCTTTGAAGTTATTGAAGACTCTGTAGCTTCCAAAGTTTATTTTCTTCTGTTACAGTTCCCCTATATGCTTGTGATAAGTTCTGCTTTATTTGAAAATCTCTATTACAACTTTTAGACTTTTTATCTTGATATCTCTCCCTATACTTTTTTGTTTTGTTTTATTTTGCTTTGTTGCTTTATTTTTTATTACATATTTTCTATATTTACATTTCAAATGTTATCCCCTTTCCTGGTTTCCCCTCTGAAAACCCCCTACCTCCTCCCCCTGCTCACCAACCCACCCACTCCTGCTTCCTGGTCCTGGCATTACCCTACACTGGGGCATAGAACCTTCATAGGACAAAGGGCCTCTCCTCCCATTGATGACCTACTAGGCCATCCTCTGCTACATGTGCAGATAGAGCCATGAGTCCCTCCATGTGTAATCTTTGGTTGGTGGTTTAGTCCCTGTGAGCTCTGGCGTTCCTCCTATAGAGCTGCAAACCCCTTCAGCTCCTTGGGTCCTTTCTCTAGCTCCTCAATTGGGGACCCTGTGCTCAATCGAATGGCTGGCTGAAAGCATTCACCTCTGTATTTGTCAGGCACTGGCAAAGCCTCTCAGGAGACATCTATATCAAGCTCCTGTCAGTAAGCACTTGATGGCATCCACAATAGTATCTGAGTTTGGTGACTGTATGTGGGATGGATCCCAATCCTTATTCCATAGCCTTGGAGAATAAGTAATATGAAGTAAACAAGTATGGGCCATGAATCTAAAACGCTTAAAGCAGAGGCTAAATAAGAAGACACTCTTTAGTAACCACACAAGATTAACTATGGCTATCATTGTTCTGTGTCCTCTACTTTGCTCCTCATAATAATTACAAGAAGTAGATAATTTTATTTTATGGATAGCACAATAAAAGCTTTGGGGAGAGAACTAATTTTTCTGTATGAAGACTTGAACTTGATTGTCCTAGAATCAGATCTTCTTTATACTGTTCCTCCCTGCATTGGTAAGCCTACAAAATAGTGGTATTTAAGAGTAACCTAAAATTACAATTCTCTTGGGGTTGTTTGGTGAAAATAATGATGTTCTGCCACAACATTTGTTCTTCCTTCTCTTTTAATATGGAATTTCAGATCCATGGTTGACCCCAATAAGGAAAAATTGACTTTTACTATTAATACTATTAGCTGATATGACCTGGGCATTTGGGAACAAGTGTTTGGGGCTATTTGTAGATTTTGCTGAAAGGACCCTGATATAGTTGTCTCTTGTGAGACTATGCCGGGGCCTAGCAAACACAGAAGTGGATGCTCACAGTCAGCTATTGGATGGATCACAGGGCCCCCAATGGAGGAGCCAGAGAAAGTACCCAAGGAGCTAAAGGGATCTGCAACCCTACAGGTGGTACAACAATATGAACTAACCAGTACCCCGGAGCTCTTGTCTCTAGCTGCATATGTATCAAAAGATGGCCTAGTCTGCCATCAGTGGAAAGAGAGGCCCATTGGTCATGCGAGCTTTATATGCCCCAGTACAGGGGAACGCCAGGGCCAAAAAGTGGGAGTGGGTGGGTAGGGGAGTGGGGGGGAGGGTATGGGGGACTTTTGGTATAGCATTGGAAATGTAAATGAGGAAAATACCTAATAAAAATATTTTTTAAAAAGGCTCACAATGACACCTTAACCATTCCATGTTTTCCTTTCCTACATTTATTGGAAAAAAAGGAATGATAGTTTCTACTGTGTTTACTTGATGCAGGAAACTGGATTAGTACAAATCCACCACAAGATGTGGTGGTGCTTACCTATAATCGGAACAACCAGGAGGCTGAGGCTAGACTATCAAAGCCAATGTGAATACTATAGCCAGACCCTTTCTCAGAAGCAGAGGTAAGAGAAAGGGAGAAAAAGTGTGGGAGAGAAATGAAGAAGTCCAGATATACCCATGAAATCCTTTTATAATATCATCACTTTCAAAATACTTTCATAGCTTCATTAAAATACTTGAACCATATCTAATTATTCTCATTTTACAGATGAGGAAACCAAAGTCAGAGAGGTTAAGTAACTTGTTTAGGGCCAGCCAAGAATAGAAATGTGAGTTTTGGAAGACCAGTATTGTTCTTAATTGCTTTAATACTTTCCCGTCATCTGTCAATTATAGGTCTTCTCGTTGTTCAGCCTTGTTTCTTCTAAGCCTGTCCTCATTTTTTCATAATCTGAGAACTGTGAGTCCTAAGATACATCACATAGCTATGTTACCATGTTTTTGGCCTATGCCCCCTATTACAACAAAACACATAGAGGTAGGCACAATGCAAACATGACCCAGTATTACTGGCTAACCTTGGTGACAGAGGCAGAAGAGCCTGTGGGTTCCGAATCTTCCTATCAATATATCAGCAAACAGTCCCAGCCTAAATAAACATATATATCATCGATGCAGCACCTAAATAAGACAGAAGCCTGTGGGGGTTTTGTCCACATAGTATTTCTCATCCATAAAAGTGTACTGTCTAAAATAAAAAGGCTACTGACAAGAGTCCTTGGGGAGAAATAACCAACAGTGGACATCATATGGTCTGGTGAGAATACTAAGCTGGAGATTAGCAAATCATGCTTCAATATTTCCCATTCTCTGGTTTCTAGAGTCACTATTTATAAAAGGAACAATTCAGGTTCTGTTTTATATAAGGTTTCTTATAGCTCTAACATTTTACCAAATTGTATACAATCAAGTCTTTCCATGTGATATGCATGTATGCATGATTTATTTAGAGTAGAGCATATTCCAGTAGGCTGATGTGTTTAATTTTGTTATTAAATTTGAGGAATGTCAGATATTGGTACAAACATTCAAAACTAATTTGATATCAGTGTCTTTTTCTTATCATAAGTGTTTTAAGGACAAAGTAGGTGGAAATTAAATGAGAAATTATAGGGGTTTTCCTGCAAATGAGAAAATTAGATACTACAAATTACTCTCAGAATTATTTCTGAGTTGGACTCCATTTTGTTCCACTAGATCTTCCATTTCTGTACATGAAAGTAGGAAAGTAAAAAAAAAATTGGACCATCAAACCCTAAGGCAAGACTTGAAAACTACTCTATGAAAAGCTTACTTATTTCAATGACAAGATGAATATTATGTCATATTTATTGAAGCATCTATTTACTTAATAAACATTTTATCAGTACCTTCTGCATGACATTTGAAATATAGAGATAAATGAGATGAAGAATAATTCAAAGCAATAGTCTGATATTCTTGTTACCCTGTCCTGAGGTACTCAAGTTATACCTAGCATGGTCAAATGCTGGAATTAGCTATCACTCTGACTCAGAGAGAGAGAGAGAGAGAGAGAGAGAGAGAGAGAGAGAGATTAGTTATATCCTAATCACAGTTTCCCCTCCCTCCTCTCCTCTTACCCCATCTACTACTTCTCCCCTTCTCCTTAAAAAGGGGGAGTCCTCCCATGGATATCAATCAGCCTTGGCATAAGTTGCAGTAAGACAAGGTACAACTCCTAGTTAACGTAGGCTAGGAGCACACTTAGGTGTAAGGGTTATTCTTATTGTTAAATGACTCAATAAAAAATGATCCTTTCTCCTAATTACTTAACAAAATTTTATTACTAGTACTCATCGCTACCTTTTATCTATGATAAAAGAAAGCCTAGACCTAGATAATCATCAACCAAAATATAACCAAAATATAAATAAAGTTTAGTATATTTTTACAATGGGATATTACTCAGTAATTTTATGAAAATTTATGAAAG
The DNA here is from genome assembly GCF_000001635.26 of Mus musculus. Lineage (NCBI taxonomy): Eukaryota > Metazoa > Chordata > Mammalia > Rodentia > Muridae > Mus > Mus musculus. The sequence goes on from NC_000086.7 coordinate 97,999,156, forward strand.
TAAATTTATGAAAATTTCAGTTAAGTTAATGGAGATGGAAAAATTTAATCTGAGTGAGGTAATACAGACCTAAATGGATAAATGTCATACATTTTCTCTTCTTTTCAGATATTGGCTTTAAATGTATATATAATATTATACTTACATGTAATTATATATATATAATTTGAAATACACCTAAAGGTCAGAAAATTGCTAAGGGATCATGAAGATAGGTTTTTAAGGTAAAAAATGGAGAGGGCACTGACTATTCCTTCCATTTTCACAATTCCCATTTAAATTGGGATGGGGAGAGCAGGGCAGGATAGAAAAAAGAAACTAGCAGAGATAAATAATACTAAAGAATTTTAAAGCCATATGAAAACCTATTACTATAGAATCTTCCTAAAGCTTCAGTACATATTCACTTACATCAATAGAGTTAAGATAAAGTTACCTTATATAGGTCATCAAAAGCCCCTTCCTGACACCAGAGGCTAACTAGTCAAAATCCCAATCTCAACAATGAACGCAGCTCTTTCTGCATTGTTGGACAATGAGTTTGCAAACAACCCTAAACATAACAGGCTATTGCCAGTGCTCTTGGTTACTCTCCAGAATGTGATTGTAAGACCCTGTTGCTGAAGACACTATATACTTGAGACATAGAACATGGAGGAATCTAACTGGGACTGACCTGGACATTTCATCCCTACTGAATAGTTTTCATGATGTTTGAAGGTTCTTTGCACAATACTAGAAAAGTAAAGTAATCATCAAAATTACATAACTGTATGCTCCATGAATTGCAGAAGTGACTGACAAGGCAAGACATCGCTGTATGTCCTGTGAGTAACCAACTACTCTGGTAATTAAATGTCCACTCCACAGAAAAAATTTCTATACCTGGAAGCATTACAGAACTGAGAATCTATGGTTAAACAGATCATAGACCCTAGAAAAGAATTTGATTCTAGCACTCTGACTAATGGACATAGTATTAAGCCAACTTCCAATAAATTTCTATTTTATCCATAGATTATGGCATCTCTCAACTATTATCAAAGTAGGTTCTGTTTGACATAGATCAACAGAGAGACCCACAACTAGCCAAGGAGCAAAAAATAAGAGAGTATCAAATTTTTTGGAAGTAAATGAAGTGTATATAGCATACATCTTCTTCCAGAGGCAGAATTCATTGTGGAAGAGTGGGCAGAAAGACAAAGAGCCAGAGGTGGCAGATGACTTTAAGAAGAAAAATACTATCTTCAAATAGAAGAATAGCTGAACTGAACTCACAGTGGTTGTGACTGCATGCATAAGACCTATGCAAGCCCAAGCCAGAACAAATTGCAGCATGGAGAGGAAAGATGGACATAAAGTTCCACCTCTAGCCAAGGAGCAATTGCCAACTGTTACTTGATAAAAGGAAGAGTAAGTTTTCTCTAACAGTGTAGCTCCTGATAATTTGACCATACTCCAGTGGAAGACTATGAGAATGTTTGGGAAGCACAAATTGGCCTTGCTGCAAAAGAGAAAGAGAGGGTGGATCTGGAAAGAGATGAAGGAAGGAAGGTAAATATGATCAAAACAAACTGTATAAAATTCTCAAAGAATTAATATAATATGTAAATATTAAAAAGTGTATCTCTACATGGGTAAAAAGGTAAACACCACTTTCACATGTTTAGACTGAAATCAGTACAGAATAAACAATTAAAAGAATGTTGCCAGCAGTGGTGGTTAGAATGCATTTTGTATTTTCATGAGGAGGAGAGATGAATGCAATGGAAAACACAGACATTTGAATGTTTTTTGTAATTATCCTCTTCCATATGAACCAAGCAGCTTCTTAGCTGAAAAAAAATATGTGGTGTGAAGTACAAAATTTCTTCTATCATTATCAATGCATATTGGGTTTTAGGGTCAGAATCTCATCAAATCAGAACATATTTTACATCACTTATACAAAATCAATAAAACAAATATTCTAGAGGGATTTGTGCCAAATCGACCTGTGGAAAAGAGCCTTGCCTATCTGACAAGACAGCAAGGCCATTTGGAAGATTTCATAGAAGTAAAACCTCCCTAATTGGCTTCAGTGCAATGATCACTCCTGTCTTTGACTCACACTGCAGGGAGGATCTGGGAATGTTGGGTTCTCCTTGATTCCACCAAATCATTCTTAGTCTTATAAAAGAGTATGCAGTAGAAGAAGAAGTAAAGCTTCAATGCTATAATTAAAAGCACCTAAGCTCTGTTCTTGTATAATTATTATCCAATAGTAATTCATGTGAAGCAACCAAATGTGTCCTGCAATGTTTACTTTGCCCCATATGGTCATGCCAAGACAATGGGTGCTGCCCAATTCCTGTGCCTAGCTTCAGGCAAATGGCAGAATTCATATTTTTCCTGTTTTGAGGGGACTTCAGGGGTGGGTTACTGGTGAGAAGCACTTTGAACTGCTAAGTCAGAGCTTCTCTAGACAGTATAGAGTCCTCTTCCTAATGAGTAGAAGTCCAGTATGTGGTAAGTTTCACACTGCACCAGATGAAATATCCTCCAATATGCTTCATTATTTCCCTCAATATGTTAGAAATAGACCCCATTTGACAAACAAGGAGTAGGAATGAAGACATGACTTGTTAAGTCTGGATGTTAGCATTTCTTCTAGGCTCTTCCCCACAGTTATCTGGCAGCAGCCATGTATGCCTGATTCACTATAAAAGGGGCTTCTTGCCCCCTCCTCTCTCTATTGCTCTTTTGCTCTCTTGTCTTCTTCCCCCTCTGTCCCTTCTCTCTCCATTCCCTTCCCCCTTTCTCTCCATGTGTTCATGATCAGCTCCTCCTCTTCCTCCTCCTCCTTCTTCTTCTTCTCTCTCTCTCCTTTTCTCTCTCTTTTTCTTTCCCTACTACACCCTCAACTCTCCTCCTGATCCCCTAAATAAACTCTATTCTATACTATACTCATGTGCCTGCTCCCTCAGGGGCAAGAAATGCCTCAGCATGGGTCAGTAGAGGCACCATACCACACCTCCACCTAACATATTGCTGACTTCTCTTTTTATAAAACACAACACTAGTGAAACCTCTGTCTAATAGATGTACAGGGGATTCTTGTTGTCCTTAATGTACTTAAGTACCATATTTACTTGGAAAATCCAACCTAGTCATGTCCATTTTCCTCCCAGGAGCACATAGCCTCCAATAAATTTGGGGAGAGTTGTACACAGCTGAATACATTATGAGGATACTTGTAGGGATGTTAGTGGTGAGAAAAGAGTTGGGACTTTCACTATGCCAAATCAAATACCCCAAGCACCCATCTATAACCTTCTCCAAAGCTGGTATCTACAGTGCAGCTTTGATAGTTAGCTGCTATCAGAGTCTGGATCTGCTGTGCATCCCTCTCTTCAATCTAGTTCTCCATTCACTTTGGATTTTGAACAAAATAGCAAAGTGTAACCATCCTCACTTCCAAATTCATATTGTGACTTATATTGTATTAAAATCTACTACATCATACACATTAAGATTGGTTAGCCAGTCTAACAGGTTATGGGTCAAGTTTGAGTTCCCATTCCTCTAGATTTACAAAGGGTTCTTTAAAACAAAGGGTTCTTTAAAGCGAAAGAACACTGGTCTCAAGTAAAAAAAAAATATGTTTAAAAGGCAGCTCTGCTACTGGCATGCAGTATGCACTTAGGCAAAACTCTTTGTTTCTGTTTGATTTGTAAAACTGGGTGCCTCTTTGTGATCATCTTGAAGACTTTCACACCTATGTGAAATGGAGAAAAAGTAACTTCACATGTTGTATAATACTTTGCAAACTGATCTTAGAAGTTGAGGCTTATAAGATAAAGTAGGAACTACACTTTCTAAAACCTGTCAGAGCCAATTTTTCACATTATCAAACTGGATATTTAGAGGAGTCTTCTCTCTTTGCTAACACACAAGGAATGTGTCACCAGAGAGAAATTGTGAATGTGTGCCCTAAGGTATTCCTGGGCTAAATACTTCAGCAGAGATTTAAAAGGTGCTTATCCAGAGACAGCTCATAGCCAAGTCAGTATATAACTCAGACTGATATCAATTGAAAATAAGATGAGCTAAGGTTTACCACGTAATTCTCATGTGACAGATATATGCTAAGGTTTTTGTTATGTGAATTCTATTAGTTAATCTTCAGAAAGCCTTATGATAAGATGACTTTATCTTCCCTTTTATACCTGGAGAAAACAAGGAAAGGTCATACTAAACTCAATAAGGAGTAACTCAGTAAGGATCTTTGTGTATTTTAACAGAAAGCTCATTATTTTAGTTTATATCACTTCTCTCTCTTGACTCAGAAAAGCTTGAAAATACTTATAAAGTCTCCTGTAACTTTAACTCCCTGTACTTCACTTTCCCTGTATTCAGAAGCAAAGGAAGAGTACAAGCCTCAACATTGGAAGTATAAGTGTTCTGTGACTCTTCTCTAAACAAAAATCCATAGAGTAGCAATAAAGAGACTTAGACACTTGTCCTGATATACTAAATATTTACATGGTGTTTTATATGCCTTTCACAATTTTATTTATTTTTAAAAGATTGAATAATTTAATTTTCATGACCCATCAAGACAGAGGCATGGCAAGTGCAGGATTAAAATTCAAGCAGTTGGGTTTTAAGACCTGTTTTTCCAACCACCATGGTATGTCACCTATGTACCTAATAAGTTCTAAGCATCCTGCTGAATTGTTGCCTAATAAAATCCAATAATCTTATTTTTCTTGAGTTTATAGACTCTTCAAACCTAAAGCTCTATTTACCTATGATTCAGCATATTTGTGTTCTACCATTGAGTTGGTTTAAAAAATTAATTACATATACCTCTATGATCTTAAAAAGTAGAAAGTCAAGGCCAAATGTTTTCTGTGTTACAGCAGTTCTTAGTAAAAGAAAAATCATGTTGGTTTTATGTATGTTTGGCCCAGAAACTAGATCCTTCTCTCACTGGAGCACTTTTGCGCCTATCCTTCCTTACAGGTATTTCCTCAAGACTCTACACATTAACCCTTCTTCAAGACAGAGACTAGACATGACCATCTGTAAAAAGCCCTGAAGGTGTCACAGACCACTTTATTCCAGATTCAATCTAACTAGATTCTCAGTTCTGCATTTCCTGGTTATGCAATTCCCTAAGGTATAGTACTTTTTTCCACTCTGATTAACTCACACAATGCCTGACTAATGACCAGCTCAGTCAACAAAAATTTATTACAGTACCTCAGGAGAAGATTCTAATATTGTGTCCTTTCAGGCTGTCATCACATAACTAAGACAGGTAGCATAGTCTATGCCTTCAACTGAGAGGCTTCTCAAGACCTCTACTCTTATTTAACCTGATCCTCTGCCTTGAGAAACAGACAACCCATGACTATTTTTATTTAGGATATTTGAATGACATAAGTGCAACTAGACAAGCTTGATTTTACTTAAATTGCCTTGAATTTCTCAAAATTAATAGATATAATCTGAGTTGAAAGCAAGGTTTTTGCCTAGACCACTTCCAAGATACAGGGCCTAGTTTGGAAGCTTCATTACATCTGAGTAGAGTTCATGTATGTGTAGTCTGTACACTCAGGGTGGTGAAAGCAGTTACACAGTTGTTCAACAGTGTATGTAACAGAGGTGGCAAAGCATGTAGGGACTAGATATTCCATTGGTTTTGGAAAAAGCACAGAATGGGAGAGGGTTGTGGAGTTAATGAAGACAATGTTGAGAAAGACTGTCTCATTACAGAATGATTGAAAAAAGGAACTACACAGCAAAAGAAAACTTAAGTTTCTATTTCTCTGTCCCCTAGATGAATCTAAATCTTTAAGCAACTTCCTAAGTATTTACTATATGGCACACAATTCATTCATTATTCAACAAAGCCAGAATTTCAAATCTCACAGTCTATAGTGGTGTCCCTTTGTAGTTTCTCACCTTAAAAATGCTGTCATTTGATCTTTCTCTCCTCAATGCTTCTTCCTATGTAAAAGCTACAAATATACATATATAGATCCCTCCTGAGAAAGCAAGGTTCAAAGACCATCTAATTTGGCCTGTACTCAATGGCTGGCACCTTAACCTGTTAATTTTCTGGAACTTTGTTACCTTATTTTCTCTTTAAATGGCTCTATTTGGGCTTAAATGATTTTTTTTTAATTCCTATGATAGTACTATTTAATGTTTCATACAGGGTGATGTGTTTATAAAAAAGATAAAGAGAGGGGAGATATGATCTGTGGAGGTGTGGTGAGGTGTGGGGGAGGGGGGTGCCTCAGCGGGCCCACTCTGAGGCATCCCTTCCCCCTGAGTTATCAGCCACAGAAAGGAATATTATAGAGTAGAGGTTATTTAGGGCATGGAGAGGAGAGTCAAGAGGGTAGAGGCAGAGAAAGACAGAGAGGGAGAGGAGAAGGAGATGGGGAGGGGAAGGGAGAAAGGAGTAGAGGAGAAGATGTTGTCCATGAGCATGTGAGTAGGGAGGGGGGGAAGGAAAATCAAGAACAAGAGAAAGCAAGAGAGCGAGAGAGGGGGCAAGCAGCCCCTTTATTACTGGGCCAGGCCTACCTAGCTGTTGCTAGAAAATGTGGGGCAGAGCATACCTGGCTGTTGCCAGGTAACTGTGGGACAGAACTTAGACAGAAAGCTAAAGCAGGGACATTAAGGTACAACAGAAAGTCCACAGGACTATGAATTAGAAAATCAAGAATCAGATTTCCAGTTCTGCCACATATTAAATGTGGAACATTAGGCCACCTTGAGGCTAATTCTTCTCTAGGAAAGAAGGGTAAAATATTTGCCTCACAGGAATGAACTGAAGATCTCCTATTTGCAAAGTATTAGGACACCACATGACATAAACCATTGCCTAGGAGATAGGCCCTAGGCATTTCTTCCCTTTCCTTTGTTCTATTTCTATCATGTTTTAGAGGGGGTGGATAAAAGACATATTTTTGAAAGTGATGTTCAGGTTCAAATGGCAAACATTTTATCAACTGTTATGTGCCAGAGGCGCAATTCTTTGATGGGAAACGTGTCTGTCTTTCCTCTGTTCTTTCAGGTCTTCAACCTTTACTGTGCCAGTCTTACTCTGCTAGTCTGATGGTAGTGTGTCTTTCCCAAGAAGCTGATGTTATTCTCTCCTACTGAGCTTCATTATTTTGTATAGCTGCTTTAAATGTCACTTTGCCAGCTGTGAATCATGGGTGAGTCTACCTCACATGCTGCTAGGAAGTGCCATAAGTTCTGACTACCAAGCCCTCAGAAATGCCAAAGCACTATAAGAGCCTTAATTGTCAGCATTAACACAAGTACAAATGGCAAGGCTGGGTGGAGTTGCCCAAAGAACAAGTTGTAGAAAGAAGGCCCTAGATGTGGAGTCAGAAATCCTGAGCTCAAGCCCCTCATTAATTCTGACATGAGTTATAATCATAATAACTCAAGATTTATTTAGTGCATTATAGTTGAAAAGTGCTTTCTCATACATTCTACCATTGATCCTCTTAATTGGTTTCTCTGTTCCAGGTTCTTAATTTTTCAGTGTTGTCAGTTAAAGAAAACTTCCAAAAACAAAAACAAAAAGCAAAAAGCAAACAAAAATTTAAAAAAAAAAACAAAAAGAAAACCAGTCATTTTCATTCATCTCACATCCATATTATGAACCCTTATGGGCTCCCAATGAGATGTCAAACTTCAATATATTCATAAAAACAAAATATAATGTGGCTGTGATAAAGAAGATATCTTGTATATACTGATACTACACAATCTTCAAGACATGTCAAGTAAAATATAATAATAGTGAAATACATAATAGAAAATAGAATATGCAATAACTGGTATTTTAGACAATGAAATACACACACTATATATGTATATATATACATATATGTATATATATAAGCATAAAGAAAAGAAAAGCTAAAATAAAGGTTTCAAAGATAGGTCACAGATTTTGTTTTTGTTTGTAGTTATTACTACATATACTCATGTTGTATCTAAGATTTAAAACTGCCAATTGATTCCACTCTTTATGATTACAGTGCATAATCTTTATATGTCATTTAAAGACTTCCAGAGTATCACTAAAAGAAATTATTTTATTTGTTTGAGAATTTCATAACTACATTTAATTTTATATTTGAATTTCAACTATTTTCTTTTATATTCCCTACACATTTTTGAGACATTTTGAAATTAGTGGAAGAAATTAGAAAGTCACTCTTTCTTAGCAAATTCTATCCTATGTGCCTCTGACCATGCAGAGTAGTCGTTTAAATTTCTACACACCAAGATATTGTCTCCTTGAGTCTCCTTGTTCTGTCTAGCTGGTTCTATCTCTCGAAACCATTCCTCACCCTTGCAACCTTGGCTCTGGCATCTTTTACAAATTACTACTTCCTCACTGACACACTCCAGTGGATCCTTTATCCCCTTCACACTTGAATTACCTCAAAATCTATTAATTCAGACTACTGTATTCTAGATTTTAACTTTTTACATTTGAATAATTTCTGACATGGAGTACCTTATAATAATCAGCCCCTATATATTTTTTAATAATTTTTATTACATATTTTCCTCAATTACATTTCCAATGCTATCCCCAAAGTCCCCCATACCCTCCCCCCCCACTTCCCTATCCACCCATTCCCAATTTTTTTGGCCCTGGCGTTCCCCTGTACTGGGGCATATAAAGTTTGCATGTCCAATGGGCCTCTCTTTCCAGTGATGGCCAACTAGGTCATCTTTTGATACATATGCAGCTAGAGTCAAGAGCTCCGGGGTACTGGTTAGTTCATAATGTTGTTCCACCTATAGAGTTGCAGATCCCTTTAGCTCCTTGGGTGTTGCGCGCGCTCAACTGGCCAGGAAGAACGACGCTGCTACAGGATCCTTCTGCACACATTTATTCAGTCCTGTTTCTTCTTTCTCCATATATCTCCCTTGTTTATATCTCCCTTGTTTTTATATCTCCTCTTGTTTTTATATCTCCCTTGTTTTTATATCTCCCTTGTTTTTATATCTCCCTTGTTTTTATATCTCCCCCGAACCCTGGGCCTCTCACTCTTTTATACTCTCAGTTCCCATCCACGCACAGCAGGCCACGCCGCCTCACCAGGCACGCAGCTTCAGCTAATCAGGGCAGCAGGGGCAAATCTCCACCAAATTGGATTCACCTGTATCCTGGTACACCTGCGCAGCACTCAAGATGTTTGTGTCTTATATGAGGAAGTCAGGTGCAAGTCATATGACTTAGCTGCAGTCCCTGGCACCTTTGGGACTGCAGCCACACCCGCTCCCCACAATTCCCCCTTTTTTCTTTTTTGGCAGAGAGAATGTCTGTAGATAGCCCCCCACAGCCATGCCCCTTACCCGTCTTTGGGAGACAAACAGCATTGGTTTGATCCCTGTCTTAGGTTGGTGACATGCCCAGGGAGTGTTATCACTGACTACCTCTCTATTATGCCAAGCCACTCCTGGGGAGATTGTGTTTTGCTTGCGGCAGGTGCATCAAAAGGCCAGGATGTTACTTAACCTATGGCCAGATCTTAATTGCTGCAAGCAAGCCTCATGGGTGAAGGTAGTGGTCTGATCCCCAGTGTGCAAGCATAGGGGCCCTACACAAAACCATCCCTTAGGCTCATCACCCAGAGAGGTCTTGGCCAGCTCCCGTGTCGTTTTTCCTGAGGGAAGGGAACTAGGACACTGAACCTTCATGCAATCAGACATGCCTTCCACAGGATGCCAACAGCAGCTATCCTCTGTGCAGTGCTTAGCCTCGCACCCCACGGCATAATGCAGCATAATTTCTTTTAGAGTGGCAAACCGAATCTGAGGAGATTGTCCCGCCTCCACTGCAGCAAAAGCCTACGCTACCATGGCGAAAGTGCGGGCCTGCACTCGCTGCACCTAACACATGTGCCAAACACACAACACACACACACTATAACAAGCATACATCCCAGGGCTCTCATCCCCGCTCATCTTCCCTGAAGCAAGGGATAGATAGCCAGAGGGGCTATCTCTTTAAGGGGAATTCAGGGATCAAAAAGGCATGGGAAAATTTAAACGTCATGTCGAGCTGGTATCGGCTTCTGGAATACCGAAAGGATCTCTCATCTCGGCTCCATCCTTTGTGCTTGTGGGATCATCCACCACATCCACAGGGGCAACTGGATCAGGAGCCTCATTCTTGCAGCGTCTCACCAATCTCTCTGGCACCCAAAGAGGTTCTGTCTGGTCCTGTGGAAACACACAAACAGACCCTCTCGCCCACGTCAACACCGGATCTACTCGATCCCCAGGGGAGATGGACACAATACCTCGTGGTGATGAGACCACAACCTCAATCACCTGTGTGTCCATCTGGGGAGTCAATATGAGAGTCAAGTTTTCACTAGCTTCCCCTCTGTTAGGCAATGATTTCCACGCCCTTATAGCAATCTGATTCACCTGCTCAAACACCTGCACTGGATATCCTGTCTGTTGTTGTGCAAATCTACCTTGATCAAGCAGCATATCTCTATCCCATGCAAATTTAGCTTGATCAGTGAAAATAGGACATCCCAGCAAGGAGAATCTATCCTCTTTCCAGACCTCCGGACAGAAGGTCTGCCCATAGATGGCTGACGAGGAGGCATAGGGAGGGGGAGCAGAAGCTAATTCACCTCCTCCTCCGCCTCGACTCTGTTGTCCTGTCCTTTCTGTCCACCTGATAACACTGTGTCTCCTTTCTTTTTCCTTTTTCTTTTTAAGCCCTTTTCCTCTTCTGACATACTTTCTTGTTGCTCTGTAAGGATTTTCTGACCTGTCTTGACTGCCTCTACACACAGTTTCAAACAGTAACAGAGTCCATATATCAGAACAAGCAAGACCAAAACTATCAGACCTACCCACAAAGGGTCAATAGGAGAAAAAAGCATAACTACTCAGCGAGGATCTCTTGATCACTACACTGAGGTTATCATAGTTCCTTAACTTGTCCCCAAACCGGGAACCTTAACTTGTCCCAAAGCCAGGAACCTTAACTTGTCCCAAAGCCTGCTTCCTGGCAACTTTATATTCGCCTCTATTTTATCCGAGGTCCTTCCCAAACTCCTGGGTTACTTTGTGCCTACTTCCTGGCAACTTTATGCTCACCTCTATTTTATCCGAGGTCCTTCCTAAACTCCTGGGGTCGCAAGTTTCACTCACCGTGAACTTACCCTGCCGGCAACCACTGACTGCTGAAAGTTCTGAACTCGGTGGGGGAGTCGGTTCCCCGTACGGGCCACCAATTGTCGCATCCGCTCTAGACCAGCAAGAACGACGCGACCACCAGTCCTTCTAACAGCAGTTTATTCAGTCTTCATCTTTCTTCTTTCTCTTCATCAGTACCGTTCCCCAGCTGAAGAGTTCTGAATCCACGCCGGATCCTTCTCAACAGTCTGTTTCACGGGAACACTTTATTAACCCCTTCTTCCCCGTTATGCAGTTCTGAATCCTCCCTGTAGCAGGGGGTCTTCGCTCATGCCTGAAGACGTTTCTTGTCCCAGGTTTTCTCGTCCCGGGATTTCTCGTCCCGGGTCTTCTCGTCCCGTCCCGGGTCTCAGCACCACTTGTTGCGCGCTGTTTGTGTCTTATATGAGGAAGTCAGGTGCAAGTCATATGACTTAGCTGCAGTCCCTGGCACCTTTGGGACTGCAGCCACACCCGCTCCCCACACTTGGGTACTTTCACTAGCTCCTCCATTGGGGGCCCTGTGATCCATCCAATAGCTGACTGTGAGCATCCACTTCTGTGTTTGCTAGGCCCCAGCATAGTCTCACAAGAGACAGCTATATCTGGGTCCTTTCAGCAAATTCTTGCTAGTGTATGCAATGGTGTCAGCGTTTGGAAGCTGATTATGGGGTGGATCCCTGGATATGGCAGTCTCTAGATGGTCCATCCTTTCATCACAGGAATGGATACAGAAAATGTGGTACATTTACACAATAGATTACTACTCAGCTATTAAAAATAATGAATTTATGAAATTCCTAGCCAAATGGATGGACCTGGAGGGCATCATCCTGAGTGATGTAACACAATCACAAAGAAACTCACACAATATGTACTCACTGATAAGTGGATATTAGCCCAGAAACTTAGGATACCCAAGATATAAGATACAATTTGCTAAACACATGAAACTCAAGAAGAACGAAGACTGAAGTATGGACACCATGCCCCTCCTTAGAATTGGGAACAAAACGCCCCTATACATTTTTAATACTTCTTTTAATTCACATCTTCCATATTTAGTCTGGATGATTCAAAGTACTCATACAAGATACAAATAAGTGTTATTTTATTTTGTCAGAATGATGAATATGCCTCTAATTTGTGGAGATATTTGAAACACATCTGTCACTGAAAAATGAATGTTGTACTGTTATTTCTATTTTTTATGCTTAAATAGTGCAAACTCATAATTATGTCTTCTTTTTAAAAATATTATCACATTTATATATTTATTATTTATTATCATTTGATTATGTATATGTGTATATGTGTGTGCACATATGTGCCATGGCATAAGTGTAAAGGTCAGGTGACAACTTGCAAGTGTTATTTTCCTCCTTCAACTGGGAGTGGGGGGGGGGGGTAGAACAAAAGTTTGATAATAATTGTCATCAATTGCCCTTTCCTGTTACATTGCCACATTGGTCCCATATAATCACAAAATAACTTTCAAATTAATAGAAGCAAAATGAGTAAGTTTGTATAAGATAGTAACTGAGAATCAACTTTTTTTAAACTTTTTATTGATTCTTTTTTTAATTAGGTATTTATTTCATTTACATTTCCAATGCTATCCCAAAAGTCCCCCACAAGCTCCCCCACCCACCCACTCCCACTTCTTGGCCCTGGCGTTTACCTGAACTGAGCCATATAAAGTTTGCACAACCAATGGGCCTCTCTTTCCACTGATGGCCGACTAGGCCATCTTCTGATACATATGCAGCTAGAGACACGAGCTCCGGGGGGTACTGGTTAGTTCATATTGTTGTTCCATCTATAGGGTTGCAGATACCCCCAGATCCTTGGGTACTTTCTCTAGCTCCTCGATTAGGGGCCCTGTGATCCATCCAATAGCTAGCTGACTGTGAGTATCCACTTCTGTGTTTGCTAGGCTCCAGCATAGTCTCACAAGAGACAGCTATATCTGGGTCCTTTCAGCAAAATCTTGCTAGTGTGTGCTATGGTGTCAGCGTTTGGAAGCTGATTGTGGGATGGATTCCCAGGTGGGGAAGTCTCTGGATGGTCCATCCTTTTTTCTCAGCTCCAAACTTTGTCTCTGTAACTCCTTCCATGGGTGTTTTGTTCCCGATTCTAAGAAGGTGCAAAGTGTCCACACTTTAGTCTTTGTTCTTCTTGAGTTCCATGTGTTTCACAAATTGTATCTTATATCTTAGGTATTCTAAGTATCTAGGCTAATACCCACTTATCAGTGAGTACATGTTGTGTGAGCTCTTTTGTGATTGGGTTACCTCACTCAGGATGATGCCCTCCCCATCCATCCATTTTCCTAGGAATTTCATAAATTCATTCTTTTTAATAGCTAAGTAGTACTCCATTGTGTAAATGTACCACATTTTCTGTATCCATTCCTCTGCTTAGGGGCATCTGGGTTCTTTCCAGCTTCTGGCTATTATAAATAAGGCTGCTATGAACATAGTGGAGCATGTGTCCTTCTTACCGGTTGGGACATCTTCTGGATATATGCCCAGGAGAGGTATTGCGGGATCCTCCAGTAATACTATGTCCAATTTTCTGAGGAACCACCAGACTGATTTCCAGAGTGGTTGTCCAAGCTTGCAATCCCACCAACAATGGAGGAGTGTTCTTTCTCCACATCCTCGCCAGCATCTGCTGTCACCTGAATTTTTGATCTTAGCCATTCTGACTGGTGGAGAATCAACTTTTGATAATTCCTCTAAGAGATTAACTGTGACAAAAAGACTAGCTGAGTAAAAGTCATAAAGCTATTCTAGAATATGTTGAACACAATAAGGTGACTGTTAGTTGAATCTTCCATAAATGAGATGGCAAATTAGTTTTAATAGAACAAGAAAGACAGTGTTGTAGTCTAATATGTGATATGTAGAAGAGTTGAATAAGTGCTTTCAAAAAATTTAAATGTCCTATACACTGCTGGTGTAAATATAACCTACTTCATTGACTGTGGAAGTTTGAATATGACATAAAATATAAATAAAACTACCTAAAGGGAAAATAGAGACTACCAAAAGGGGGAAGAAACATGAAAAGGGAGGTTAAATGGGTAATTGGGAAATATCACATATAATATTTAATATTTAACATCCAACAACATTAATTAGTTTTCAAAGTACATATGTTATTCTTTTGCATCCTGCACAAAAGAAAAAATTTCAGCAAGCATGTATCTAGGTAAACCAACAAGGAACTTGTGCCTTTACTTCTTATTCTTAAAATCTAAGAAAGTATTTGAATCACTTGTATGTGATATATAGATAATGCAATATATTTCTTGAGATTTTGGTAGTATGATTCTAATTTAAATTTTTCTAGAACCTGTGGCCTAGATTTTTAATTCAGCAATTCCCAATTTTCTAATATCTCATTATAGTATTCAATCTTCTTATAAGGCACAAAATTACCTATTTATCTGTACAAAGCAGAAAACAGTGATGGAAATTTTATCATGTGGCACACTTTAGTGAAGTTTTAAGATGATAGAGGATTATATCATAGAAAATTAGACAACATAAATTGAGCATTATTCAACCTTCTCTTTTAAAGCCCTTAATTATTTCATCTGCCTCATGTCTAGCTTCACCCATGTAATCATTTTCCCTCCTTTTTCAATATCCTTATCTTGCTCATCATTTTAATTAAAAGGATCATTTATCTAGTTTTGCCTAACATTCCAGCTCTTAATATAAAATATCAATTTCTGTTTAGATCCTGACACAAATACTTACGAAAGTTATCTGTTTGACAATATATTATCTACACAACATCTCCCCTTTCCTCTAACTCTATGATAATATATTTATTTGTCAACTAACCTATCATTCCCCAACCAATCACATAACTTTTTATGTTAATCACCTAATAGTACAAATAATTCACTCCCTAAATATAGCTGCTTAAAATATTAGTTGCCATCTCATATAGATGTTGTCAATAAAGCTCCAGAGAAGTTATAATTCTGGCTTCAGGTCCTATAAGGATGTAGTCAATATGTCACTGGAGTGCCACAACCTGGAGTTAGTGTATGTCCTTTTTTTTTCACTTCAGATTTTATCTCCCTCCAGGTCTACCTTCATACTATTCCACATTCCATACCTCCTCCCTATCCCCTTGTCTCCAAGAGGATATCTTCATCCAACCCCCCACCCACACCAGACTTCTAAACTCCCTGGGGCCTCCAGTCTCTTGAGGGTTAGGTGCATCTTCACTGACTGAACCCTGATCTGGCAGTCCTCTGCTGTATATGTGTTGGGGGCTTCATGTAAGCTGTTGTATGCTGCCTGTTTGGTGATCTAGTATCTGAGAGATCTCTGAGGTCCAGGTTAGTTGAGACTGCTGGTCCTCCTACAGGGTTGCCCTCCTCCTCAACTTCTTTGAGATTTTCCCCTAATTCAACCCCAAGAGTCAGCAGCTTATGCCCATTGGTTGGGTGTAAATATCTGCATCTGACTCTTTCAGCTGCTTGTTGGGCATTTCAGAGAGCAGTCATGATAGGTCCCTTTTGTGAGCACGGCATAGCCTCAGTAATAGTGTCAGGACTTGGGGCCTACCCTTGAGCTGGATCCAACTCTGGGCCTGTCACTGGTCCTCCTTTTCCTCAGGCTTCTCTCCATTTACATGCCTGCAGTTCTTTCAGACAGGAACATTTATGGATCAGAGTTTTGACTGTATGATGACAATACCATCCTTCACTTGATGCCCTGTCTTTCTGCTGGAGGCAGGCTCTACAAGTTCCCTCTCCTCACTGTAGGACATTTCATATAAGGTCCCTCCTTTTGATTCCTTAGAATTTCTCACCTCCCAGGTCTGGAGGAACCCCCTACCTGTCCTATCTCCCAAGATTGCCTATTTCCATTCTTTCTGCTGGACCTTGGGGCTTCAGTCCTTTTCCCCTACCTAATACCAGATCATGTCATGTTCCTCTCTTTCCCCCATCCCCATTCCTTTCCAGATCCCTCCCTCCCTCCTTCTCTCCCTCCCTCCCTCCCTCCCTCCCTCCCTCCCTCTCTTCCTCCTTGTGATTGCTTTCTTCTCCCTCCCAAGTGGGACTGAAACATTCTCTCTCGGGCCCTTCAGCTTGTTGACCTTTTTGAGTTCCATGGGTATTCTGCACTTTTTTGACTAATATCCACTTATTAGTGAGTACACACCGTATATGTCCTTATGGGTCTGAGTTAACTCTATAAGGATGATATTTTCTAGTTCCATCCATTTGCCTGCAAAACTCAGGATGTCTTCTTTCTTAATAGCTGAGTAGGATTCCATTGTGAAAATGAACCACATTTCTGTATCCATTTTTCATTAGTGGGGCATCTGGGTTGTTTCCAGCATCTGGCTATCACAAACAAGTCTGCTATGAACATAGTGGAACAAGTGCCACTCTGGAATGTTTAAATGGTTCACCTGTTCTTGATTTAACTTTGATATGTGGTATCTGTCTAGAAAACTATCCATTTCACCTAGATTTTCCAGCTTTGTTGCATATAGGATTTTGTAGTAGGATATGATGACTATTTTGAATTTCCTTCATTTCTGTTGTTATGTCTTCCTTTTCATTTCTGATTTTATTAATTTGGATACTGCCTCTCAGCCCTTTAGTTAGTTTGGATAGAGAATTATCTATCTTGTTAATTCTTTCATAGAGCTAGCTTTTAGACTTGTTGATTTTTTGTATTATTCTCTATGTTTCTATTTGGTTGATTTTGACCCTGAGTTTGACTATTTTCTGCCTTCTACTCCTCTTGGGTGTGTTTGTATCCTTTTGTTCTATAGCTCTCAGGTGTGCTGTTAACTTCATAGTGTAAGATCTCTCCAGTTTCTTTATCAGAACACTTAGTTCTATGACTTTTCCTCTTAGCACTGTTTTCATTGTGTCCCATAAGTTTGGGTACAGTGTGTCGACATTTTCATTAAATTCCAGGAAGTCTTTAATTTCTTACATTGTTCCCTAACCAAGTTATCATTGAGTAGAGAGTTGTTTGGTTTCCATATGTATGTGGGCTTTCTGTTGTTTTTGCTGTTATTGAAGACCAGTTTTAGGCCATGGTGATGGATGTAACATATTCTCATGTAAGACCACATAGCCAAAAATATCTGGGAAACAGAAACTGATCATGATGAGTTAAAAGAAAAGAACACAAAGTTGGAGGGTATGGAAGAGGCATGGATCTGGAAAGAGTTTGGCAAGGGAATATGATCAAAACACATTGTATGAAACTCTAAAAGAAAGTAAATAAATACATATATATCAAAAGAGAAAATAAATTTAAAATTTAAAATAAAAAATAAATTGAGCTTTTAACATACTAAAATATGAATCATTTCTAATTCTTCCATAATATATCTCTCCTCTTGTCATATTTTATTTGTGCCAAGGTTAAAACAAAAGCTATTAATGTTGTTTCAGTCTAACTTTTGTTATTCATTTTTAATATAATAGTAATTTGAAATACAAATATAAATATCAGAGGATTTAAGACGTATGCATATAATCACAAAATTACAGAGTTTATAATCGAGGATGCTTTCCCCTGGCCAGAAGACACAAATAATCCAAGCTTGAGAAGTTGAAAAGAGAAAGAAAAGGTACTCTCTCACACAACAGTCTTGAAGTAAGATAGTGATCATGTAGAAATGGAAATATTTGTAGGTCAGCTGCAGAGTATAAATCTTCAATACACATGTATAAACACACTAGCTCAAAAATGTTGACTATGACTTTTCTTCTCATCCTAGCCACTAGAAATGCATGCTATGGACACTGGGGAAGGTAAGCCAAAAGTCTTCCTTTCCTGTAGGTTCACTTCAACTTAGGTGGGATCAAACAGGCAGGTTACAATGCCCCAAAAGTATACATTAGAAACAAGAATTGCAGATGACCAAGGAGTCATAAACCAGCTGATCTGTGACGTTGTCCTGGTGCTGGCAATCAAGGGTGAGGGTATTACCATCTTTTACAACTGAAATACAATGTTCCACACTCATGGAAACCCCACCTAAGTTTCTATCTAGATCACCACTAGATGCAAAATTTGCAAAAATTCCCAGTAGAAAGAAAGAGAAATAAGAGTTCAAGGAGGAACTTAGAAGGGAAGAAAGGGTATAGAAAGTGGCCAATAATCTATCCTAGAGTGGCAGGAAGAAAACAGGAGATGGGTTTCAATGTCTGTTATCCCACTGGACTATACTTACAAAATACAAACTCAGAGTTAAATTATGAGGATATTTAAGGCAGTGGCTACAAAGTATAAAACTCCAAATTTAGTGCTATTTGGAGCACTTTTCCTATATAATTTTATTGACTAAATGTTAGTAAGCCTTTTGTCTTTTATGATGTGTTTATCCAGATGAGCTCTGCTACATAATATTGGAGACTGTGAGTACTAGGGATGAGTATATTAGGACTTCTAAGCTTCCTTGACTCTCTTCACTTCACACTAGGATAGGTCCAGCATCTTATGCAACATACTCCTTTAATAACTCTTAATACAATGTATTATAATTGTATTTTTATTTTCCTTTGTTTCTCCTTCAACCAGAATGTGAACTCATTGAGGACTGGAACTATAAATTATTCATATCTATGGTCTCAGTGCCAACATTCAGTCTGATACAATATGAAGGATTACTATTAATGAATTAATTTCCCTCCTAAATTTTAACTGCAATATAATCTAATCTCCATGATAATATGCTGGAAAACATCTGTGAAATTTTGAAAAAATTATGAAAAGTAAGAATACATTTCAGACAAATTTGGCCACTATTCATTATGTAAGAATCTTTAACTGAAGTCACAAGGGTTGTTCTCTTCATTCAAAACCACAGGTTTTGTGTACTTAGCAGGATAAGTATCCACAGAATTTAAGGCTTTCAAATGAGTAGTGAGTTAGGAAACAGAAGAAAACAGTCAGATATCAGAAGACAATAATGGGGTAGTGAAACTTAACCAACTGAGAACAGGAATCAGACTCTTCTTATTACTTATCAAGTCACCAGAAAAAATTGCCAATTCTGAATAAGAATTTGAAGGAAAATAGAAACAGATGTTAAAGGAGAAAAATGATATTTAAACTGGCAAGGAAAACTATGGAGAGAAGGGTCATGAATTTGTAGAGCAACTGCTGTGTAAAATGTCTTTGGAAGGCCAACAATTTATTTTTCTTTTTTGTGCTTTTTTTTCCTTTCTTTTTATTACGTATTTTCCTCAATTACATTTCCAATGCTATCCCAAAAGTCCCCCCCCCCCACTCCCCTACCCACCCATTTCCATTTTTTTGCCCTGGCATTCCCCTGTACTGGGGCATATAAAGTTTGCCTGTCCAATGAGCATCTCTTTACACTGATGGCCGACTAGGCCATCTTTTGATACATATGCAGCTAGAGTCAAGAGCTCCGGGGTACTGGTTAGTTCATAATGTTGAACCTACAGGGTTGCAGATCTCTTTAGCTCCTTGGATACTTTCTCTAGCTCCTCCATTGGGGGCCCTGTGATCCATCCAATAGTTGACTGTGAGCATCCACTTCTGTGTTTGCTAGGCCCCGGCATAGTCTCACAAGAGACAGCTATATCACAGTCCTTGCAACAAATGCTTGCTAGTGTATGCAATGGTGTCATCATTTGGAGGCTAATTATGGGATGGATCCCTGGATATGGCAGTCTCTAGATAGTCCATCCTTTTGTCTCAGCTCCAAACTTTGTCTCTGTAACTCCTTCCATGGGTGATTGTTTCCAATTCTAAGAAGGGGCAAAGTGTCCACATTTTGGTCTTCGTTCTTCTTCAGTTTCATGTGTTTTGCAAATTGTACATTATATCTCTCAATACTAAGTTTCTGGGCTAATATCCACTTATCAGTGAGTACATATCATTTGAGTTATTTGTGATTGTGTTACCTCACTCAGGATAATGCCCTCCAGGTGCAAAAATTTGCCTAGGAATCTCACAAATTCATTATTTTTAATAGCTGAGTAGTATTCCATTGTGTAAATGTACCACATTTTTGTACCCATTTCTCTGTTGAGGTGCATCTGGGTTATTTCCAACTTCTGGCTATTATAAATAAGGCTGCTATGAACATAGTGGAGCATGTGTCCTTCTTACCGGTTGGGGCATCTTCTGGATATATGCCCAGAAGAGGTATTGCTGGATCTTCCGGTAGTACTATGTCCAGTTTTCTGAGGAACCACCAGACTAATTTCCAGAGTGGTTGTCCAAGCTTGCAATCCCACCAACAATGGAGGAGTGTTCTTCTTTCTCCACATCCTCGCCAGCATCTGCTGTCATCTGAATTTTTGATCTTAGCCATTCTGACTGGTGTGAGATGGAATCTCAGGGTTGTTTTGATTTGCATTTCTCTGATGATTAGGGATGTTGAACATTTTTTCAGGTGCTTCTCAGCCCTTCGGTATTCCTCGGGTGAGAATTCTTTGTTTAGCTCTGAGCCCCATCTTTTAAGGGGGTTATTTGATTTTCTGGAGTCCACCCTCTTGAGTTCTTTATATATATTGGATATTAGTCCCCTATCTGATTTAAGATAGGTAAAGATACTTTCCTAATCTGTTGGTGGCCTTTTTGTCTTATTGACAGTGTCTTTTACCTTGCAGAAGCTTTAAGGTTTCATGAGGTCCCATTTGTCAATCCTCAATCTTAGAGCACAAGCCATTGCTGATCTATTCAGGAATTTTTCCTCTGTACCCATATTTTCTAGGCTTTTCACCACTTTCTCCTCTATAAGTTTCAGTGTCTCTGGTTTTATGTGAAGTTCCTTGATCCACTTAGATTAGACCTTAGTACAAGGAGATAGGAATGGATCGATTCGCATTCTTCTACATGATAACAACCAGTTGTGCCAGCACCATTTGTTGAAAATGCTGTCTTTCTTCCACTAGATGGTTTTAGCTCCCTTGTCGAAGATCAAGTGACCATAGGTGTGTGGGTTCATTTCTGGGTCTTCAATTCTGTTCCATTGGTCTACTTGTCTGTCACTATACCAGTACCATGCAGTTTTGATCACAATTGCTCTGTAGTATAGCTTTAGGTCAGGCATGGTGATTCCACCAGAGGTATTTTTATCCTTGAGAAGAGTTTTTGCTATCCTAGGTTTTTTGTTATTCCAGATGAATTTGCAGGTTGCCCTTTCTAATTCGTTGAAGAATTGAGTTGGAATTTTGATAGGGATTGCATTGTATCTGTAGATTGCTTTTGGCAAGATAGCCATTTTTACAATGTTCATCCTGCCAATCCATGAGCATGAGAGATCTTGTCATCTTCTGAGATCTTCTTTAATTTCTTTCTTCAGAGACTTGAAGTTATTATCATACAGATCTTTCACCTCCTTAGATAGAGTCACACCAAAATATTTTGTGTTATTTGTGACTATTGATAAGGGTGTTGTTTCCCTAATTTCTTTCTCAGTCTGTTTATTCTTTGTGTAGAGAAAGGCCATTGACTTCTTTGAGTTAATGTTATCTCCAGCTACTTCACTGAAGCTGTTTATCAGGTTTAGGAGTTCTCTGGTGGAATTTTTAGGGTCACTTATATATACTATCATATCATCTGCCAAAAGTGATATTTTGACTTCATCTCTTCATCTTTTCCAATTTGTATCCCCTTGATCTCCTTTTGTTGTTGAATTGCTCTGGCTAGGACTTCAAGTACAATGTTGAATAGGTAGGGAGAAAGTGGGCAACCTTGTCTAGTCCCTGATTTTAGTGGGATTGCTTCCAGCTTCTCACCATTTACTTTGATGTTGGCTACTGGTTTGCTGTAGATTGCTTTTATCATGTTTAGGTATGGGCCTGGAATTCCTGATCTTTCCAAGACTTTTATCATGAATGGGTGTTGGATCTTGTCAAATGCGTTTTCCACATCTAAGGAGATGATCATGTGGTTTTTGACTTTGAGTTTGTTTATATAATGGATTACATTGATGGATTTTCGTATATTAAACCATCCCTGCATCACTGGAATAAAACCTACTTGGTCAGGATGGATGATTGCTTTAATGTGTTCTTGGATTCAGTTAATGAGAATTTTATTGAGTATTTTTGCATCGATATTCATAAGGGAAATTGGTCTGAAGTTCTCTATCTTTGTTGGATCTTTCTGTGGTTTAGCTATCAGAGTAATTGTGGCTTCATAGAATGAGTTGGGTAGAGTTCCCTCTACTTCTATTTTGTGGAATAGTTTGTGCAGAACTGGAATTAGATCTTCTTTGAAGGTCTGGTAGAACTCTGCACTAAACCCATATGGTCCTGGGCTTTTTTTGGGTGGAAGACTATAAATGACTGCTTCTATTTCTTTAGGGGATATAGGACTGTTTAAATTGTTAACTTGATCCTGATTTAACTTTGGTACCTGGTATCTGTCTAGAAACTTTTACATTTCATCCAGGTTTTCCAGTTTTGTTGAGTATAGCCTTTTGTAGAAGGATCTGATGGTGTTTTGGATTTCTTCAGGATCTGTTGTTATGTCTCCCTTTTCATTTCTGATTTTGTTAATTAGAATGTTGTCCCTGTGCCCTCTAGTGAGTCTAGCTAAGGGTTTATCTATCTTGTTGATTTTCTCAAAGAACCAACTCCTCGTTTGGTTAATTCTTTGAATAGTTCTTCTTGTTTCCACTTGGTTGATTTCACCCCTGAGTTTGATTATTTCCTGCCATCTACTCCTCTTTGTTGAATTTTCATCCTTTTTTCTGGAGCTTTTAGATGTGTTGTCAAGCTGCTAGTGTTTGCTCACTGTAGTTTCTTCTTGGAGGCACTTAGAGCTATGAGTTTCCCTCTTAGAAATGCTTTCATTGTGTCCCATAATTTTGGGTATGTTGTGGCTTCATTTTCATTAAACTCTAAAAAGTCTTTAATTTCTTTCTTTATTCCTTCCTTGACCAAGGTATCATTGAGAAGAGTGCTGTTCAGTTTCCACGTGAATGTTGGCTTTCCCTTATTTATGTTGTTATTGAAGATCAGCCTTAGGCCATGGTGGTCTTATAGGATTCATGGGACAATTTCAATATTTTTGTATCTGTTGAGGCCTGTTTTGTAACAAATTATATGGTCAATTTTGGAGAATATCCGGTGAGGTGCTGAGAAGAAGGTATATCCTTTTGTTTTAGGATAAAATGTTCTGTAGATATCTGTCAGATCCATTTGTTTCATAACTTCTGTTAGTTTCACTGTGTCCCTGTTTAGTTTCTGTTTCCACGATCTGTCCATTGATGAAAGTGGTGTGTTGAAGTCTCCCACTATTATTGTGTGAGGTGCAATGTGTGCTTTGAGCTTTACTAAAGTGTCTTTAATGAATGTGGCTGACCTTGCATTTGGAGCATAGATATTCAGAATTGAGAGTTCCTCTTGGAGGATTTTACCTTTGATGAGTATGAAGTGTCCCTCCTTGTCTTTTTTGATAACTTTGGGTTGGAAGTCGATTTTATCAGATATTAGAATATTTACTCCAGCTTGTTTCTTCAGACCATTTGCTTGGAAAATTTTTTCCAGCCTTTCAATCTGAGGTAGTGTCTGTCTTTTTCCCTGAGATGGGTTTCCTGTAAGCAGCAGAATGTTGGGTCCTGTTTGTGTAGCCAGTCTGTTAGTCTATGTCTCTTTGTTGGGGAATTGAGTCCATTGATATTAAGAGATATTAAGGAAAAGTAATTGTTGCTTCCTTTTATTTTTGTTGTTAGAGTTGGCCTTCTGTTCTTGTGGCTGTCTTCTTTTAGGTTTGTTGAGGGATTACCTTCTTGTTTTTTCTAGGGTGTTGTTCCCGTTCTTGTATTGGTTTTTTTCTGTTATTATCCTTTGAAGGGCTGGATTCGTGGAGAGATAATGTGTGAATTTGGTTTTGTCGTGGAATACTTTGGTTTCCCAATCTATGGTAATTGAGAGTTTGGCTGGGTATAGTAGCCTGGGCTGGAATTTGTGTTCTCTGCGTGTCTGTATAACATCTGTCCAGGCTCTTCTGGCTTTCATAGTCTCTGGTGAAAAATCTGGTGTAATTCTGATAGGCTTGCCTTTATATGTTACTTGACCTTTTTCCCTTACTGCTTTTAGTATTCTATCTTTATTTAGTGCATTTGTTGTTCTGGTTATTATGTGTCAGGAGGAATTTCTTTTCTGGTCCAGTCTATTTGGAGTTCTGTAGGCTTCTTGTATGTTCATAGGCATCTCTTTCTTTAGATTTGGGAAGTTTTCTTCAATAATTTTGTTGAAGATGTTTGCTGGTCCTTTGAGTTGAAAATCTTCATTCTCATCCACTCCTATTATCTGTAGGTTTGGTCTTCTCATTGTGTCCTGGGTTTCCTGGATGTTTTGAATTAGGATCTTTTTGCATTTTGTATTATCTTTGATTGTTGTGGCGATGTTCTCTATGGAATCTTCTGCACCTGAGATTCTTTCTTCCATCTCTTGTATTCTGTTGCTGATGCTTGCATCTATGGGTCCAGATTTCTTTCCTAGGGTTTCTATATCCAGCGTTGCCTCACTTTGGGTTTTCTTTACGTTTATAACATTGTAATACTTATGTTATAATTGCAAGTACCCCGGAGCTGTTGACTCTAGCTACATATGTATCAAAAGATGGCCTAGTCGGCCATCACTGGAAAGAGAGGCCCATGGGACACACAAACTTTATATGCCCCAGTACAGGGGAACACCAGGGCCAAAAAAATGAGAATGTGTGGGTAGGGAAGTGGGGGGGGGAGGGTATGGGGGACTTTTGGGATAGCATTGGAAATGTCATTTTGGAAAATATGTAATAAATAAAAAAAAGAAAAAGAAAAAGAAAAAGAAAAGAATATCCACGAAAAAAAAAATGGATGGATCTGGAGGATATCTTCCTGAATGAGGTAACCCAATCACAAAAGAACACACATGATATGCACTCACTGATAAGTGGATAATAGCTTAGAAGCTCAGGATACCTGAGATACAATTTTCAAAACACATGAAACTTGAGAAGAAGGAAGACCAAAGTGTGAACACTTCAATCCTTCTTAGAAGGGAAAACAAAATACCCATGGAAGGAGTTACAGAAACAAAGTTCAGAGCAGAGATTGAAAGAATGACCATCTAGAAATTGTCCCACCTGGGAATCCATCCCATAAAGAATCACCAAACCCACACAGTATTACAGATGCCAACAAGAGCTTGTTGACAGGAGCCTGATATAGTTGTCTCCTGAAACGCTCTGACAGTGCCTGACTAATACAGAAGTGGATGGTCACAGTCATCCATTGGACAGAGCACAAGGTCCCCAATGAAGGAGCTAGAGAAAGGACCCAAGGAGCTGAAGGAGTTTGCAGCCCCATAGGAGGAACATCAATAGGAACTAACCAGTATCCCCAGAGCTCCTTGGGACTAAACAACCAATCAAAGAAAACACATGTTGGGACTCATGGCTCTAGCTGCATATGTAGCAGAGGATAGCCTAGTTGGTCATCAATGGGAGGAGAGGCCCTTGGTCTTGTGAAGGTTCTAGGCCCCAGTATAGGGAAATGCCCAGGCCAGGAAGTGGGAGTGAGTGGTTTGGGGAGCAGGGGGAGGGGGAAAGGATGGAGGATTTTTGGAGGGACAGCTAGGAAAGGGGATAATACTTGAAACGTAAATAAAGAAAATATCTAGTAGAAAACAATTAACAAATGGTTTCTTATGAAACTGAAACCTTCTGTGGGTTAAGGACACATTCAGTACGACAGAACTACAACATGCATGAGGAGAAAATTTCTTCACCGTCCCTACATCAGACAGAGTGCTAATATCCAAAATATATAAATAAAACTAGGAGTTAGACACCTCAGCTCAAATAACCCAATTAAAAATGGGGTCCAGAGATAAACAGGGAATTCTCAATTGAGGAAAACTAAATAGCAAAATCACACTTAAAGGAATGTTCAATGGCCTTAGTTATCAGGGAAATTCAAATCAAAACTACCCTGTTATTCCACCTTACACCAATCAGAATGGCTAAGTTAAAAACATCAAGGGAGTTCTTAAGCTCTCCCGTTTCTTACTCTCTAGCCCTCCTTTTCTCTCTCCTTCCCCCTCTCTCCACATGGCCATGGCCAGCCTCTCTCTTTCTATCTTCTCTCTTTTCTCCCTGTCTTTCTACAATAAAGCTCTAATTAAAAAAAAAAAAACCTTCAAGTGACAGTACATGCTGGCAAAAATGTGGAAAAACAAGGACACTCCTCCATTGCTGGTAGGGTTGCACACTTATACAATCACTCAGGAAATCAATCTGTTAAGTTGGAAATAGTTCTACCTGAAAACCCAGCTATACCATGCCTTGTATACCCAAAAGATGCTTCACCATTCCAGAAGGACACTTGCTTCACTATTTTCACAGCAGAAGTTGGAAACAACCCAGATGTCCCTCAACTGAAGAATACATAAAGAAAATGTGGTACGTCTACACCATAAAATACTATTCAGCTATTAAAGTCAAAAACATCATGAATTTTGCAGAATATAATAGAAATATAGAAATATAATATATATATATATAAAATAGAAAATATCATCCTGAGTGAGGTAATCCAGACCCAAAGCTGTATGCATGGTAAGTATTCTCTTTCAAGTGAATATTAGTCATAAATTACAGGATAACTTTTATCACATCTTTATGGTAAGTTCAAACTCTACTTTTTAAAAGATATTCTGAGATATTAATACATATGCACTTAGTATATCTGATCTTTGAAAGAACAATAGTTTTTAAAATGTATATAATGCTTGGTATTTAAATTAGGACAAATGATAGAAAGAGAGAGAGAGAGAGAGAGATGTTTAGATTATCTTTAAATATATATAAAGACAACCTCTTGGCAAAACTTTCCTTGAGATCCAAGGACCTGGAGCAACCTTTATTGGTTATCTTTATAACATCATATTTTCCCTTTCTATAATTCTTTTTTTTTTCCATTTTTTATTAGGTATTTAGCTCATTTACATTTCCAATGCTATACCAAAAGTCCCCCTTACCCACCCACCCCCACTCCCCTACCCACCCACTCCCCCCCTTTGGCCCTGGCGTTCCCCTGTACCGGGGCACACAAAGTCTGCGTGTCCAATGGGCCTCTCTTTCCAGTGATGGCCGACTAGGCCATCTTTTGATACATATGCAGCTAGAGTCAAGAGCTCAGGGGTACTGGTTAGTTCATAATGTTGTTCCACCTATAGGGTTGAAGATCCCTTTAGCTCCTTGGGTACTTTCTCTAGCTCCTCCATTGGGAGCCCTGTGATCCATCCATTAGCTGACTGTGAGCATCCACTTCTGTGTTTGCTAGGCCCCGGCATAGTCTCACAAGAGACAGCTACATCTGGGTCCTTTCGATAAAATCTTGCTAGTATATGCAATGGTGTCAGCGTTTGGATGCTGATTATGGGGTGGATCCCTGGATATGGCAGTCTCTACATGGTCCATCCTTTCATCTCAGCTCCAAACTTTGTTTCTGTAACTCCTTCCATGGGTGTTTTGTTCCCACTTCTAAGGAGGGGCATAGTGTCCACACTTCAGTCTTCATTTTTCTTAAGTTTCATGTGTTTAGGAAATTGTATCTTATATCGTGGGTATCCTAGGTTTTGGGCTAGTATCCACTTATCAGTGAGTACATATTGTGTGAGTTTCTTTGTGATTGTGTTACCTCACTCAGGATGATGCTCTCCAGGTCCATTCATTTGGCTAGGAATTTCATAAATTCATTCTTTTTAATAGCTGAGTAGTACTCCATTGTGTAGATGTACCACATTTTCTGTATCCATTCCTCTGTTGAGGGGCATCTGGGTTCTTTCCAGTTTCTGGCTATTATAAATAAGGCTGCTATGAACATAGTGGAGCATGTGTCCTTCTTACCAGTTGGGGCTTCTTCTGGATATATGCCCAGGAGAGGTATTGCTGGATCCTCCGGTAGTACTATGTCCAATTTTCTGAGGAACCGCCAGACTGATTTCCAGAGTGGTTGTACAAGCCTGCAATCCCACCAACAATGGAGGAGTGTTCCTCTTTCTCCACATCCTCGCCAGCATCTGCTGTCACCTGAATTTTTGACCTTAGCCATTCTCACTGGTGTGAGGTGGAATCTCAGGGTTGTTTTGATTTGCATTTCCCTGATGATTAAGGATGTTGAACATTTTTTCAGGTGCTTCTCTGCCATTCGGTATTCCTCAGGTGAGAATTCTTTGTTCAGTTCTGAGCCCCATTTTTTAAGGGGGTTATTTGATTTTCTGAGGTCCACCTTCTTGAGTTCTTTATATATGTTGGATATTAGTCCCCTATCTGATTTAGGATAGGTAAAGATCCTTTCCCAGTCTGTTGGTGGTCTTTTTGTCTTATAGACAGTGTCTTTTGCCTTGCAGAAACTTTGGAGTTTCATTAGGTCCCATTTGTCAATTCTCGATCTTACAGCACAAGCCATTGCTGTTCTGTTCAGGAATTTTTCCCCTGTGCCCATATCTTCAAGGCTTTTCCCCACTTTCTCCTCTATAAGTTTCAGTGTCTCTGGTTTTATGTGAAGTTCCTTGATCCACTTAGATTTGACCTTAGTACAAGGAGATAAGTATGGATCGATTCGCATTCTTTTACATGATAACAACCAGTTGTGCCAGCACCAATTGTTGAAAATGCTGTCTTTCTTCCACTGGATGGTTTTGGCTCCCTTGTCGAAGATCAAGTGACCATAGGTGTGTGGGTTCATTTCTGGGTCTTCAATTCTATTCCATTGGTCCACTTGTCTGTCTCTATACCAGTACCATGCAGTTTTTATCACAATTGCTCTGTAGTAAAGCTTTAGGTCAGGCATGGTGATTCCACCAGAGGTTCTTTTATCCTTGAGAAGAGTTTTTGCTATCCTCGGTTTTTTGTTATTCCAGATGAATTTGCAAATTGCTCCTTCTAATTCGTTGAAGAATTGAGTTGGAATTTTAATGGGGATTGCATTGAATCTGTAGATTGCTTTTGGCAAGATAGCCATTTTTACAATGTTGGTCCTGCCAATCCATGAGCATGGGAGATCTTTCCATCTTCTGAGATCTTCTTTAATTTCTTTCTTCAGGGACTTGAAGTTTTTATCATACAGATCTTTCACTTCCTTCGTTAGAGTCACGCCGAGATATTTTATATTATTTGTGGCTATTGAGAAGGGTGTTGTTTCCCTAATTTCTTTCTCAGCCTGTTTATTCTTTGTGTAGAGAAAGGCCATTGACTTGTTTGAGTTAATTTTATATCCAGCTACTTCACCGAAGCTGTTTATCAGGTTTAGGAGTTCTCTGTTGGAATTTTTAGGGTCACTTATATATACTATCATATCATCTGCAAAAAGTGATATTTTGACTTCCTCTTTTCCAATTTGTATCCCCTTGATCTCCTTTTGTTGTCGAATTGCTCTGGCTAATACTTCAAGTACTATGTTGAAAAGGTAGGGAGAAAGTGGGCAGCCTTGTCTAGTCCCTGATTTTAGTGGGATTGCTTCCAGCTTCTCTCCATTTACTTTGATGTTGGCTACTGGTTTGCTGTAGATTGCTTTTATCATGTTTAGGTATTGGCCTTGAATTCCTGATCTTTCCAGAACTTTTATCATGAATGGGTGTTGGATCTTGTCAAATGCTTTTTCTGCATCTAGCGAGATGATCATGTGGTTTTTGTCTTTGAGTTTGTTTATATAATGGATTACATTGATGGATTTTCGTATATTAAACCATCCCTGCATCCCTGGAATAAAACCTACTTGGTCAGGATGGATGATTGCTTTAATGTGTTCTTGGATTCGGTTAGCGAGAATTTTATTAAGGATTTTTGCATCGATGTTCATAAGAGAAATTGGTCTGAAGTTCTCTATCTTTGTTGGATCTTTCTGTGGTTTAGGTATCAGAGTAATAGTGGCTTCATAAAATGAGTTGGGTAGAATACCTTCTACTTCTATCTTGTGAAAAAGTTTGTGCAGAACTGGAGTTAGATCTTCTTTGAAGGTCTGATAGAACTCTGCACTAAACCCGTCTGGTCCTGGGCTTTTTTTGGCTGGGAGAGTATTAATAACTGCTTCTATTTCTTTAGGGGATATGGGACTGTTTAGAAGGTCAACTTGATCCTGATTCAACTTTGGTACCTGGTATCTGTCCAGAAATTTGTCCATTTCGTCCAGGTTTTCCAGTTTTGTTGAGTATAGCCTTTTGTAGAAGGATCTGATGGTGTTTTGGATTTCTTCAGGATCTGTTGTTATGTCTCCCTTTTCATTTCTGATTTTGTTAATTAGGATTTTGTCCCTGTGCCCTTTAGTGAGTGTAGCTAAGGGTTTATCTATCTTGTTGATTTTCTCAAAGAACCAACTCCTCGTTTGGTTAATTCTTTGAATAGTTCTTCTTGTTTCCACTTGGTTGATTTCACCCCTGAGTTTGATTATTTCCTGCCGTCTACTCCTCTTGGGTGAATTTGCTTCCTTTTTTTCTAGAGCTTTTAGATGTGTTGTCAAGCTGCTAGTATGTGCTCTCTCCCGTTTTTTCTTGAAGGCACTCATAGCTATGAGTTTCCCTCTTAGAAATGCTTTCATTGTGTCCCAAAGGTTTGGGTACGTTGTGGCTTCATTTTCATTAAACTCTAAAAAGTCTTTAATTTCTTTCTTTATTCCTTCCTTGACCAAGGTATCATTGAGAAGAGTGTTGTTCAGTTTCCATGTGAATGTTGGCTTTCTGTTATTTATTTTGTTATTGAAGATCAGCCTTAGTGCATGGTGATCTGATAGGATACATGGGACAATTTCAATATTTTTGAATCTGTTGAGGCCTGATTTGTGACCTATTATGTGGTCAATTTTGGAGAAGGTACCATGAGGTGCTGAGAAGAAGGTATATCCTTTTGTTTTAGGATAAAATGTTCTGTAGATATCTGTCAGATCCATTTGTTTCATCACTTCTGTTAGTTTCAGTGTGTCCCTGTTTAGTTTCTGTTTCCATGATCTGTCCATTGGTGAAAGTGGTGTGTTGAAGTCTCCCACTATTATTGTGTGAGGCGCAATGTGTGCTTTGAGCTTTACTAATGTTTCTTTAGTGAATGTGGCTGCTCTTGTATTTGGAGCATAGATATTCAGAATTGAGAGTTCCTCTTGGAGGATTTTACCTTTGATGAGAATGAAGTGTCCCTCCTTGTCTTTTTTGATGACTTTGGGTTGGAAGTCAATCTTATCAGATATTAGGATGGCTACTCCTGCTTGTTTCTTCATACCATTTGCTTGGAAAATTGTTTTCCAGCCTTTCATTCTGAGGTAGTGTCTATCTTTTTCTCTGAGATGAGTTTCCTGTAAGCAGCAAAATGTTGGGTCTTGTTTGTGTAGCCAGTTTGTTAGTCTATGTCTTTTTATTGGCGAGTTGAGACCATTGATGTTAAGAGATATTAAGGAAAAGTAATTGTTGCTTCCTGTTATTTTAGTTGTTAAAGGTGGCATTCTGTTCTTGTGGCTGTCTTCTTTTAGGTTTGTTGAGGGATTACCTTCTTGTTTTTTCTAGGGCGTTGTTCCCGTTCTTGTATTGGTTTTTTTCTGTTATTATCCTTTGAAGGGCTGGATTCGTGGAGAGATAATGCGTGAATTTGGTTTTGTCGTGGAATACTTTGGTTTCTCCCTCTATGATAATTGAGAGTTTGGCTGGGTATAGTAGCCTGGGCTGCAGTTTGTGTTCTCTTAGTGTCTGTATAACATCTGTCCAGGCTCTTCTGGCTTTCATAGTCTCTGGTGAAAAATCTGGTGTAATTCTGATAGGCTTGCCTTTATATGTTACTTGACCTTTTTCCCTTACTGCTTTTAGTATTCTATCTTTATTTAGTGCATTTGATGTTCTGATTATTATGTGTCGGGAGGAATTTCTTTTCTGGTCCAGTCTATTTGGAGTTCTGTAGGCTTCTTGTATGTTCATATGCATCTCATTCTTTAGATTTGGGAAGTTTTCTTCAATAATTTTGTTGAAGATGTTTGCTGGACCTTTGAGTTGAAAATCTTCATTCTCATCCACTCCTATTATCCGTACGTTTGGTCTTCTTATTGTGTCCTGGATTTCCTGGATATTTTGAGTTAGGATCTTTTTGCATTTTCCATTTTCTTTGATTGTTGTGCCGATGTTCTCTATGGAATCTTCTGCACCTGAGATTCTCTCTTCCATCTCTTGTATTCTGTTGCTGATGCTCAAATCTATGGTTCCAGATTTCTTTCCTAGGGTTTCTATCTCTAGTGTTGCCTCGCTTTGAGTTTTCTTTATTGTGTCTACTTCCCTTTTTAGGTCTAGTATGGTTTTGTTCATTTCCATCACCTGTTTGTATGTTTTTTCCTCTTTTTCTGTAAGGACTTCTACCTGTTTGATTGTGTTTTCCTGTTTTTCTTTAAGGACTTGTAACTCTTTAGCAGTGTTCTCCTGTATTTCTTTAAGTGATTTATTAAAGTCCTTCTTGATGTCCTCTACCATCATCATGAGATATGCTTTTAAATCTAGGTCTAGGTTCTCAGGTGTGTTGGGGTTCCCTGGACTGGGCGAAGTGGGTGTGCTGGGTTCTGGTGATGGTGAGTGGTCTTGGTTCCTGTTAGTAAGATTCCTCCGTTTACCTTTCGCCATCTGGTAATCTCTGGAGTTAGTAGTTATAGTTGACTCTGTTTAGAGATTGTTCTTCTGGTGATTCTGTTACCGTCTATCAGCAGACCTGGGAGACAGATTCTCTCCTCTGAGTTTCAGTGCTCAGAGCACTCTCTGCTGGCAAGCTCTCTTACAGGGAAGGTGCGCAGATATCTTGTATTTGGACCTCCTCCTGGCCGAAGAAGAAGGCCCAAAACAGGACCTTTCTCAGACACTGTGTTGCTTTGGCAGTTCCCAGGTGGTACAGACTCTCACCTAAGCAGACTAAATTCCTAAGTTCCTTGGAGTCCCGGGACCAAGATGGCGACCGCTGCTGCTGTGGCTTAGGCCGCCTCCCCAGCCGGGTGGGCACCTGTCCTCCGGTCCGGAAGGTGGCCGGCTGTCCCCGGCCCACACAGGGTGCTGCCTCAGCGCCTCTGTGCTTCTGCCTGTTCCAGAGGCTGTCAGGTTCTCTGGCGCACCCTCTCACCTGTTCAGACTAATTTCCTAAGTTCGGCGGGTCCCGGACCAAGATGGCGACTGCTGCTGCTGTGGCTTAGGCCGCCTCCCCAGCTGGGTGGGCACCTGTCCTCTGGTCCGGAAGGTGGCCGGCTGTCCCCGGCCCACACAGGGTGCTGCCTCAGCGCCTCTGTGCTTCTGTCTGTTCCAGAAGCTGTCAGGTTCTCTGGCGCACCCTCTCACCTGTTCAGACTAATTTCCTAAGTTCGGCGGGTCCCGGACCAATATGGCGACCGCTGCTGCTGTGGCTTAGGTCGCCTCCCCAGCCGGGCGGGCACCTGTCCTCCGGTCCGGAAGGTGGCCGGCTGTCCCCGGCCCACACAGGGTGCTGCCTCAGCCCCTCTGTGCTTCTGCCTGTTCCAGAGGCTGTCAGGTTCTCTGGCGCACCCTCTCACCTGTTCAGACTAATTTCCTAAGTTCGGCGGGTCCCGGACCAAGATGGCGACTGCTGCTGCTGTGGCTTAGGCCGCCTCCCCAGCTCTTCATTTACATTTAAAATGCTATCTCAAAAGTCTCCTATACCTTCCTCCCCCCACACCCTGCTCCCCTACCCAAACATTCCCAATTCTTGGCCCAGGTGTTCCCCTGTACTGGGGCATATAAAGTTTGCAAGACCAAGAGGCCTCTCTTCCCAAAGATGGCCAACTAGGCCATCTTCTGCTACATATGAAGCTAGAGACATGAGCTCTGAGGGTACTGGTTAGTTCATATTGTTGTTCCACCTATAGTGTTGCAGATCCCCACAGCTCCTTGGGTACTTTCTCTAGCTCCTCCTTTGGGGGCCCTGTGTTCCATCCAATGGATGACTGTGAGCATCCACTTCTGTATTTGCTAGGCACTGGCATAGCTTCACAAGAAACAGCTAGATCAGGGTCCTTTCAGCAAAATCTTGCTGGCATATGCAATAGTGTCTGCGTTTGGTGGCTGATTGTGGGTTGGATCCCGGGTGGAGAAGTCTCTGGATGGTCCATCCTTTCGTCTCAGCTCCAAACTTTGTCTCTGTAACTCCTTCCATTTGTATTTTGTTCCCCATTCTAAGAAAGAATGAAGTATCCACACTTTGGTCTTAGTTCTCCTTGATTTTCTTATGTTTTGCAAATTGTATCTTGGGTATTTTAAGTTTCTGGGCTAATATCCACTTACCAGTGAGTACATATCAAGTGACTTCTTTTGTGATTGGGTTACCTCACTCAGGATGATATCCTCTAGATATATCCATTTGCCCAAGAATTTCATAAATTCATTGTTTTTAATAGCTGAGTAGTACTCCATTGTGTAAATGTACCACATTTTCTGTATCCATTCCTCTGTTGAAGGACATTTGGGTTCTTTCCAGCTTCTGGCTATTATAAATAAGGCTGCTATGAACATAGTGTAGCATGTGTCCTTGTTACTAGTTGGAAAATCTTCTGTGTATATGCCCAGGAGAAGTATTGCTGGATCTTCTGGTAGTACTATGTCCAATTTTCTGAGGAACTGCCAGACTGACTTCCAGAGTGGTTGTACAAGCTTGCAATCCCACCAGCAATGGAGGAGTGTTCTGCTTTCTCCACATCTTCGCCAACATCTGCTGTCACCTGATTTTTTTTATCTTAGCCATTCTGACTGGTGTGATGTGGAATCTCAGGGTTGTTTGGATTTGCATTTCCCTGATGATTAAGGATGTTGAAAATTTCCTTCCTTTCAGATGACTCTAGCTTGTGTCAAGTTCACATAAAACTACCCAGGACACTATTAATCATTAGTTCTTTTTGAGGTTTAATGTCTATGTAAATGGATAGCCTAGCATAATATCTAGAATAGAGGGCTCCCTAAGTAGTACTGGCTTCAGTTCTCTTATTTTACCTATGAAATCTCAGTCAAGTAAAGATACTAACAGAATCAAATTATGGGCGTGAACAGACCATATGTCTGACTGGAAACCTCAAGGAGCTTTGTTTCATTCATATTTTTGTATGACTCAAGATGAAGCATGCTCTGTACTCTGTAACAGTATCACATTCACACAGAGACCTGTGCAAACAAACACATAAACACATACATAGAGATTTAGCAATTTATTTGTAAAAGCCCAAAGATAAATAATGCAAATAGGCTCCTATCCTCATTTTCATTTAATGGTTCTAAAGAGTTAGAGCCTTTTGATGTTACTTTGGCTTACCAGGAACTCAGTATATAGACAAGGTTGCCCTCAAGCTAACCATCCTTATGCCTCTGCCTCCAAATGCTTTGGATTGCAAACCTGCAAGGACACCTCTCCTACAAGTTTATTTATTATAAAAGAAATAATACTTTAAGACCAACAATGTTAAAAATAGTTGAAAATACTTTGATAATAGAGTTATGTGAATATAAAACTCACCATTGACTTGTCCCTAATTCTGTTAAGTACAAGTTTTTGTTAGTTACTTGTCTTGACTGCAGTAATAGAAGCCTAATAAGTTCACTTAAGAAAAAAATCAATAATTTAGCCTATAAAGCTATTTATACTTCAGTGAAGAGAGATGTGCAATAG
Organism: Mus musculus; assembly: GCF_000001635.26. NCBI lineage: Eukaryota > Metazoa > Chordata > Mammalia > Rodentia > Muridae > Mus > Mus musculus. Next base: position 98,035,044 of record NC_000086.7, read on the forward strand.
AACCAAATTTCTGTTCAGCGTCTGAAACAATTAGAACAAAGGACTCAAAAATGTCAAGATACATGTGTGTTCCCTTTCTGTCTTTAAACCACTTCCTCTATCTTAGACCCATATTAAAGAAAGCAGGCACTGAGCACAGCTTTACAGTTCAGTTTAAAAGCTAAACTGAACTGAACTCCTGTGATTAAAAAAAAAAAAAGATTCAAGGCAGGAATTTTATTGTTCAAGTCTGGGTCAGTTAACTATCCTTCGACTACTTAATTGTCACCAAGATTTAAGTTTTCATTGTTAGAAAAGCCTAGTACTTGGTAGTCTTGTGAATGTGAGAGACCTTAGGGAAAGAAAGTGAGGCATAGTATTATTTGAAAGGGATTTTTTTTTAAAAAAGGGATACAATCGAATAAATACAGTTTTTTTGAGGCATGCAGTAATTATTCATTATACGCCAACTAGTGTTGCCTCAGAACTTCACTAATGAGACAAGAAAGTACATTTTTCTTAACTCACTAAACGATCTTTGCCTTCCCTCAAGTATGACAAGGATTCATAAACATTCTGTTTTAATGTTACTAAAATAATTCCAGAAAAATTATCCCTAAGTCCTCTACTCACTCTCATAAAAATTTAGATGGATGGTTATTGTTTGGCAGAAAACAATCAGAAAAGTCTTTTATTGATAACATTTTATGACATTATTATTGTTATTATTAAATTTCCTTCAATGCCATGATCATTATCCTTCATCTATCTGTATTAACTGTAGAGAATATGAGCATTGCTAATATCTCTCAGAATTACCCAGCTTTTGCTGGACTGAACTCCCTCTCTGTGTAAGTGCTCAAGCATAGAGTTTTTGCATCATAATTTTTATCATAATGAAAATAAGAGCTATTATTCTTAATGGGTGAGGAACAGAAAGATGTTACATTCTCCAAATAGAAGATGCAGACCTGGTATGCTTTTTCAGTTTTAAAAAATTAATTATTTAATTTTCTCATACAATATGTCCTGATTATAGTTCCGCCCCCTCTATAAGACTCTCAGTTCCTCTTCCCTTCCCTCCTCTCTGGATACAATCTCTTTCTGTGTCTCATTAGAAAAGAGCAGGCTTCTAAGAGATAACATCTAAAATATCACAAAATAAAGTATAATAAGATGAAGAAAAGTCTATCATATTGAAGTTAGACATGGAAACCCAATATGAGGAGAAGAGTCCCAAGAGCAAGCACAAGAGTCAGAGATCCACTCATTCTCATGGTCATGAATCCCATAAAGATACTAAGGTAACAGCAAAGGATCTGGTGCAGAACCTTTTGGGCCCTGTGTTTGTTGCTTTAGTCTCTGTAAGCTGAGATATGCTTTATTTAGATGATTCAAGAGGACCTTGTTCTCCTGGTGTTCTCAAACCTCCCAGGATCTTATAATCTTTCTGCCTTTTGGTCTGTGTGGTAGCTGAGCTCTGAGAGGAGATATTTGGTGGATACTCTCTCGCTTCATAATGTTCAGCTGTGTGTTTCTGTATCTCTTCCCATTTACTTCCTGAGGAAGCCTCATAGAGCTGATATTTTAACTTAATTATCTTGCTGCATAGCTCTGAAGGCTACCAGCATAGTATATTGAAATATCTATTCTTGTTCTTAAGTTCCAGAGTCAGATAGTAAGATGCATTCATGGATGCAAATTACAAAAAAAGGTTCAAAATACTGTGCAAAATGAGAGATGATCATTAATCTGAGTAGCTCATTTTGTCAAATTTGTTATTTGTTTTTCCTTAATAAAAGATCACTGCTATCAAAATCATTTCCTCTAAGAATCTTTTTTGAGTGCACTGCAAAGTGATAACAGTCCCTGAAATTTTCCTCCTGCTGATTTGGACCATTCTTAACTTCAAAACAGTTCATAACTGTGAAATGAAAGAAAGTTTCAATTGGTTAATATCATTTCTTAAAGCATTTTGTACCCAAGCTTCACCTTTGACTAGTAATCACTACTATGGAAGTCATTGATGATTAGCTTAAATCAGTTATTGTCTGGTAGAATAACAATAACATCAACAATAATTATGTAACATACTATTTTTAAAATTTCTATTGATTTGGAACATGTGAAGTATTGGGCTTCACTATGAAAAACATGCATATGTGTGACAATTTATGTCTATATTTATTTCTCTGTTCATTGTGCTGTATAGTTTATGAACTGGTATCACTCCTAGTAAATCATTTCAAAGCCTTAGTCTCCTACTTGCATACCTGTCTATCATCTTCTTTTAATCTAAGACTAGCTGTGTTTTTACTTACTCCATTTTAGTAAAAATCTGTTATATTTTACTGTTGATCTAAACCAGCTATGCCTAACCAGGCTTTGCAACAACCTTGGATACATTTGTTCACATTATTTCTTTTCTACAAAATGCCCTTTCCTCATTCCCGGTTTTTTTTTTTTTTTTTAGTCTAAAATCTTATCTGTCAACCAAGGCTCACCTTAAAGCTCATTTTCCCTATGAAAGCTTCCACTTCTACTCTAACCCACAAACTCACCTTTCTTGCATTAGCTACATTTTTTATGTGTGATAAAATACTGACTGCCATATCTGGAGATCCATCCCATAATCAGCCTCCAAACACTGACACCATTGCATACACTAGCAAGATTTTGCTGATAGGATCCTGACATAGCTGTCTCTAACGAGACTATGCTGGGGCCTAGCAAACACATAAGTGGATGCTCACAGTCAGTTAATGGATAGATCACAGGGCCCCCAATGGAGGAGCTAGAGAAAATACCCAAGGAGCTAAAGGGAACTGCAACCCTATAGGTGGAACAACATTATGAACTAACCAGTACCCCGGAGCTCTTGACTCTAGCTGCATATGTATCAAAAGATGGCCTAGTCAGCCATCACTGCAAAGAGAGGCCCATTGGACTTGCAAACTTTATATTTCCCAGTACAAGGGAATGCCAGGGCCAAAAAGTGGGAATGGGTGGGTAGGGGAGTGGGTGGGAGGGTATGGGGGACTTTTGGGATAGCATGGGAGATGTAAATGAGGAAAATACCTAATAAAAAAGAAAAAAAGGAAAAAAATACCAATGTCAAGGCAAGTTAAGGAACAAAAAGCTTAATTTATCTTATATTGTGAAGGTATGGAATCTATCATGGAGGGGAGGCATAGTAGAAAGAATGGCAGCAGAATTAGGAAGCTGAGACCTCACACCTTGAACCATAAGCTAGGAAACAATTAGCATATCATTTGAGTAAATGGTGTGTGTGGGGGTATTGTCAGTCAAACTATTATACTTTTATTTTTAATTTTTTATTAGGTATTTTCCTCGTTTACATTTTCAATGCTATCCCAAAGGTCCCCCATATCCACCCCCCCAATCCCCTACCCACCCAGTCCCCCTTTTTGGCCCTGGCGTTCCCCTGTACTGGGGCATCTAAAGTTGGCAAGTCCAATGGGCCTCTCTTTGCAGTGATGGCCGACTAGGCCATCTTTTGATGCATATGCAGCTAGAGACAAGAGCTCCGGGGTACTGCAACCCTATAGGTGGAACAAACTATTATACTTTTGAAGAAGGTCCAGGTACTCTGAAGCACACTTCTTTCATCCTTAGAAAATCATGTCTATTTTTATAATTTTTATATTTTTATATAAAAATTATAAAATATTATTTTTCCTATCAATAATGAACACAAAAATTGTTGTGAAGGTTTTTTCAAAATATGTAGAAGTAAAACTTATTATATTCAATAAAGAGACATCTGCTGTTTTCTCCGAGCCGGTTCAAATGTCATAGAGAGAACTCTGCCAATCATGGCAGGTATGATTGAATCTGTATGCCAGTTATATTTTAGTTGGTGAACCTGAATAAGTCCGTTTACCTTCTTATTACTTTCTGTTTCCTCATATGTGGAAGGGCTTCTAGAACTAACTTCTTTTCATCATGCTTGTCAGGTAGCATACTCTCAACAAATACTTTGATTTCACAGGATGAGTATTACAGCTTGAATAATTTTGCCACCTCCATAATTCGTGTCTAGTGTAATAAAACTGGGAAGTATTGCCTTTGGGATGAGATTGAATTATAAGGATTCCATTCTCATGAGTGGGATTAAGTCGTTTCCTTAATAGAAATCTCAATGGATCAAGTTCACTCTTTTGGCCTTTTGCCATCAACAGTGCAATTACATCATGTTTCTTCTCTCCATAGGATTGAACATACAAAGAATCATTCTGAAAACAGGGACTAAATACTCTCCCAATAATACACCTGATGAAGGCATAAAAGTAGTGAACGTTTTAGCACAGAGCTGATAGATAATATTTGTGTATTCTTTCTAAAATTATTCAACTTGTGGCATTTTTTGTTATAGAAGCACAATTAGGCTAAGATTGTGTGACTATCAGATGAAATCTTATGTACAGAGGTGCTTTGAAAAGCACCCATATTAAAACAAACAAACAAACAAACAAACAGGCTTAACTTCACTAGGTTAAAAGCTTCCTTAGGGACAAAAAAAAACACCTTGCCAAAAAACAACTACAAAAAAAACCACACTGCATTGGTCAGAGTAGTATAAAAATGCTTCATGAACAGGTGTTGCGGTTTTCAGTAAAGATGACAATGAAAGAAAAGCAGTTGCTGCTACTCACAAAGACAAATCTTAAGCCAGTACTCACTCATATCAAGCAGGAGGTTGGTAGGGAGAGGGGGGAGAAGAAAAGACATTTACATCAAACATGTTCTGGTGACCTAAGTCACTGGAGTTCTGGAAACAGCTTGTCATGGTTTGAATATGCTTGGCCCAGAGATTGGCACAATTTGAAGGTGTAGCCTTGTTGAAGTAGCTGTTTCACTGTGTGATGGGCATCAAGGCCCTCATCCTAGGTGCCTGGAAGCCAGTCTTCCACTAGCTGGCTTCTGATGAAGATGTAGAACTCTCAGCTCCTCCTGAACCATGCTTTCCTGGATGCTGTCATATTCCCACCTTGATGCTAATGGACTGAAACTCTGAACCTGTAAGTTATCCCCAATTAAATGTTGTCCTTATAAGAGTTGTCTTGGTCATGGCATATGTTCACAGGAGTAAAGCCCTAACTAATACACAATTCAATATCCATGGAAAGGCATAGTTGGGCCACTATACATCATGAGGATTTCCTTGACAACTGAGTTTATCATCATTAAGACTAAAGCAACAAACACATTGTGCCAACTATGACTGTCAAGGCTGACAAGAGATAGAAAAACAATACTATGGACACAGATCTCAGACAAGAAAAAAAGAATGGTGACAGTGGTTAAAATGGTGGCTGAAATGAAAATAAAGCAACAGAATCTGAAATGGAGGAAGTAAATTGTTTTCCCTGTATGTCCAGTGGCAATAAGGCAGTGGAATAGAAAAATGAAGGAGAATGGCCTTCTCCTAATGAGAAGCAAAAGGAGAAAAAAAATCATAAAAGGGTGATCAGCACGTTGAGACACATACCAATACAAGTAAAAAATACAGAGCCTTCATTATAAACATACGTTTTGCTGTGAAACGAAAGTCATGTAATGACATGGTTAAAGGAAAAGTTGATGAGGAGTTGATAAGTGGAAACTGTCAATGGATGATGAGGGAAGGTCAAAGGACTATGCTGTTGTTCATTTCAGAATAGAAGAGGGCATGGAAAAAGCTGTTCAAGCTCTAAACAAGCACACTCTGAAAGGCAAAGATCTTTATGATGAAGATATAAGGAGAACAATCCATTAAGTGATGTCTAAAGTGGTGACTTGGGTATTGGCACAGGTGGTCCAGGGAAGGTTAATATTCTGTCCAATCTTCTAAATAATCTTAATGTCTCAAGTGGAGCTTATCCAGGCATTATAGATTGAAAGATGTGGAAGCAGATTTTTGAAGTTTTGTAGTAGAACTGGCTGATAAAGTTGTCTGGGAAAAATGGAAGGAAATATTTATGAGGATTGATGTAGCACAAATAATCTGGAGTACAAAGTTGAGAAAGTGGTGGAATAAGCACTGTGATTTTTCAACAACCCACTGAAGCTGTACAAATTACACCAATGCCTAATGTCCAACTGCTATTTGATATACCAGTGCATGCCAAATTGGATGAAGAAACTTCACCCAAGGGATAATCATTCACTCTTGAACAGTCACACTGACTTCCCCCATGGACTGGTGATATTGTTGTAGAAAACGACCTGGCAGGCAGCCCATGGATGGCAATCATCTTGACAAAGGCATTGGAATGGGAAACTTAGGCATATAAGTACAGGAAAGGAACACATGGGATTTTGAATCAATAGAATAGTTGGAGTGGAAGGACCCTTTAGTGGCAGTGGAGAGAGCATTGTTAATTTAGATCTGGGATGAACATGTGCCAGATAAATAAAATACTAATCAATGCACTGAAGAGAGGGAAGATCACTATAATCCACAAAGGTGGTTGGAAGTGGTTGATCCAGAAACAATGTTCCTTGGACTGAAAGGCTTGGCCTGGGAATAGTCCATATTGGATGTTCTAGCATAGAATGCATAAGCAGAGACCTAGACCATGGGATGGATCAAGTAGGCTCTGAGACTGAGATCATAGGTGAGATTTTGGATCACATGTGCTTCTGAGAATGAGTACATGAGCCCGTTTGGGTTTTAACCACATGGTCTCCAACACTGAACACATGGGCTAAAACCATGAGTTATGGTGTTGCATATATGGGCCTTCTCATGGAGGCTCATGGGCCTGAGAACATAAAGCATGGTGCCTGCAGCCATGATGACTGGAGCATATTAGCCCTGAATGAACATGAATTATATGATCTAGACTACATGAATGAGAACAGCTTGAAAAGCATGGGCTCTGGTTTAGACACTGGCATTCAGCATATGGACCCGGCTACATGAGGCATTTATGGTGCTAATATCTACTGGTCCATTGAGATGGAGCCGGTCAGCTTTGGAAAAGATTTGAGGATTCTTTTGGCTGAGCTGGTGGCCATGCTCCTGGGTATAGCCAGTGTGGCCCACCATAATTTTTTTTATTTTAGATGGAAATACCAGAGGAAAATTCCAATAATTGTGCCCACTTCCTGTTTGCAGGCATTTAGATGCAGAACAGAAAGTACAATAGGTGTGGTGTGGTTTTAAGTCTCCAGTGGTGGCTGAGGGACCCTGTCATTGATGTATGGCATGAAGCTGAGTGTTTCAGAAATTGATATTTGAATGACTAGAAGTGCCCTTTAAAACATCCGAGTTTGTGTTTTTAATGTTTCCAACATTTGAGCTGGTTATATAAAGATATTGAGAAGATTTAAGTTACTGTGGAGTAATTTGAAGTATACTTTAAATGACCCAAGTTTCACTTTATTGTCTGCATTGAGACAGCAATGTGCACATTTTTTTTGGTAGTCATGGCATTTTGCTGATATTGAATATTACTGATAACATACTAATTTATAAAAAAATAACTGTGAAAAGAACCTGGACTCAAATTCAGTTGCTGCTTTCTATGTATACAATCTTTCTATTTATTTCTAAGCAATATATTTTATTTGTTCTGGCAATTTATGTATACAATGGACCTTGTTCATACTTACTCCCATTCTCTCACCCTATTCTTTCCTCATATGATATGCTCAGCATGTTACCCTCCTCCCTCTCTTTTTCTCTCCCTTCTCCTCTTATGACCCACTAAGCCTAATTACTGCTGTTTACTGAAATGCTGAATGAGCCTCTTGGTTTGATCTAGGGTCTTGTGCAGGTAAACACAGTTTCTGTGAATTTATGACTGCAAAAGCTCTGCCAAGTCAAGAAGACTGCTGCATTTCATAGCACTCGTCCCCATCCTCCATTTGTTACATTCCTTCCTTACCCTCTTTTTTACAGTGTTCCCTTAACCTTGTTTTGCTCTGATATAAGTGTAGGACTGAGTACTCAATTATGACTTTCAATGTTGCTGCCTAATGTTGAAGGAGGATTCTCTAGTTAAGACTGAGAGTAGTGGCAGTCTCTGGATATCAACATATATATTTGAAAATCAGTTTGATAACATTTCCCTTTAGCAAAACATTGTCATAGCTTCATCAATGAAATGGGATTTTGATGAACTTTACAGCCACAGGAATGAATTCTATACTGAGTAGCAGACCTCAAGTACAGCAAGAAAAAAAAGGTTAATTTTACTATAAGCCTTTTGTTCCTGGTGGTTTGAAAAAGAAGTGTTCCTTATATGCTCGTGTATTTGAACATTTGGTCTTCCATTGGTGGTGCTGCTTGGGAAATTATGGAACATTTAGGACATGAAATATTACTGGAGAAAGAACATCATATGGAGTAGAGGGAGGTGTGAGAATTTATTACCTTTCGTCTCTTCCAATACTCTCCTTTTACTTCCTGTGGATGGGGGCTGAAGTGTGATCTCTCAGCTCCCTGCTTCTGTTGCCATGCCTTTCCTGCCATTATGGACATCTAGGCCTCTGCAAGCTTAAACCAAAATAAACTCTTCTTTTAGTTCCCTTTGGTCATGATTATTTTATCACAGCAACAAAATTAGTAACAAGGATGCTGTATTTTACTGGTAGGTGCACCTTGCCACTCCTCACTATTTCTTCCCCACTAACCCCTTGATGCATCTTTACTAAAATTACCAATCTCCAATATATTTCCCATTTGTATTACATATATTTTTTTATTTCTTAATCTCTAATGTCATTTTCTAATTCCTTTCTCATGGCCATTTGCTAGCTTCTTGACCTCTATAGTCATTCGAAGTAAAACACAAAAATCTAAAAGCTGGGATCTACACTTGCCTTGGTCTGCCATCATTAGAGAAACTTCCTTCTATAGCAGATGGGAACAAATATAGAGACATTATGCAGAAAGTGAGAGACCTTGGAAAACTCAGTCCTACATGTGATGTTTCTAACAAATCCCTCCCCTCAGTATTTGAGGAGTCTCACAGAAGAGGAAACAAAAGGAGTGTAAGAGCTAGAGCGAAGGGAAGAATCAGAAAACAAGACCTTCTAAATCAACATAATTAAAGTTCATATGAACTCAGGAAGACTGAGACAGCATGCACAGGGCCTACATGGATCTGTACCAGGTATTCTGTGAGTAAACTATGGCTTGCTGTTTAGTGTATTATGGGATTCCTGAATGTGTGAAGGAATGGCTCTATGGTTCTAATGCTTACTCTTGGAATTTTTTTCCTTTTATTTGTCTTGTCTAATTCTAGTGTGATGATGCTTGTTTTGTCTTATAATTTCTTTGTTATATTTTACTATTACCTCTTAGAAGCCTGTTTGTTTTTTAACAAGTCACACAAAGGGAGTGGATGGAGACAAGAAGGGAATTGGGAAGAATCTGGGAGGAGGAGATGGAGAGGAAACATTAATCCAGATATACTATGTGAGAAAAATTACACTTGTATCTATATGTGTGAAAGACCAGGTTTACCACAATCATAATGGTGTTTTATAGTTTTATCTATTTCCTCTCAAATTTCATAATTTCATTTTTATTGATGGATGAATAAAATTTTACTGCATATACATATCACATTTTCACTATACAGCCATCTGTTGATAGGCAACTAGGCTATGAACAGAGATATAATGAAGATGGATCCACAAGAATCTCGGTCAGGGGTGATTTGGGCATATGCTTAATAGAGATATCATTGGATCATATGGTAGTTCTATTTTTAGGTTTTGGGAAAACCTCCACACGATTTACATTGGACTGCACTAGTCTACCCTCTCATCAAGACTGGATAAGCACTTCGTATCCTCCACTCCTCATTGGCATTTGTTGGCATTTGCTTTCTTTATGATACATACTGACTGAGGGTAAGATGGGATCTTCATTTCCTCTATTGTTACGTATGCTGACCACATTTAAAAACGTTTACTATCCATTTATATTTGTCTTTTGGAAACTCTTTGTTCAGCCCCACTGATCCTTTGTAATCGCGTTGTTCATTTTTTCATCAGTTTTTTTTAAGAATTTCATAAATGTGTTTTGATCATATTCACCTTCTTTTTCAACTCCACTCAGATTTATTCTCTTTTGTAAGATAGTAATTTTCATAACAGTATTTCTTCCAAACTATTAACATGGGAGAATTTTTCATCTTCTGGTGTCTACTCCATTGTTCTCTTTTATTCACTGTTTCCTTCTTCCCTCCATCCCTCCATCCCTCTGGGCCTCCTTCCCTCCCTCCCCCTTCCATTCCTTTCTTCCTCTCTTCCTTTCTTTTTCTTGTCTTAAAATTTTAATTGTAGAGGTTGTTTACCTCCTTGGTTCAGTTTATGTTAAGTTACTTTTAAAAGGACATTGTGAATGGATACTTTCCATGATTACTTGCTATTTTTTTCCAGTTTGTTACTGGTATATAAGAAGGGTAATGCTTTTTTGTTTTAAGTTTGTATACTGCCACTTTGATGAAAGACTATCAGTTCTAAAAGTTTTTGATGAGATCTTTAGGATATTTTATGTATAGAATCACGTGCATATGTAGAAATACTTTGACTTCTTCCTGTCTGATTTTTATCCTAACTATTTGCTTGGCTTGTTGATTTAGTTAAGACTTCTAGTGATATATTAAGAAGAATGTGTTGTTCCTTAGTGCAAAAAATTATTTTCTTCCCTTAATATAATGTTAGATATAAATTTTCAAGTATCATTTGCTATATTGATATAGGCTTCTTCTGTATTCTGAGTTTTTTCAAATCTTTTAACATTAAGGGCTGTTGGGTTTTGTAAAAAAAAAAAAAAACTTTTGCACTTCAGTCAAGATTTAACTTTTGTTTTTGAGTCCATCTATGTAATTTGTAACACTTACTGGCTAATGCTTCCTGAAACATACACATCTCTAGAATACAGTGAACTCTACCATTACGAATGATCTTTTTTATTTATTTTTGAGTTTATTTAGTAAGATTTGGTTGACATTTTTCATCTATTTTTATGGAAATTAGGTTCGATGTTCATATTTTTGTCCTTTTCTCTGGTCTAGGAATCAGTATAATAGTAGATTTTCAAAAAGAGTTTAGCTTGTTCCTTTCTTTTGTATTCTATGTCACTTGTACTAGCTCTTCTTTGAATGTCTGATAAATTCACCAGTGTAACCATCTGGGTCTGGACATTTTAAAGATGGAAGTTTTAAAATTATTGCTTCAAAATTGTTAGTTAACATAAATCTGTTTAAATCACTTTATCTCTTCTTTGTGTATTTTTAATAAGTTATATTCATCTATAATTGTATTAATTTATCTTATATCTCCAATCTTGTGAGATATATCTTTAAAAAAGTAAGACTAAATAGTTTTGTGAATTTCATGGGTATCTGTGGTAACATACTCCTTTTCTTTTCTGATTTCTTAATTTAGCCTCCCCCTCTTTCTCTCTCTTGTTTAGTTTAGCCAAAGACTTGCCACAATTTTTTACTGTTTCAGAGTACTACTTGTTTTACTGATTCATTGTAATTTTCATTGTTTCTTCTGTTCAGGCCTTAATAATTTATTTTTATTGATTGACTTTTTTTAACATTCTTATTTTGTTCAGCAGTGGCCTTTTTGTCCCATTACAGGCTGATTACATTTAAACTCCTCTTTTACATGTATATGTTCATATTTTAGGAAGCTCCTACAGTAGTGGGTTTCCATATCATTCTTTCTAAAGTGTTTATAATGTTAGTTATCTCTCCCTGTACCAACTCTTTGTTTCATTAATTCTTTGTATTTTTCTATATTTCACTAATTTCCAATCTGACCATAGTGATTTCTTTTCATCTACTCAATAGGTGTTTAGCTTTTTTAAATTTTCCTTTTCCAGGACCCTTAGGTGTATTTTAAGGTTGTTTATTTGAGAACGCTTTGGGTTTCTTTTATTATTATTATTATTATTATTATTATTATTATTATTATTATTTCATGTATTTAAAGTCCAGCCATTGTCACCCCATACCCTCTCCCACAGTTCCTCATCCCATTCCCCCTCCCTACTATCTCCAAGATGGTGTTCACCCACACCCTGCCAGCCCTCTCCACTCACTGGGGCCTCAAGTCTCTAGAGGGCCAGACCAGGCAGTCCTCTGCTATATATGTGTCATGGGTATCAGACCAACTCATATATGCTCCCTGGTTGGTGGCTCAGTGTCTGAGAGATCTCAGAGGTCAGGATTAGTTGAGACTGCTGGTCTTCATATAGGGTTGCCCTCCTCCTCAGCTTCTTCCAGCCTTTCCCTAATTCAACCACAGGTGTCTCCAACTTCAGGCCAATGGTTGGGTGTAAATATCTGCTTCTATCTCAGTCACCTGCTTGTTGGGCCTCTTAGAGGGCAGCCATGCTAGGCTCCTGTCTGTAAGCACACCATACCACCAGTAATAGTGTCAGGCTTTGGAGCCTTCCCTTGAGATGGATCCCAAGTTGGGCCTCCTTTCCCTAGGCTTCTTCTCCATATTTGTCCCTGCAGTTTTTTTTATTACATATTTTCTTTATTTACATTTCAAGTGTTATCCCTTTTCCTGGTTTCCCCTTCAAAATCCCCTTATCCCTTTCCCCCTCCCCCTGATCACAAACCCACCCACTCCCGTTTCCTGTTCTAGCATTCCCCTACACTGGGGCATAGAGCCTTCACAGGACCAAGGGCCTCTCCTCTCATTGATATTCCACAAGGCCATCCTCTGCTACATAAGCGTCTGGAGCCTTGGGTCCCTCCATGTGTACTCTTTGGTTGGTGGTTTAGTCCCTGGGAGCTCTGGCATTTCTCCTATGGGGCTGCAAACCCCTTTCAGCTCCTTGGGTCCTTTCTCTAGGTCCTTCATTGGGGACCCTGTGCTCAGTTCAATGGATGGCTGTGAGCCTCCACTTCTGTATTTGTCAGGCACTGGCAAAGCCTTCCAGGAGACAGCTATATCAGGCTCCCATCAGCAAGCAATTGTTGGCATCCATAATAGTGTCTGGGCTTGGTGATTATATAAGGGATGGATCCCCAGGTCGGGCAGTTTCTGGATGGTCATTCCTTCTGTCTCTGCTCTACACTCTCCTGCATTTCTTTTAGACAGGAACGATTCTGGGTCAGAGTTTTTGACTGTGGAATAGTAACCCCATCTCCCCACATGATGCCCTGTCTTTCTACTGGAGGTGGATTCTACTTATGAGTATCCTCTTCCCACTGTTGGGAATTTCATCTAATGTACCTCTCTTTGAGTCCTGAGAGTCTCTCATCTCCAAGGTCTCTGGTACTTTCTAGAGGGTCCCCCCCCAACCCCTGAGGTTGCATATTTCCATATATATATATGTACATTTATAAAGTTCACTCTTAGGATTGCTTTGATTCTATCCCATAAGTTTTGGTAAGTTTTATTTTTATTTGATTTCATGAATTTTTCTCTATATATATTTTTTAATTTCAAGCATCCATCCATCATTCACTGATGTTATTTGATCTCCATGCGTTTTTGTGCATTTTAAGATTCCACTTCCAGCTGATTAGTCCATTGAATAAAATAAGATGCAAGAACTATTTCATTTTTCTGTATTTATTGATAGTTGGTGTGTGTTCTACTATAGGTTCTATGTTGAAAGAATTTCATGGCTGCCGAGAAGAATATGTATTCTGTACTGCTTGGATGGGATTTTCTGTGGATGTTTGCTTGGTACATTTAATCTATGATAGCATTTAACTCACATATTCTTTGTTTACTCTTTTCTCTGATTGATCATTCTAATGGTGAGAGTAAATTTTGATGTCACCAACTGTTAACTATATTAGAGTTTTGTTTTATGAAATTAGGTGCACCTTTGTTTAGGCATCTATGTTCAGAATCTGATGGATTGTTCTCTTACTCACTATGAAGGGATTGATCATCTTTATTTTTTCTCATTACTTGTGGTTTGAAGTCTATTTTTGTCTGCTATTAGGAAAGCAATGGTTTTTTCACAAGTCAATTTGCTGGAAATTTCTATTTTCATCATTTCCCCCTAAAGCAGTGTCTGTCCTTAGTGGTAATTTGCATTGCTTAGGGGCAGAAAAGGGATGGTTCCTGCCTTTTGATCCAATTTAGTAGTCTACTAAAAGACTACTACTATGTTAGTAGTCTTGTAATTGGGAAATTGAGACCAATAATATTCAGAGTGTGTATTGATTCTTGTCATTTTGTTGATTTTGTTATATTTTTCTTTCTGATCTTGTCTTTTTGGTGTTCTAAATATCTACTGTATCTGGTATCCCTTGTCCTGACTCAGGGAATTGTTATGTTATGATTCTTTAGAAAACAAAAATGTTTCTATATCTTTAGTACTAGATTCTGTTCCTCCTTCAATAACTATTACCTGGGGGTTCATTTTTTTTCAGGGTGCCACACATATCGTGGATTCACCACTGGTTTTTTGCATTGATTTTATCATTGTCTTTGTTTGATTGTTTCAGTTTGTCTAAATTGTCCTAAAGCCTAGATATACTGTCCTCTTGAGCCATTCTACTAATGAGACTTTGCACAGAGCTTTGCATTTAATGGATTGTGTTTTCCATTCCAAGCATATTATTTTTATACACATATACGAGTAATTTTATAGTTAAGGACTCATGTATCTTCACAAAAGCCCACGGGGTATTTAGATTAGTTTTTCTCCAGTATTTCTCTTTGTTAAATTCAACTTTCACATCTCATTTTTCATTCCTTATTTCATCAATCTGTTTGTCTTCTAGAGCCAGAGAATATTTTTGGTTCATTTTTTTTGGAACTTATATGTAATAACTTTTTTGAGTTCTTTGTCTGGGATTTCATTCCATTCTCATTTGATGCCATTTACTATAGGCTTAATAATTTTTGGAGGATTTTTGTTACTTTTGTTTTTTGTGTTTCTTATGTGTCTTCTGTGTTGGGACTTATGCATGTATCTATTATTTCTTTCCTCGGTTTATTTTTTCTTATGAGCTATATTCTTTCAATATGCAATGTTTATGCAGAAATTAGATGTGATAAAGTGAAGTGTGTAGTTTAGAAAAGAATTCCTTACTCCAAGGGCTCAACTTGCCTGTTATAAACTCTATTTTGTATCCTGAATAGAATGCTAACTGGAGGAGAACCTACCAGTGCCTAAGATTAATACACTAATAATATACAGATAAATAATTATAGATAGTATGAAGAATATTCAGATTTTAGTGAAGATTAACTATGAAAAGGAGAGGTAGGATGAGTAAGGATAAGGGCCAAGTATTAGATAAACTTTGTAAAAAAAATATTAAAGTGGATACAGTAGTTAGGAGGGGAAAGTTAGGAACCTGTTAGTCTATATAGAGCTTTAGAGATTATAAAAGTTATATGAAAATATTTCTTATGTTAAAAGAGAGAAAATAAGGATGAAAGGAGGAAGGAAAGATGTAGGAATCCTAAAGTCATCATCAGGGAGTGGTTCTCCAAATGATTATCCCATAATCAGCTTCCAAACTCTGCTATAGGCTTGTTTAGTCATTCATAACACAGCCTTCAATGCATCTTTCTTTTTCATCAAACGAGGGAAACAGGTATATTTATATGAAACATTCATTTTTTTGTGACTTCCCTGGAAGTTACAGGCAGTTGTAAAGAGAATTAAACCCAGGTCTTCTAGAAGAGCATTCAGTTCTCGTAACCACTGGTCTATCTTTCTAAACCCTCTGCTTTTACATTTTGGAGACCTCTATAATGTGATACCCAAGTCACACTAATTTATGTGCCCACAAACAATATGCAAATGTTCATTTACTTTATACTCAACTCAACAGTTATCTTTTGACTCTTTGATAAAAATTAATCAACTGATATAATGTAATATCTCATTGTGGTTTAGATTTGCATTTCCATGATGCTTAGTCATATTCAATATATTCTCTTGTATCTGTTCTGCATTTGCCTTTTTTTGAAGAAATATTGAAAAATTTCACCCATTTTCAATTAGATGTTTATGCCACTGAGTTGATTGAGCTCCTTCTATATTATGAACATAGATATGGCTTGCAACTCTTTTTGCCCATCTCATTCCTCAACTCTACTATTTTTTGTTTGTTGTCTATAGAAGCTTTGGGTGGTTGATCATGTGATATAATTGCTAACTATTTTCCCAGTTACTTTAGAGTACAAGTGCCATTTAAAGAAACATCTAATACTCCCATGAGTAAGTCTTCTTCACTCTTATTGTCCAGCTTCTCTCATTCCTGCAAATTTGGACCTGTAAGTTTTAGAAGTCCTGACTCATCATTGCGTAAGCAGAGTGCTTTAGATACTCCCTGAACCTGTCTTTACTGTTCTTTATTTGGCATTTACAGTATATATTCTGTCCATTTTTCTTCAACTAAGTCCTTTGAATTTGAACTGTATCTAGTGAGTCCAACTTCAGGGAGTCTCTCATGCCCCTATACTTGGATAGGTGTGCTTCTTCTATTGCTTATAAGTCTTGAAGTTCTAATTTCTAGCCTGTCCTTAATAGATTTGTATTGAAATAATCTCTTCATGGCTCTCACTTTGTAAATAGGCTATGAGGTCCTGAAGGGCAGAGCTTAGGCCTCATCACACTTTGTACCCCAGTTCCTAGTACTGGCCTGGCACAGAGTGCTTTGCTTAGTAAATGCATGTTTGAACTAGCCAGTTCAAAACGTTTGGTAACCTATCAAGGGTGCTGGGACTCCTTGAAATTCATTCAGGTTTCTAATGACCCAGGGCCAAAAACTAATGTCAATATAAGACCATAAGATATGCCCAGGGAGCTTCTGGAAAAGCAAATCGTTTTGTTAGTGTAAACTGGTTCCAGTGAAAGTCAGGCTGGCAGACTGACACAGCTAAAAGACAGGAGCTGAAGAAGCACCTTCTCACCCTTGTCCTTTGCCCTCTTACTCAATTGCTTGGGTGACAGCCTGTCCAGGAGGCAGGCCATGGAGTTGCATGGATATGTTCCCAGTCACAGACTTGGGCTGAGGTTGGAATTCCAAGCCAAGCTCAAGTTGTCTTCTTTTGGTTCTGCTCCTTGATCTCACAGTGCTGCTGCATTCTTGGCAGGGTGTAGTTATACCTGGTGTGTAATTAAAAACACAGATGCTTCAGTTCCTTTTAAAGGAAGAAGGTGGAATCTTTTCAGAAGTCCAACAGAAAAGAATTGATGTTTTTGTTTCTCCACACTCTTCTAGCTTGGGCATTT
Organism: Mus musculus; assembly: GCF_000001635.26. Classification (NCBI taxonomy): domain Eukaryota; kingdom Metazoa; phylum Chordata; class Mammalia; order Rodentia; family Muridae; genus Mus; species Mus musculus. Next base: position 98,052,226 of record NC_000086.7, read on the forward strand.
CTGGCACTAGAATAATGGATAGAAAATTGTATCAAACTAAGTTATCTGTCTCTGTAAAACTAACATTAATGCTTCTGTATTATTTCTTTTAAAAATTCAGTTTGATAGGTTTCTATGCATAGGTGACATTTAAAGCTAATTCCAGACAGGGCATTGTTGACTATGCTTCTCTCTTTTTTTAAAAAAATATTTTTATTATTACTTATTTTCCTCAATTACATTTAGAATGCTATCCCAAAAGTCCCCCATACCCTCCCCCCCACTTCCCTACCCACCCATTCCCACCTTCTCTTAATAGTATGAAGTGCTTCCTTGCTAAGAATTATTCCAGAGCCTTTTGTAGACATGGGGCCTGGAAGGCAGGGGATACTGAAGGTTAGAGAGATGAAGCAATAATAACTTGTCTTCAGAAGTAATCCAGGCATTCTATAATGGAACTGGGAAAAACCCCATCAGATTTTGCAGCCTCTTTATTTGACCTTTGTTATTTCAGTCTAAGAAGACTATTGTCACTGAAACGACCACATTAAGTAAAAAAAACTGTATTGTTTAATATTGCCATTAGACAAGAAAGCCTAGATCTCAAAATTCCACTATCTGTGTCTAGTGTTTCCCTACACAACAAAGATTTCATCTTCAAAGTGTTTTTTATAAATATTAACCAGTAAAGTCTTTGAGCTAATCATGTGGTTTGAAAGCAGCAGTCATGCATTGATCTGGGAAGTAAGTATGAGGCGGCATAGAGCCTGGTTAGGTTGTTAAATTTGACTAAAAGAGAGTCAGTACTTTGTCGTGGGAAGTCAAGGAAGATCACAGAAATAGAATTCTTGTAAAAGATTGATAGAGGTCAAAGATAATTCCTGCCCCCTGGCAGTCATAATGCAGTAAAGTCCTCTAGTAGTTTTTTTTTTCAGCATCACTGGTTAAGTTTTCTTTTCTTTTCTTTTCTTTTCTTTTCTTTTCTTTTCTTTTCTTTCTTTTTTTTTTTTGTATCACTCTATAGATGTCTACATCAGAACAGGAATTAAACTTTTTTGTTTTCCAGTCAAGGGGCAGTTTGAGTTTAAAAATCAGCAATGAGGGATGGATGGTCTCTGCTTAAATAAGGAGCATGTGACTTATACAGTTAAACTGAACACCACTACCAGGACTTAATCTTCACTGCGTGGTCCACTAAACTTATAAAAAATGTAATAATCTTAAATCAGGACTCCCAGATTGTCATTTGAAGTAGACTCTATGTAGCAAACATAGCTATTACTGGCAGATTTCTATTGTCCTCAACCATTTTCAGTTTTGCATTTACAAAAAACAAAAAAACAAAAAAAAAATAAGATGCCAATTTTGAGACCATCTAGAATGGAAAACCACATATGAGGATTTCACAAATCAGAAACAATTCTCCCAGATAGTGCAACTCAGAGAGAACAGGTGTTGGTGATTTTGATTTAGGCACAACTTTGGGAAGCTATGGCAAGGATACGAAGATTTGTAAAAACAAAACCAAACTACCACAATGCCTCATATCATTCGTGTCATTCCTATTTTGAACTACTCAGGGTACATGTTGAAACAAGATGAGATAGCTAAAAGCCAAGTTCCTGGGCACCTCAAAGCCAGTGAAAAAGACACATGACCCTTTCCTTTGTAATGTGATTGGTAGGAACATTTCTAGAGACTGGTCCTAGCAAAGCTTTGGGGTGATACAAGAAGCAGAACGCAATCCAACTCACTTTTCACAGCTGTCTTGGCTCCTGACAGCTGCAAAAATTTGTTTTTATGAAGTATGTAGTTCTGATTTCAGACAGGCTTTAGGAGAAACAGCCCTGGGAAGCCAATTGCATAGTATTTAGTTCCTGACCACAGGCCTTGATGGCTCATAGTTCTTCATCAGACAATATTCATTCTAAACTTGACAATTAGACTCATGTTGTTTGTCCTTTTCTCCAAAGTAACAAAACAGCAGCAGGCAAAGCATGATTACCCACTGTTGGGGTTTGAAGGCATTACTTCTTTGGAGCGATCTATACAGGCGTTAAAGACTTTGCATTTGTGATGGGGAGGAGCTTCATACAGTGTTTTCACAGCTTTCTGTTTTAACAGCTTTAATTTGCAGTTGTTTGTATTTGTATAGTTACTACAGATAATCTAGCTGAGTTTCTGTCCATATAGGTCTGGTACTAGCTGTAGAAAATTATTAACCCGAGACAGCATAAACTTGGTTAGAGAGATGCTTGAATTTACATCATGCTTTTACTATTTGGCCTCCAAGTAACATATGCATTATAATAGGAAATATTGTCTATGTTTGCGATTCTGAGATTGTGTTGATATAGGACATGATAAAGAGAGAAGTTTTATGAAAGAAAAGGGAGAATCAAAAGACCAGAGATGTATCTGGCCTATGCTCTTTAATAATCATATGATTCTTCCTAGATCCTCAACTTTTTTCTGCCAAGGGGTAATTATATCTCCTGTGGTATTGTTTGCTTTTGTTTCTGTTTTTGCATTAGCAGCTATTGATGAACACATATCTCCCTTAATTTCTTTGATAAAAATTTATACCTCTTTGCAACATGATACTAACTTAGAAATAAGCAGCTCAAGGCTCAAAAGTCATAAGCAGCAAGAGACTAAGAGTCACAAAAATAAGCACTTTCCTTCAGTGGAGGGGATCCTAGAACGTTCATGGAGCATAGTAGTATACCACAGAATAGTAGCAAAAAATTGTTATCGTATATTTACTATTAAACCGAGTTTTAGGTTTCATTATGACATTTTCATACATTCCCATAATGAACTGTCATCTTGTTTACAACATTGATATCTGTTGATTTCTCCCTTCCATACTACTAATTAAATCCAATTTCCCCCCAGATCATTCTTAAGCATGCTAACAGAATTTCAACCTTACTGTTAATGGTGTAATATTAATTTTAGTAAAAATGAATTTCTATTTTTTCTCAGTATAGTTATGACATATATAGTACATATTTTTTTGTTTTTTGAGATTATAATAGAATTACATAATTTTCCCTTCCCTTTCTTCCCTTAAAATGTATACCCTCTTTTTTCATTAATTGTTATTGCATGCATATGTGTGTGTGTATATATATACATATATATATTATATATTTCTATATATACATATATGTATATATATATTTCTAAATACATAAGTACAACCTGCTCAGCCTGTATAATGTTACTTATATGTATGTTTTCAGGGCTTACAAATTGGCATTGGATAACCAATTGGTGTGTTATTTTCCAGGGAAGACTAATTTTCACACTCTATGCATTAATTTTCTTTTGAGTATTACATAAATGAATGAGTAATTTTCGCTCTTTTATCTCCCTCATTCAAATCCAGCCTCCCCTTACTTTCTCCGAGATTCCCAAACCCTTCTTCTATAATCATTATTGTTTCACAAAGAAACAAACGCGTGTGCGCGCGCGAAAACACACACACATACACACACACACACACACACACACACACACACACACACCCTACAGAACCAATTTAATGTTGCTCACATGTGTATGAATTTTCAGTTGACCACTTGGAATCAGGTAACCCATCATGAGTTTGATCTTTGGAGAAAATAGATTTGCCCTTCCCCAGCACACATTGACTATATGTGTTTCATCTTGGGTAGGATCTTGTGAAATTTCCCCTATCCTCATTGGTGTGTTGACTGTTGTGGTCATTGTGCAGGTTTTGTTTAGACATATTTTTAAGATTTCACAGGTACAAATTTCTAATCCTTTGATTCTTACAATCTTTCCACTCTTTCTTCTCTGGAGTTTACTCAGTCTTAAGTGTAGGGTTTCTGTAATAAATGTACTAATTGGTACTAGGCACCCCAATTCTACAAAAGAGAAAAAAATAATTTTTTTTTGTTTACCTAGAGTGAGTGGGCCTGGGAGAGTGGAACTGATAAATGAGGCAGACTAAAGTCTCATGCAATAGCCAACTTTACTCAATCTTAGGAATAAGAAGAGTCACATGAGTAAAGTGTCACAAAGGCAAACTGCAAATGGGTGGAAGCCACAGATGGCAGGCCAGCTGCACATGGTAGACAAGGGCAAAAGCATGTTTTTCCATAGAGACATATATACAAATAACAATAGCCAGTTATAATGAATAATCTGAAATAAATTCACTCTTATTCTCTATACCTGGGAGGAGCCAGAAGACATTCAAAGAGCAATTCTGTGTTCTGAAGAAACAGAGGGCGCAAGAGTCTTCTTTTCTTACAAGCACTCAGAATTCTTCTCAAACAACTTTACAGGACTCCAATGTTGAACAGTGAGTGTCTCAACACTTCTTTAGAGGGTTTGGTTTATTTTCCCAACCTAATGATCCATAGTTCCATCAATAATGTCGAAATATACTCAGGCTAATGTAGTTGAGAACTGTGGAAGAAAATAGGATAATATAAATGAAGAAATCAAGTTATAATATTAATACATATGAATAAAAGCACACACACACATACACACACACACACATATATATGTGTATATATATATATATATGTATATATATACATATATATATATATATATATACACATATTTTTTTCTTAGAATTAGAGGAGGATCTAGACAAATTTAGATAATATTAGTGAGGATATTTTCTTATTAGATTGAGAATATTTCCTTATTAGAATACATTAACATTTTAAAATAATAAAGTTTGTTTGGAAAAATAAAAGTAGAACCTATTTTTTCAATTTACCTAAACCAATATAATTTCATAATTTCTATCTGTGTTCTAAACATATATTTAGATAACTATAGTGATCACTGTCCTCACCCCCATCAAACACAGAAGACAGAGGCTGTTACATAACCACAACTTGTCAAAATGCACAGAATAAGTGACTGGGATGTCAAATCCTAACAGATACAACACAATCCTTATGCATAACATTCAGGGAAATTGCATAGTGTGGCACAGAAGGATTGTAAGAGGAAGAGATCCAGGATTCCTGCTGCTACACACTGTTTCCTAAGCTATACAAGGAACACACACCCATGAAATTTCATTAATAGGTTTTCCTGAACACTACTGGATATATGTAAATTTGAACAATGTTAAATGAACTTAGTAGGTTGTAAGTACATGTGGGCCTATATATATTCATGCATATATATGTATAGACATAAATAGGTTCCAAATGGGTCAAATATCTCAACTTGATGACACCTGAAACTTCTAGAAATCATAAGTAGTACTCTTCCAAATATAGATGTAGGAAATAAATTCCTGTATAAGACCATGTTTGCCTAGAAACTGTGTTCAACAATTGACAAACAGAACCTTATTGAATAAAAAATCTTCTGTACAGTAAAGGAAACAATAAAGTAAAGATGATATCCATGGAATTTTAGAAAATCTTTATCATTATACATTTGATAGAAGATTCATATCCAAAAAATATAGAGAACTCAAAAAAAAAAAGCTCAAACAAACAAACAAACTAACTAACTAACAAACCAAAGAAATTGGTTATGGATCTGAACAAAGACTTCTCAAAATAATAAAGATATGTAAGAAATATCTCAAAAAATGCAATTGTGGAAGTGAAAATTAAAAATATTTTCGAAATTTCACCTTGCTCTAGTCAGAATGTATAAGATCAAGAAAACAGTTAATAACTAGTGCTTAAGAAGATATGATGAAAAGAGAACACTTATTCAATCAGGTGGTACTGAAAACTCATGTAGCTACTATGGACATCACTGTGAATGATTTTTTAAAAAGCTAAAAAATAAATCTACCCTACAGCATAGCTATTCCATTACTGAATACACTAAAAGACTCTATATCATTCCAGAGAGGTACTAAATTATATTTGTTCACTGATAGTCCATTCAAAGTAGTCAGGAAATGCTCGTTCTATTTTCTAAAGGGAGAAGAAAGATGTGAATCTGTGTAGGTATGTAGGTGGGATCTAGGAGAAGTTGGGGGAGGGAAAAGCATGATCACAATGTATAGTATAAAAACATTATTTTCAATTAAAAATGGTTAGGGTATGGAAAAATGCTTTATACCTGTCAACTGATGAATTATTAGCAAAAGTATAGTGCATTTTTTGAGAGCATAGTGCATTTTTATACAATGGAATATTACTATTTAATTGTTTAGAGAAATAAATTATGAAAATTACAGGAAAATGAACATAACTAGAAAATATTATATGGAGGTGACCCTGACCCAGAACAACAAAGGCTTCATATTCTCCTCATTTATGGATACTTGCTTCAAATATTGAGATGTGAGTATGCATCCTGGAGTAAAGAGAGAAATGGAGAAGGGAAATGGGGAGTAAAGGATTGGAGTGGGAGAGAAGAAGCTCTAGAGTGAGGACTAGTAGATAGCAGGAAACCAGTGCTTTGAGAGATGAAATAGGGAAAGGAGAAGGGATTCAACTAGGGAGGGTGAGGGAGTTCAATACAAGAGAGGGAGGGAAATAAAAAGGAAGTCTAGAAAGCACAGGGAATTATTTTATATTTTCCTAAAATTACATATAATATACATTGCTTATGTAGTTTATATGAAGTCATGACACTTAGGAACCTAAAATCCATAGAGTATTTAACAAGCCCCCAGTGGCAGTCAAGGGAGACCTTCCCTCCATTTTTTTTTAGGTTGGGGGCGTCAAAGAGACTGCTAAGATAGTTTAAGCTATTTCCATTGTCTTTGATCCACTCTCCTGAGAAGTTGAAGGGAAAACCCTATGACTGAAGATATCAAACACTACCAACACAGGACTTGGAAGAATTGAGTTGGAGTTGCTTGTTACAAGAGGACTAGGTTTCATTGTATATGAAGGTGCTATGGATAAAAGCTGTCAAAGGAGAAAAGCATTCAATAGCTCTTTGCAACTGTAACATCTGTGAGCTACAGCAATGGCCAGTATGACAAGAAAGCCTCAAAGGTGTATTCATGGCACTTATATATTGGGGGCAACTAATAACCATCTTATTGGAATTTTGGCATGCTCACCAGAAGAGTTCATGCCTGATCTAGCTAACATGGTGAGTATGCCCATAGAACCTAGAGGAGAATCTACTACTGCCAATTTTCTCAACCAGCATAATTCGAAATTACATTCTAAATACACATTGTTATATTCACAGATACGTGTAACTCTCACCCCTCATCAAAGAACCCCCTCTCTGCCACAGATGAAGACTATTATAGAAATCCACTACTGGTCAAAATGCAGAGAATAACGGACTGTGGGGGGCCTAGCCCCAACTGATACATCTACAAAACAACCCCTAAACCCAAGGTTCAGGAAACAGTAGCTGGTTTTTGCTACTTTGTGGGTTCTTCTGTTTCCCACCCTATATCCTCCCCCTCCCAGTTTCACCCCAACTAGATAGGAGAGAAACAATAATAGATGGGGAAGAGATCACGGAATCTAATTTATTTCCTTTTGTTTCTTCTTTTACTACAGCTTTTTAAAAACTCCCCAACCACCCTCCCTAAACGACCCACAACCACTCACCATGCCTCTCAGGGTCCTAGTATTTATGTAACCTCCGAAAAGTTCCCAGATGACCCTCTTCTGGCCTCAGCAAAATATGCAAGTAGCATATAGACAGACATACATGGAAAAAATATAAAAATTTAAAACAGAGTGTTTCAAAAATGTCATATAATCACAGAGAGTATCTGCAGATGGAAAACGAAGCTTCTGCTAAAGCATGAGATAAATCATAGTCAGCTACTATGGGCAGTCCAAAGCAGCCCCATATCTCCATACCTTGGAATAAAATAAAAGCACATTCTTCTTTCTTTCTTTCTTTCTTTCTTTCTTTCTTTCTTTCTTTCTTTCTTTCTTTCTTTCTTTCTTTTTATTAGGTATTTTCCTCATTTACATTTTCAATGCTATCCCAAAGGTCCCCCAAATCGGATAGGGGACTAATATCCAATATATATAAAGAACTCAAGAAGGTGGACTCCAGAAAATCAAATAACCCCATTAAAAATGGGGCTCAGAGCTGAACAAAGAATTCTCACCTGAGGAATACCAAATGGCAGAGAAACACCTGAAAAAATGTTCAACATCCTTAATCATCAGGGAAATGCAAATCAAAACAACACTGAGATTCCACTTCACTCCAGTCAGAATGGCTAAGATCAAAAACTCAGGTGACAGCAGATGTTGGCGAGGATGTGGAGAAAGGGGAACACTCCTCCATTGTTGGTGGGATTGCAAGCTTGTACAACTACTCTGGAAATCAGTCTGGCAGTTCCTCAGAAAATTGGACATAGTACTACCGGAGGATCCCGCAATACCTCTCCTGGGCATATATCCAGAAGATGTCCCAACCGGTAAGAAGAACACATGCTCCACTATGTTCACAGCAGCCTTGTTTATAATAGCCAGAAGCTGGAAAGAACCCAGATGCCCCTCAACAGAGGAATGGATACAGAAAATGTGGTACATTTAAACAATGGAATACTACTCAGCTATTAAAAAAATGAATTTATGAAATTCCTAGGCAAATGGATGGACCTGGAGGGTATCATCCTGAGTGAAGTAACCCAATCACAAAAGCACATTCTTATAATATTCCTGTGTTTTGTAAAGAAACGAAAATTTCAAAAATTTTTAAAAATTGCCGCTAGTGGAAACAGTCACAGAAGACAATGAAGAAAGTTTGTAAGAGCCACAGGTCCAGGATGACTTCTGTATGATTGACTTCTGTGTTAGTCAGGGAAACTGTATCTGTAATATTTCAACAATTTGGTAACTTATGTGCTGGAAAACTAGTGAATAAGAGCACTGGCAATATGTTCAGAGGACCAGAATTTGAATCCAAGCACCTACAAGACAATTCACTGTCATCTGTACCTGAATTTCCAGTGGATTTGACACCATCTCCTGGCTTCAGCAAGGACCAGACTTGCAAGTGGCACACAAACCTACACAGAAAAAAAAATAGAAATTTAAAAGAGAGACTGATTCAAAGACATCATAACCAAAGAAGAACAGAATAATGATAACACCAGTTTACATGCCAGTATGGAAAGGGGGAAAAAAACCTCACAAAGCTCCACACTAGGTAAAGAAGAGAAATAAATGATCAATGACTCCTGAGAGACAGAATCTGTCTTCCCTTGGATCAGCCACTTAGTTGTGTGTGTGTGTGTGTGTGTGTGTGTGTGTGTGTGTGTGTGTGTGTGTGTGAGTGTGTGTGTGTGTGTATGGAACACTAATATGATTCACCAAGTTTATATATGTGTATATATATATACACATACATGTATATATATGTATATAGGGAACAATATTGATTAAAGAAAAATAAAGAAAACAATAGAGGTAACATGAAAATTAAAGAATTAAAGGAGGGCTTGAAAGTAGAAACAAGGTACAGTTGTCTAGAAAGCAGGATATGATAATAGGGGCGTAAAGGTGACCAAAGTATATTGCATATACATATACTTACGAAACATCAAAATTAAACCCATTATTTCCCATGACAAATAAATGTTAATAAAATCAATGACAATTCAGTTTCAAACAATCAAATTCAACAATATAATATGAAAGCTAGAAATGAAGAAAGGAACATTGTTGCACCCAATGAAAGTGTGTACTAAGACAGATTATGTCTTCAGGTGACCAGACAGAAATAATTGGAAATAAATTCCTATAAATAGAATCCTTTGTGGTAGTTTTCAATGTTTATGGATTCTATGGATGCCTTTAAGGTTTTTTTTTTTAATTTTTTCTCATTTTTAAATTTTTTTATTTTTAACAATTTTTATTAGATATTTTTTTCATTTACAATTCAAATGCTATGCCAAAAGTCCTTTATATCCTCCCCCCACCCTGCTCTCCAACCCTCCCACTCCTGCTTCCTGGCCCTGGTATTCCCCTGTATTGGGGCATATAATCTTTGCAAGACCAAGGGCCTCTCCTTCCAATGATGGCCGATTAGGCCATCTTCTGCTACATATGCAGCTAGAGACACAAGCAGAGGGGGTGCTGGTTAGTTCATATTGCTGTTCCTCCTATAGGGCTGCAGACCCCTTCAGCTCCTTGGGTACTTTCTCTAGCTCCTTCATTGGGGGCCCTGTGTTCCATCTAATAGATGACTGTGAGCATCCACTTCTGTATTTGCCAGGCACTGGAATAGCCTCACCAGAGTCAGCTATATCAGGGTCCTGTTGGCAAAATCTTGCAGGCATATGTAATAGTGTCTGGGTTTGGTGACTGATTATGGGATGGATCCCCATGTGGGGCAGTCTCTGGATTGTCCTTCCTTCTGTCTCAGCTCTGAACTTTGTAACTCCTTCCATGGATATTTTGTTCCCCATTCTAAGAAGGAACGAAGTATCCACACATTGGTCTTCCTTCTTCTTGAGTTTCATGTGTTTTGCAAATTGTATCTTGGGTATTCTAAGTTTCTGGGCTAATATCCACTTATCAGTGAGTGCATACCATGTGAGTTCTTTTGTGATTGGGTTACCTCACTCAGGATACCCTCCAAATCCATCCATTTGCCTAAGAATTTCATAAATTCATTGTTTTTAATAGCTGAGTAGTACACCATTGTGTAAATGTACCACATTTTCTGTATCCATTCCTCTGTTGAGGGACATCTGGGTTCTTTCCAGCTTCTGGTTATTATAAATAAGGCTGCTATGAACATAGTGGAGCATGTGTCCTTATTACATGTAGGAGCATCTTCTGGGTATATGCTCAGGAGTGGTATTGCTGGGTCCTCAGGCAATACTATGTCCAATTTTCTGAGAAAGCGACACACTGATTTCCAGAGTGGACAGAGATCCTATATGTCTAATTATACATTGAGTGTCTTGAAAGACTTTCTAGGCTCTTGAACAATATTTGAGAACTCTGGGGAGGATCAGCGAAACTGTACAAAGAGAGGCTGGAGTCAGTTAAATATTTACAAAACAAATAAAATTTGAGGTGGTTCTAATAATAGATTCTCTTCATCCATTCAATGTGGGTATTTTTAGTGTGTGTTAACTTGCCTATCTAGTGAACATTTATTGCTAACTATGATTCTGGTTCATTTTGGGCCATGCAAGCTAAATTGGTAAATCACAGAGACACTTAATTTATAATCTAATTTCATTACCTAATTTTAAGGCATTATAATTTGATATGAAGCAGGAGTGGTATAATATAATGCCTAAGAATATGCACTTTTGGGCCTGAGTTAAAAACTTTATCTAGCTCTACCAGTTACTGACTATACAACCTTGTGTAAATAATTTGTCCTTTCTGGGCTTAGGTTTCTGTCTCTGTAATTCAGGAACAAGATTACTACCTACTTTGCAGGATTACTATGAGAATTTCCTTGGACCATAGACCCAAAGTACTTAAATAGTTGCTTGGGATAAAGCCTGTGCTATCCAATATTTGTCTCTATTAGAATTGTGAAGTACAGTATAGAAGAAATTCTTGGAGTATTAGAAGTACATAACATTGAATAAAGTAAAGAGATATCTTGTTTGGGTATTCATAAAAAGCTTTCTGAGGAAGTAAAAGTTAAGCTAAGACTCCCAATCAGAGATAATTTCCAATATAATCATGAAAATTAACATATCTAGAAGAATGCAAGGAGTTAATGATAACTAGTTCTTAAGAACCGATTGAAAGACAATTACCTTTGATATAAGGAAAGTGGATCTCCCAGCAGTGGGCCTATGGAACCTGAAGTAACAAACAACTGTAGCCAGGCAGGATCCCCAGTGGAGAAATAAGGACACAAACCCACCCACAAAACTTTATATCCCCCAGTTCTCCTGTCTACTAGAAATGTAGAAACAAAGATGGAGCAGAGACTGGGAATGGCCATCCCATAGGCAAGTATCAATCTCTAACACTGTTAATAATACTCTGTTATCCTTAAGATGGGAGCCTAACATAACTGTTCCCTGAGAGGATCTATACAGGAACCAAAAGAAAGAGATGTAGAGACCAACAGACAAATATTGGATGGAGTCTTATGGAAGAGTTAGGATAGGAACTCCACAGGAAGACCAACAGAGTCATCTAACCTAAACCCTTAGTGGCTCCCAGAGATTGAACTTCCAACAAAATAGCAAACATGGCTTGGGCCTAGGCTCTCTTCATATATGTGCAGCTTGGTCTTCATGTGGGTCCCTCCAAAATTAGAGCAGGGTCTGTCCCTAAAGCTTTTGCATGTCTGTGGAATATGTTCTTCTAACTGGGCTGTCTTGTCTGACCTCAGTGGGAGAGGATTTGCCTAACCCTGCAGAGACTTAATGCACCAGGTTTGGGGATGAATACCCATGGGGTCTTAACCCTCTCAGAGATGTGGAAGGGGTATAGGAGAAGAATTGTGGGAGGGGGCATCGGGAGGAAGCGACAGTGATTGTAGGTGAGGTGGGAGTGGGTGGGTAGATGGGAGAGCACCTTCATAGATGCAGGGAGAGGGGGAATGTGATAAGGGGGTTCGGGGGGGAATCAGGAAGGGATAATACTTGAAATTTAAATAAATAAAATATCCAATAAAAAGTAAATAAATTAATTAATGGGAAAAAGAAAATCTACAAAAAGTAAGAAAAGTGAAACATTATTGATAAGTTTAAAGCATGTGAGCGAGATAATGAATTTTGCATAGTAGAAAAATCATTGGCTGCATGTGAAATAAAAATGGATCAGGACCTAAAAATTAGAAATGATGATAGCAATTAGGAAACTAGTCAGATCCAAGTATAAGATGGTGTCTGAAACCAAAAACAACTAGTAGACATGAACAAATGTGGATAGAGCCAAGGAACATTCAGGAAATCAAAACAACAGACAGAATTGAAGAACTCAGTAATGGATTGTGTGTTTGTGTTTTTGAGTGATAAAAGGGAAGAAGATGAACTGAGGTTGTTATTTCAGGCCTATTAAGCCACCGAGTACATAGAGAGACGATTTATTGAAGAACAAAAACTGATGAAAGCAACTTACCATGAAAGTAAATGGAGTGTTAAATTTGCTCAGTTCTAAATATATGCAAGACATCGTGCTACATACTTTAAATGAATTATTTTATTCAATACTCAGTAGCCTTGTGAGAAGTTCATCATAGGTTCACATTTTAAAAATTTGTCCAAGATCACATAGGTAAGTGAATGTAGTACTGAGAATGTAAACAAGGGTTTTTCCGACCCCTAAGCCCATAATCATACTGTATTTCTATATAGCTTTTTTAATTAGATTTTTTCTTTATTTATACTTCAAATGTTATCCCCTTTCCTCATTTCCCCTCTGAAAATCCCCTATCGCCTCCCCCTGTTCACTAACCCACCCACTCCTGCTTCCTGTCCTGGCATCACCACTACACTGGGGTATCAAGTGCCACACTGTCAAGGGCTTCTCCTATCACTGATGTCCCACAAGGCCATCCTCTGCTACATATGTGGCTAAAGCCTTGAGTCCCTCCTTGTATACTCTTTGGTTGGTGGTTTAGTCCCTGGGAGCTCTGGGGATACTGATTGGTTCCTATTGTTGTTCCTCCTATAAGGCTGCAGATCCTTCACCTTCTTGGATTCTTTCTCTAGCTCCTCCATTGGGGACCCTGTGCTCAGTCCAATGGATGGCTGCCAGCATCCACATCTATATTTGTCAGGCACTTGCAGAGACTCTCAGGAGTCAGCTATATCACCCTCCTGTCAGCAAGCTCTTGTTGGCATCCACAATAGTGTCTGAGTTGGTGGTTGTTGGGTGGATCCCCAGGTGGGACAGTCGCTGGATAGCCTTTCCTTCAGTTTCTACTCCAAACTTTGTCTCTGTATCTCCTCCCATGGGTACTTTGATCCTACTTCTAAAAAGGACCGAAGTATTCACACTGTGGTCTTCCTTCTTCTACAGCTTTATAGAATATCTTAGATTAGCCTACTGACTCTGGCACTAAACATCTAAAATTTGTATTCATCAATATCTACTTCAATGACCAAAATAAGCCATTAAACACAAATTATCATCTAATATTATTAAATGTGATTTTGTAATGTGGTAAGGATGGGAAACATAAGGTTTCAACATGACTGATGACATTTCTATTCCTTTTTCCCCCTACCTATAGCTACTTTCAAAACATTTAAGTTTCACACATATTCTGGCAAAGAGACTTTGTGCAATGTCCAGTTGTCAAAAGAAGTGTGGTGAATATATTTTAGGTGCCAAATTTTTAGAATTTCTAGGACATTTTGGTCATTGTGATAGTGTCTGGGGACACTGTGACTAAACATTTCAAATTAGGGCTGTTCTCTAGCATTCTGGCCAGTCGCTTCCCCCTTTCATACACATAATTGAAAAGTAGATGAACATATTTTTTGTTTCTCATCCTAATGCTAGAAAATATAAAGTAGGGCAAGGTTAGGGGGTCCTTAGACAGGTCATGTCAGTATGTTGTTAAAATATTCATCACTATTTTAAATACTGACTCTTACTTCATTATGGATCATTGAAGTTTTCTTCTGTAGCATCTATCTAAAATAAAATTAATAGCACAAGATATCTTGCCAAAAGCCTCACTGTTCCCATATTCTATTATTCCATGTGCCTTGTTAATCATGCAAACAAGCCCAAGCTAAGATGATTTGTCATTGTGTGCTCAATGCATTTTTGTCTCCAAGTTTATTCATTCTGGTTTTCATAGTCTCCATAATTTGTATCTCTTCTCACCCTACATCAAAAGGTTCACTTGTGGCTGATGAAATATACTTTTAAACCTTTTAAATAAGCCTTACTATGTTTAACAGCATTTAGCTTTCCAACTTTCATGCCATACCCCAGGACTATTTAATAGCTAGAGATTTGACCTTTATTCATAATTTCTTGCTAAGTGATTTTTGTGGTTTAGAAGCCTTGAACTCATTTAAGGCAATTATATCCTCTTTACAGTCTGTCCATGACACAAGTTGCAAATATGTCTAATCAATGTTCATTTCACAGTTTTTAGGCTGGGTGACAATTGTCATTGTCAGAATACTTAACACTAGTCATAAGAATTAATGTCTCTGATTAGCTAGTCATCTCCCAGAAAAGAGCAGTTCCCTGGGTAGGGAGATATTATAGTAAGTGCTATGAGGATTTTTTTTGGAATGGCTTATCACTTTGGCAGTTTATATAGTACTTTTCTCTGTGTCAACAAAGCTGTCTTCACATTCTCAACATTTTTATGCCTGTGTACCCTAATCAGGACTATCTCTGTTAGTGTTTGAGAGGTTGGGTGCGTAGTTTATACCTTTATATAAGTTAGCAAAAATGAATATCTCATTTAGAGAGATGAAGATTAAATTCAGAGCATATACATCGAGTGGAAGGGAAACTAGATTCCAGTTGTACTTCTGCCCTTTAAAAGATGTTTGTATGCAGTGGATAACCTGAAATCCTATATGAAGTGGGTCCTCTCTGTAAGGGCAGTAATAAATACTAACAGATCCCAAGGCAAAGTCTCCATCAAATTATTTTCTACAGCACTGCTGCTGATGTTTATATCTGTGCACAGAATTCAGTTTATATTTTACCTTCTTAAAATTAGATTTGTGCTTGTGAAGAAGTTTCTCTATGAAGGCTCATGTTACAAGATTTACAGAACTGTTAATTCCAAGCAAAAATGAATGCACAGATTTTTATTTCTAAACAACAATTCAGAAAAAAATCCTACAAAATACCATCAAAGAGGAGATTATTTACGAGGAACTAGAATATCCTCTTTACTCAAAATAATTCCCTGTTATTTTGCTGGCAAATAATTGGCTGGAAGAAATCATTCTTTTCTGATGATTTTGAGGATGTGAAATCTGTCATTTACTGTCATGTCCTAATTATATATCCTTGAAAAATCTATTAATCTTTTTTATTTCAGTCTTCTCATGAGCTTGATGAGGATATTATTTGCACCAACTACTTAGATTTGTGGTGAATGATATATTGAGTATTTACTACAGTGCCTGAGATAAATTTATCCTGCAATAGCCATCAATTATTATTGTTGTTAAGAAATATATTTATTAGAAATACCTACTGTCAATTCTTGGATTTAGTTCTTTTTCCAATATTGACAGCAAATGGAATTCCAGATTCTCCAACTATCTGGACCAGAAAACAAAATTGTGTAGGAAACAGTTTCACAAAAATATTGCCTACATCAATTAAGAGTGTAAGTAGCTCTGAATAGTTTTACTCCTATTGCAGTCTGTCTGGCATTACATGAATATCTTCAACTAGGAGTGAAGATATAGAGGGCAGACAAGATTGTTTGAAAACTATAGAATAATAACTTGTTCTTTTTTGTAACTATCTTCATGGGCTTCCTTTCATCTTACCCATCTAATTCATTTTCTACAGAAAGGAATAACAATGAAAGCATGGAGATTCATCATCTAATTTTTAAAATAATTCTGAGGACTGATAGCTTCCAATTTTGAATTCTAGTTCTGGAATTGTTTGGCAGTTTGTGCAGGAAATTTGTGTTGCCACTTGATCAGTATTGTGGCATTGAGACAAAAAGTTCATTTGGAGTCTTAATTTTCTTACTTGCAAGATGTGGAAAACTGAATAGAATTATATATGTATATATAAAACTGCTGATTTTTATTGTGTCATATTAATGCTATTTGTTTTAAAATTTTTGCCTAAGATGTGCTACCTTCTCTTCTTGAGAGCTCTGACTTGGTTTAGCTTTTCTTATCACATAAATATCTTTCTTCTTATCTTGGAAAAACTGTGCTTAATTTCTTCACTGCTGCTTTGCCTTTACCAAAAATTTGTTTTCTGAAGTTCAGAGATCAATTGTGTTGCAAATACTCAAATAAGTAACTCAAACTTGAATATCCATGTCCTACAGATAATCACTTGGGACTTTAGATTTTTTTCAGGCTAGTTTTAGTTCTAATGTATACTAATATGAATATATTTAATGGTTTTTAAAAATCAGAATTTATTACAATATTTTGTGATTTCCTTACTCTACTTAATGTATCATGAATCCCTTTTTGTTATTGTGCACATAAATTGGTCTCAATATTTTACAGATAGCACAGAATTCATTTTCTTTGATAACTAGTATAATTCCTTTTAAAAACAATACTAAATATTTTCACTACTTGATATTACTCTCTACATATTTTCACTGTATATATATATGTATTTTTGTATCTCTGAAATATTCAGATTCTTTGCTAGCATTGAAGAACTATCAAAGTTAACCTCTAAAAAAAAACCCACAGATAACTCAATTAAAAGTAGAATAAAGAGCTAAACAGAGAATTCAAAACAGAAGCATCTCAAATGTTGGAGAAGCTCTTAAAGAAATGTTCAACATCTTTCTTTAGTCATCAGAGAAATGCAAATCAAAGTGACCCTGAGATTCTACCTCATACCAATCAGAATGGCAAAGATCAAAAACTCACTTGACAGCAGATGTGGAGAAAGAGGAACACTCCTTCATTGTTGGTGGGATGGCAAACCAGTACAATCACTCTGTAAATCAATCTGGCAGTTCCTCAGAAAATTGGAAATAGTTCTACCTGCAAACCCAGCTCTACAACTGTGGGGTAGTGAGCTGTGTACAGACAGCCTGGTCCCTAGTTGAGCTTGAGCCTTGAACTCCAGAAACTGGGTAGGTGACTTCCACCTATGAGGAATGGCAGGTGTTTGGCCATGCCCCATGGGACCCTGGCTCCTGCCCCAGCTACAGCCTCCCAAGCCCGCTCCAGAAAGATGTGTGGCCATTAGTCACTAGGGCAAGCTCCTGGTATTCTGTCTGAACTCCACTCCCACAGTTACCTGGCAACAGCCAGGTAGGCCTGGCCCATTATAAAAGGGGTTGTTTCCTCTTCTCTCTCCCTCTCTCTCCCTCTCTCTCCCTCTCTCTCCCTCTCTCTCCCTCTCTCTCACTCTCTCTCCCTCTCTCTCACTCTCTCCCTCTCTCTCCCTCTCTCTCCCTCTCTCCCTCTCTCCCTCTCTCTCCCTCTCCCACGCTCTCTCTAGACAGGGTTTCTCTGTGTAGCCCTGGCTGTCTTAGAACTCACTCTGTAGACCAGGCTGGCCTCGAACTCAGAAATCTTTCTGCCTCTGCCTCCTAAGTGCTGAGGTTAAAGGCGTGCACCACCACTGCCTAGCTCTTTTCTCTCTTACTCTTTTACTCCTGCTTCCCACTTGCTTCTCTCTTGTCTCTTTCTCTTGCCCTCTTGCTCCCCCCCGCCCCCCCTCTCCCTTCCTCCCTCTCTCTATGTAGCCATGGTCAACTTCTACTTTCCTACTCTCTCCCTCTCTCTGCCTTTCTACAATAAACGCCTTAAAACCATGAATTGTCTCTTCTCATCAGCATCAGCTGTGCTAGAGGAATGGAGCAGGTCTTACTCTAAAGAGCCACACATCTAATCTCCTGCCAGGAGACCTACCTGCATTCGGTTTCCACCATGCCAAGCCCAGCTGCCCACCTGAGCAAGCCAAAGACTCTCTTCCCCGCGAGAACCAGCCCAAGCCCTCCTCCCGCACTTTTCCTTTCGTTCCTGGGCTAGAGCCGACCCACGGGCCCACGTTCTCAACTTTTCAGTGACATCCAGTAGCTTCTGTGGTGTTAGGACATGGTCTCCGAGCCAACTCTGGCTGGTTCCACGGGGACCTCAGACTGCTGATCCCCACCTGGGGAGTTGGGTCCAGCAGTTTCTCACAGCCCGATGCCTGCCCAGTGGTGCTGTGGGATTCACACATTCAGACATCCAGGGTTCTACCTCGCTCAGCAGCCAAGCCCTGGATGGGGCACAGAACCCCATTTTTAACCCACACATTCCCAGTTTCCACTCCGAGAAAATAATTTTAACAAAATTACAGAGTTTTTTTTTTAACATAAAGAAGGGTGTGCTTATAAAGCTACAAGAAACAAGAAACTTACAGAACTTCAAATAGATTGGATCAGGGGGACAAATCCCTTCACCACATGATAAAACACTAAACATAAAACAAAAAGGAATACTGAAAAATTGCAAGAGATGAGAGCCAGCAGAAAGAATGCAAACAGGCAACCTCAGGAAATAGGAGGTGTGTGTGTGTGGGGGGGGGGACTCTCCCCTCCCCGGAATGCACCAGAGACATGGGAGGTAAGAGACTCAAAGGGAGGAACCTTAGATGAAATGCCTAACAGTAGGGAGAGGGAACTTATAGAGCCCACATCCAGCAGGAATACAGAACATCAAGTGAGGGATGCGGTTGCTATCCCACAATCACAACTCTGACCCATAATTGTTTCTGTATGAAAGAATTACAGAGATGGAAATGGAGAGGGGCCTGAGAAAAAGAAGGTCCAGCAACAGGTCCAAAGTGGGATCCAGTTCAAGGGGAGGTCCCAAGGTCTGACATTGTTTTTGAGGCTCTGGAACACTCACAAAATGGGACCTATCATGACTGCCCTCTGAACTACCCCACAAGCACCTGAAAGAGTCAGATACAGTTATTTGCACCAAACCAATGGACAGAAGTAGCTGAACCCTGTTGCTGAATTGGGGAAGGCTGAAAGAAGCTGAGTAGAAGGGCGATTCTGTAGGAGGACCAGCAGTCTTAATTAATCTGGACCCCTGAGATCTTTCAAACACTGGGCCACCAGACAGCATACATCAGCTGATACGAGGTCCCCAACACACATACAGTAGAGGACTGTGGGGTCTGTGTTCATTCAGAGATGATGTACCTAACCCTCAAGAGACTGGAGACCCCAGGGAGTTTAGAGATCAGGTGGGGTGTGGGTGGGGGTATCCATGTGGAGACAGGGTGGTTTGGGGAGGAGGTGTGGGATGTGATGGGGAGGGGTGAATGGGGAGGGGTGGTGAATGGAATATGGACTGTAAAAAATGAATTACCAATAAAATTAAATTAAAAAACAAAAAAGAAAAACTGCAAGAGAAAAAGGACAAGTAACATAAAAAGGTAGACCTAGTAGAATTACATCTGACTTCTCAATGGAGAGTCTAAAGGCCAGAAGTGCCTGGACAGATGCCCTGCAGAATGTAAGAGACCATTGATGACAGCTACTATATTCAGGAAAGCTTTCAATCACTATAGATGGTGAACACAAGACATTCCATGAAAAGATCAAATTTAAATAATATTTATCCACAAATACAACCCTATAGGAAGTACTAGAAGGAAAACTGCAACTTAAGCTGATTAACTATGCCCATGAAAATACAGGCAATAAATAATCTCACACAAGTAAAACTCCATAATCACCACCATACACACACACACACACACACACACACACACACAAACCACCCAGTAATTAATAATAATATTTCACTGACAACTTTCAATACCAATGGACTCAATTCTCCAACAAAAATCGACAGACTAAAGAAAAATAAGATCCATCCTTCTGCTGTATACATGAAACAGACTCAACATCAGAGATTAACATTACTTCAGAGTGAAAAGTTGGAAAAAGATTATCCAAGCAAATGATCCCCCAAATCAAGCATGTGTAGCTATTCAAACACCTAACAAAAATACACTTCAAACCAAAATGAATAAAAAAGGACACCTCATACACTTCAAGGGAAATATCTACAAAGATTACATTTTAATTCTCAATATCTGATATGGCCCAAATGCAAGGACTCCTGTAAATGAAACATTACTCAATCTCAGATCACACATTGAGCCTCACCTGCTAATAATAGGGTATTTCAATACTCCACTTTCACCAATGGACAGGTCATCTAGACATAAACTGAACAGAAAAATAATGGAGATAACAGACACCATGAACCCAATGGACATAATACATATCTACAGAACATTACACCCAAACACAAAAGAATATTACCTCTTCTCAGAAGCTCATGGAATATTCTCTGTAATTGGCCACTTACTAAATTACAAAGCAAGTCTAAACTGATAAAAGAAAATTGAAATAACCCCCTACATCTTGTCAGACTACCAGGGATTAAAGGCAGGATTTCAACAACAAATGAAACTACAGAAAGTCTACAAACTTATGGGAACTAAACAACTCTATACTGGAGGACTACTGGGTCATGACAGAAAAAAATTAAAGACGTTCTAGATTTCAATAGAAATAAGTGCACAGCATATCCAAATTATTATTACAATAACATCAGTGCTAAGAGGAAAGTTCATAACACTGACTATGTAAAGAAATTGGAAAGATCTCATACTAGCAACATCTAAAAGCTCTAGAACAAAAAGAAGCAAAACATCCAAGAGGAATAGACAGCAGGAAATAATTAAACCATTTAAACCTAATCCTGAAACCAATAAAATAGAAACTAAGAGAACAATGCAAAGAATCAATTAAACAAATATTTGATTCTTTGAGAAAATCAAGAAGATAGACGAGCCCTTATCCAAACTGACTAAAAGGCACAGAGAGAATATCCAAATTAACAACATCAGAAATGAAAACAGGGATATAACATTACAAATTTGTTTTGTATTGTATACAAAATAACCATTAGATCACATGTTAAAAAGATGTAGTCCACCAAGTTGGAAAATCTAAGAGAAGTAGATAATTTTTGGATAGGGACCACTTACCAATGTTACATAAAGTTTAAATGGTTTAAATAGACTTATGACCCCCAAGGAAACAGATGCAGTCACTAAAAGTTTCCCAAGCAACAAAAACAAGAACAAGAAAAAGAAACAAAAGCAACAACAACAATCCCTGAGATAAACAGTGTTAGTGTGGGAAAGTAGTAGATGTTCAAAGAACTTACACCATTACTCTTCAAATTATTCCACAAAATATAAACAAAAGTAATAACAAGGCCACA
This sequence comes from Mus musculus, assembly GCF_000001635.26. Taxonomy (NCBI): domain Eukaryota; kingdom Metazoa; phylum Chordata; class Mammalia; order Rodentia; family Muridae; genus Mus; species Mus musculus. The sequence goes on from NC_000086.7 coordinate 98,074,052, forward strand.
GTCACACTGATATCCAAACCATACAGATATTCAATAAAGAAAGAAAATTACAGACCAATGTCCTTGACAGGTGCAAACTTACTCAATGAAATACTTGCTGATTGAATCCAAGAACATCAAAAGGATCATATACAACATTCAATTTGGATTCACCTCAGAGATGCATGGATGTTTCAACATTAAAAAAAAAATCTGTCAATGTAATCGTCCATATAAACAAACTGAAAGAAAATAACTGTGATCATTGGAAGCAGAAAAAGCCTTTGACAAAATTCAACACTCCTCACCATTGCACACAGTTAGTATTGTTGATCTTTTTTTTTTTAAATTTTGACTCTATTTATATGTATTTCATAATACAACATTATGGGTTTAATTCTTTTTGGTTGTGATTTTATTAATCCTTCTATAGGGATGAAGTCTAAATTCTCCTTGTTCAGTCTTAATTCTCAAATACTTTCTCCAGTATTCTTTTAGTTTTCTTTTTAAAAAAATGTATTACTTATTTTTTAAATTAAAACGTGCTTACATCATTTACTCCCTTTCTTTTATTCAACATTTCCCATATTTTACTTCTACTTCCGTTTAAATCTATGGCCTTGTTTTCCTAATTGTTATTGCTACATATTCATAAAATATAGCCTTTTGAGTCTGTTTAGTGATACACACACATACACACATACACCACACACATACACACACACGCGCGCGCTTGCACGCTTTCAGGGTTGACCACTTAGTTGCTGGTAGTTCATTGCTGAGGGATGGGGTCACGTGAGATTTTCCCCTTCTATAATAGAGTGTCTGTTGGTGTTCTTGTGCATGTCTTGTACCTTCCCTCTCATATCTAGGAGACACAAGCTCACAGCAGATTTCTTGATTCTCTGGATCTTAAAATCTCTCTGTACCCCTTTCAACAATGTTCTTTGAGCCTTAGGTGTGGAAGTCTTATTGTGGATGTATCCAATCAGTGCTGGTTCTCCACCATCAGTTGAAATCTGCATTTGAACCAGTTGTGGTTTTCTGTAACAGTCTCCATCTTCTGCAAAAAAAAAAAAAAAAAAAAGCTCCTTTGATGAGGTGTGAGAGCCACAATTATCTATGAATATACAGATAAGTATTTAAATTCAGTTAGAAATTAAGCTGGCTTTGTATAATGGTAGTACTATGTTCTGTTCTAAAATCCATGACCTCACTAGCCTGGGAAAGATAGCTAGATTACCAGTACCAGGCCTGATTTTTTCTCTTGCTGTGCAGACCTTAAATCCAGTCCAACAGCTGCTGCTTACTATCTATATATGAGTTCTATTATTGTATCTGTAGGGGTAGAGTTTTATGCTGGTCATTGTTGTGTTTCATAAACATCATTGCTGGTTTGTATGATTAGTTGCTTCCCTCCCTTGGCCTTTTGCACAGTACTTTCTAGTATATGAAAGCTACTGCTCAGGGAGGAAGCTTTCAGCTCAGATCTAGCTTGCATCCTCTAGTCCTGTGTCCGTCCATAGGATATAGTGTCTTTAGAAATAGAGACTGATGTTCAACCTCTGGGAGGTACCCAAAGGCAACAACAATAGCTTATATGATTTTGGGAATCTCTTTGGGAAGGGATTTGGAAGAGTTTCTTCTATTTCTATTTTTAAAAATTCATTTAAGAAATATTGATTGTAGATTTTCCTTGTAAAATTCTTCTGTGAATTCTTCTGGGTTTGAGTTTTTTTTTTTTTTTTTTTAGTTGAAAGATTTTGTATTACTGTTTCCATGTCACTGTTTTCTATGGTAGTTGGTTTAACTTTGGTGGTTTGGATGAAACTAAAATTCATCAATTTTTTTCAACTTAATAAATTGAAGAATTTTAAAATATTCTCTTGAAATATTCTGTGTTTCCTTGGTGACTGTTGCAAAGTTTCCTTGTTCATTTCTGATTCAATCAATTTATTATCTTGGCTTATTTCTTGTTTTTCAGTTTTGTTTATCTGGTACAATTGTCTGTGGATAAGTTTTTTTTTCCATCTTTTCAAAAACAAAGCTCTTACATGCATGAATTATTTGCATTGCCATCTTTATTCTGTTTTGATTTTCATTCTTTCTTGCCATCTACTGTGTTTGTGTGTTTGAATTTGGTTTGTTCTTGTTTAATTCTTGAATTGCATCTTTAATTTATTTATATGTGCTTTTTATGATGTAGTAATAGAGGAACTTAGAAATTTCCTCATAATACTGTTTTTAATATTCCCCAGAGATGGTGGTATGGTGTTTTTTAATTGTTGATTTACTTTAAGTTTTTTCTTTGTTTCTTCTTTGATCCATTCAGTGTTCATTAATAAGTTGTTTAATCATCTCCATTACTTTCTATACACACTAGAGATCTGTGTATTGTCAGTTTTAAATTTTATAGCATTGTGGTTAGATAGGATTCATAGAGTTATTTCAAAGTTTCTGAATTTGTTGTGTTTTGTGTTCCCAAATATGGTTTATTGTGGAGAAATTCCCATGGACTGCTGAGTATTCTGTATATTCTTTGGTGTTTTGGTGTTTGGGTGAAATATTTTGAAGATATGTGCTAGGTCCACTTGTTGGATGTCATTTAATTCTCATGTTTCTATCTTTATATTTTGTCCAGAAGACAGGTTTATTAGAATGGAGTTGAAGTCACCTATTCTCATTAGGTTGGTTTTAATCTATATCTTTAATTCCAGTTTTATGCTTTCTATGAAATTGGGTTCACAAGAATTTGGTTCCTATAGATTTAAAATTGTAAATTCTTCTTGGTTAGCTGTTACCATGATGAAAAAGAAGTGCCTTCCTTTATCTCTTCCGATTAGTTTTAGTTGAAGCCTTTTTGACATACATTAGGATAGCAATGCTTACTTGTGTCCTGAACCCATTGCTTTAGCCTACTTTTGTTTCCATCACTTCACTTTAAGGTGGTGCCTATCCTTACAGCTGAGTTTCTTGAAGACATCAGAAAACTGGACTTTCCTTTTAATCCATTCAGTAAGCCTGTTTCTTTGGATTAGACAGTTAAGGCCATCAATACTTAGAGTTAGTACTGGAGAGTATGTGTTGATTGCAGTCATTTTGTAGATTTTTTTTTTTTTGGTGTGTTTTCTTAGTCATATTTTTTGTTTCCATAATTATTGTTTAATTATTCCTACAGGTTATTTTTGTAATCTCCTTCTCCTCCTCCTCCTCCTCCTCCTCCTCCTCCTCCTCCTCCTCCTCCTCCTTCTCCTCCTCCTCTTCTTCCTCCTCCTCTTCCTCTTCCTCCTCCTCCTCTTCCTCTTCCTCCTCCTCCTCTTTCTTCTTCTTCTTCTTCTTCTTCTTCTTCTTCTTCTTCTTCTTCTTCTTCTTCTTCTTCTTCTCCTTCTCCTTCTCCTTCTCCTTCTCCTTCTCCTTCTCCTTCTCCTTCTCCTTCTCCTTCTCCTTCTCCTTCTCCTTCTCCTTCTCCTTCTCCTTCTCCTTCTCCTTCTCCTTCTCCTTCTCCTTCTCCTTCTCCTTCTCCTTCTCCTTCTCCTTCTCCTTCTCCTTCTCCTTCTCCTTCTCCTTCTCCTTCTCCTTCTCCTCCTCCTCCTCCTCCTCCTCCTCCTCCTCCTCCTCCTCCTCCTCCTCCTCCTCCTCCTCCTCTTCCTCCTTCTTCTTTCCTCCCAAGTGCTGGGATTAAAGTAGTGCTGGGCCACTACTGCCCTGCTGATATGCTACTTCTTTCTTTACTGCAAATTATTGCTTCTAATAACTATAGAGTTGTTTTGGTCAAAATAAAATAATTTAGTCTGTTTCCTTCAATGATGGAAGATAGTTTTGTTGGTTAAGTCATGGTCTTTTAGAACATAGAGTGTGTTGCTCTAGAATCTTGTAGCTTTGAAAGTTTCCTTTGGGCAATATACTGTTATTATTATGGCTTTTCCATTATGTGTGACTTTTTTCTTTAGCAATTTCAGTACCCACTCCTTGTTCTGATTAGTTACTGTTTTAACTATGCTATGCTGTGGCAAATTTCTTTTCTGGTCCTGTCTACTTAATGTTTGTGTACTTTTTATATTAGTATTGACATGCCTTTTTTTTTAGCTTGGGGAAGTTTTCTTCTATGATCTTGTCTACAGATCTTTTACTTTATTTCCATGTTCAATTATTCTATCTTCTATTTGAGCCGATCTTTTTGCAAGACTTTTTCTGAGTTTTTTAATTGGATTATTGAGCTTTTCAATTTCTGCTTCATTTCAGCATGCATTACCTTCAATATTTTTAACTCTTTAATGAATTCAATTTTCAAATCTTAGATCTTTACTTCAGTCAGCTGAAAACTTTTGTTTTGGGGGGCATTAGTCACACATTTCTTGTTATTCTTCCTGAGGTAAATTTAAATATCTGTGTCTTCTTTAAACTCACTGAATTTCTTAATGATGTTTATGGTTGTTTCTTTTAGTTCTATTTGCTGGGTTTATTCCAGGTAATCCTCACCGGAGAGTTTTTATAAAGTTGGCGGATGTGCATGGAGATACAGTCTTAGTCTCTCATACTGTTTATGTTTTAACGATGAAATCTGGGCATGTGGAATTTTTTCTTTGGCTCTGAAAATGATTTTAAGCTACTTCAAGTTAGGCAAGTGTAGAGGTTATGCAGCAAGGCCTGAGGGTTGAGGATGATGCTTTTAGGAGAGGCTTCAAAGACTTAACCAGTGTGTATCCTTGGACAGGTGTAAAGTCTGGGCTAGACAGGGAGGTTTGGTATAGTGCATGTGGCCAAGGATGTAGGAAATGGAACTATATCTGTGTATGGGATTTATAATCCAGCAGTAGTCCTGGAGATTGAGGTGGGTACAAAAAGGTTCAGGTTTACAGACCACAGCAGACTAGACTCAGGCACAGGCTGTATCACCACAGCTTGTCCTGGAGGTTCGATGTGATGGTAATGAGAACCAGGGTCAGGAAGACTGAACAGGCAGATCAGAGGCAAGGACTGTGGAATGGGCCAAGCCCAGGAGGATGAAATAGAGCACTTGAAGCTGATCAGATTGTACCTGAAAAGGAGAAATACACTTGTGCTATGTGTGGGAAATTGGAAGGAGATACACATTGACTAAGATTCAGGAAATTCATTGAACTTTTTTCTGGGCACATGATACAGGACCCAAAAATGGCTTGGAGATAAGATATGACATTGGTGGCTACATTAGAGTAGGGGAGAAGGGAGAGTGTAGGTATACTATCTAGATCCCTGGCATAAGTGGCAACTATGAGTTCCTGGTAGGAAATGGGTTTGGGGCCATTGGTGAGTCCCAAAGCAACAAAGATGGGCTGAGATGAGTGGCTGAGGTGGGTAGTGGCTACAGACCTAAGGGTATCTTAAGGAGACAAGAATAAAGAGGAAAGAGAGCATAAGTAGAGCCCATTTGGGTCTTTGTCAAGTATGTTGACTGTGAGATCCCTGATGGGATGTAGTTTAGGGATGGTGGCCAGAGCCAAAGAAATGCATATGGGATGAGAGGAGGGCCCAAGACTGGCAAAACCATCAAAACTAGGGGGCTCTGGTTCTGCACCACATGTTGAAGCTGTGGGCTCCTTTGTAAGAAGTGGAATTGGGGTATACAGTATATTTCAAAGAAGTGGCAATGAGCTGGGAAGAGGGGATATCTCTAGTGGAGGCAGGGCTAGGGGTGCCCTATGTATACCACAGAGGAGGAAGGGCAAACAGGTTCATGTAACCTCCCTGGATCTCTGATATGTGTGGTAGTTTTGGGGTCCCTGTTAGGAACTCATAGTCTTCTACTTTATGTTTTGCCCATTGTCTACTTACCTATTTTTATAAAGTGTTAGACTTATGTACATGTTCTTTTCACACACACATATGTTCAGTTTTCCCAATACCATTTGCTTAATGAAATAATTTTTCTTTCTATGTCCCTTTCCTTCCCTCCCTCTCTAGATCATTCACGTCCTTCCTTCCTTCCTTTATTTTGCCAAGACAGTGTCTCTCTATATAGCCCAGGCTGCCCTCAAAGTTCTGATCCTCCTACCCTAGCCTTCGAAGTACAAGAATTTCAGGTATATGTCACTGTACTGAGTTAGACCTTTCTTAATAATGAGTTATGTTTTTGTAAGTCTGTCTCTGGTTTCTGTATTTTACTATATTTATGTATGTATTTATATACCCAAATTCTTGGCAATAATGCTTATTATTTCTGTATAATGTCTTCATATGAGTTATAGTAATTTTACTCTTTATTCTTTTTAAAAGTATTGTATTACTTTCATACATGTATATTGTATTTATATTATTTGGCTCTCCCTCTCATCCCTCCAACCTTATGTCCCTTTCATTCTTTCTCAAATGCTGGTCTCCCCCTTTTTAAAAATTGTTATTCATATCTATCTCTATCTCTATCTCTATCTCTATATATATCCTGTTAAGTTGTATTTTGTGTTACTCAACTTTATAATTTTAAAGACCTGACCACTTGGTATTTGAGAGTCAATTAGGGGACTCGTTTCTGGAGAAAATTGATCTTTTTTCCTTCTAAGCAGTCACTAATTGGCTCTAGCACTTCATCTCAAGGTAGGACCCTCCAAACTATTTCCTATCCACATTGTCGTATCAACAGGCGTTTCTGTGGTTCAGGTCTTGTTTAAACAATATTATTGCTGAGAATTCATAAGTAGAGTTTACTGATCATATATAGATGACAAAGTCTCACAGAAGATGTTCTGGTCTACTGATAATTAAAATCTTTCCAACTGCTCATCTGTTGTGGTCCCTGAGTCTTGGGTATAGGGGTTGTATTGTAGGTATACCAATTGGAGCAAGGCATCCTATGATCAGTTGTTCTCTGTATTTTGACCAGTTGTTGCTTTCTCTAATAGTACCTGTCTGCTACAAATCAAGCTTCTTTGATGAGTATTGAGAGCTATACTGTGGGTACAGAATATGTATTAAGACAGTTAGAATCTATGAGAGTGACCATTGTTAAAACTCAATGAGTTGGGCTGATGAGATGGCTCAGCAGGTAAGAGCACCCGACTGCTCTTCCGAAGATCCTGAGTTCAAATCCCAGCAACCACATGGTGGCTCACAACCATCCGTAACGAGATCTGACTCCCTCTTCTGGGGTGTCTGAAGACAGCTAAGGTGTACTTACATAGAATAAATAAATAAATAAATAAATAAATAAATAAATAAATCTTTAAAAAAAAAAAACTCAATGAGTTAAGTCTCTAACTAAGGCAGAAGATGGCCTAGTCAGCTATCAGTGGGAGGAGAGGCGTTTGGTCTTGCAAAGATCATATGCCCCAGTACAGGAGAATGCCAGGGCCAGGAAGCAGGAGTGGGTGACTTGGGGAGCAGGGTGGGGGGAGAGAATAGGGAGCTTTGGGGATAGCATTTGAAATGTAAATGAAGAAAATATCTAATAAAAAAAGGAAAAAAAATGACTCCAGCTAAGGTACCTGTAACAGGGCAAAGTTTCCAGTAAAGGGATTGAGACATCATGCCAGTCAGAAAACCTTCAACCTAAAATTTGTCCTGCCCATAGATGTGCTGGAGTAAAAATGGTATAGACATTGTGAGAGTAGCTAACCAATGGTTGGTGCAGTTTGAGACCCATGAGAGGGAGCCCACACATGACACTGCCTGGAAGGCCAGGAACAAGAGGCTAAAAAGCACACAAATCTAGGAGAGAAAATCTATTTTCTACAAATATAGTGACACCGGATATATCACTCTCCAGGCAGGTCCCATGCCCTGTAATACCTGACCAGCACACAATGGACCCTGTTATTTTTTGTGTCCTTTTTATTTTGTTATATTTTATGTAACTGGCTTGCTTGTTTGTTTGTTGTAATTAACATTTTTATAAAATATATAGAATGAAAAAATAATCATTTTAAAAAGAAAAAATATTGTTTAATATATTTAGCCATTAGAGAAATACAACCTAAAACTAGTTTGAAAATTTACACTATTCTAGTAATAATGACTAAGACTAATAAGACAAATGCTAGTGTGGATTTGGGGAAATGGGCACACTTCCTGTTACTGGGAATGCAAACTTGTGAAACTGATTAGAAAATGAGTGTAGAGGTGCCTCAAAAAACTAGGTCCTTTGGCGAACTAGGTCCCTGAAAAACACTATTTCTCCTAATTTCAGCATTCCTTAGCTGACTTAAGCTTTTGCCTAAGCTTGGGTCCTCATGAGTTTCCCTTTTACATTAGCATGTCTGTTAGTGTCATCTGCATGCAGGTCATGTTTAGGTAGTTATATTGGTGAGATTTAATGGTTATAGCTTCTGACATTTCCGGGAGACCCAATCTCACAGCTAACTTTCTGTTCCTCCGGCTCTTACATTCTTTCCATCCCTTGGGTATCGAATACTAAATAATCATCCCTGAAAACATTATATATACAAGTAATATGCAATTGCACATATAGGCAATTTACACGCATTTTTATATATGCATATATATGCAATGACAAAAAATTATCATGAATTTGAAAGAGAACAAAGGGAGACATGAAAGTGTGGGAAGGTTTAGAGGGAGAAAATAGAAGAAAAATCATGTAATTATAATTTCAATAAGTAAAGAAATTGTTTGGTATTTTTAAAGCTAGAAATAGATCTACCATATGATCCAGCTATATCATTCCTAAGCATCTTTCCAAAGGGCTCTGTGTCCTACTACAGTGATAGTTGCTTATACTCATTAATTGCTGCTATGTTCACAATAGCTGAGAAAGGAAACATATAAGATATCATTCACTGGATGAAAATGTGGTTTGTATACAAAGTGGAATATTATTCAGTTGAAAAGAAAACTAAAATTTTATACTCGGAAGTTAAATGGATGTAGCTGAAACATATGTGCCCCAATTAGGAACTATGCATGTTCTTTCTTATATAAGGATATTACATTTGAAACTTTGTGTGTGCTGTTTAAATTGGAGTACACATAGAAGTCAGGAAATAGCTAAAGGGATCTGCAACCCTATAAGAGGAACAACAATATGAACTAACCAGTACCCCTCAGAGCTGTGCCTCTAGGGGATGGCCCAGTCAGCCATCAATGGGAGGAGAGGCCCTTGGTCTTGCAAAGATCATATACCCCAGTAAAGGGGAATGTCAGGGCCAGGAGGTAGGAGTGGGTAGGTTGGGGAGCAGGGTGGGAGGAGGGTATAGGGGATTTTCAGGATAGAATTTGAAATGTAAATGAAGAAAATATCTAATAAAAAAAAGAAAAAAGAAAAAAAGGAGGCATAAGTAAAGACAGTAAAAAAAGAAGTCAGGAAATGATTAAGGGGCAATGAGGTAAGGGTTCAAAAGGGAGGTAGAAAGGACACAGGTTGTATGAACGGTAACAAAAGAACGAGAGGGGATAGAAAATTGAGAGAATCAGAGGTTAGGGTAGAAGAGGAAGTATTGAGAAGGATAAAAGTGTAAACCCTTGAAACTTCCATATAGAATCCTTATACCTTAGAAGAATCCTATAATATATACAGACAAATACATATAAAATGAGTTTAACTGGAGTTGCCTTATAAAGGGAGTGCAACCCCCTTTTAGAGACTGTGGGGTATCAAATAAAAAGTTCAATGCCTGGTATGGGTTACCTTTATTGATTCTTTAGTGAGCAATGTCCCATAGGCCTCCTAAAACATTGCATGCACACTATTGCTATTGCTCCTGATTGCCCTCCAGGAACTTTATGATAAGATTGTATTGATAAAAAGACCACATAAGTGAGTCATAGTACATGGAGCAACTAAGCTGGTACTAATCTGAAAATTTCATCCCTACTGGCTATCTTTTATGGACCTGGAAGGGACTATGCACAGTACCAAGTTAGAACAGTATTCAATGATCTTACACAACTGTGAGCACTGGGAGCTACAATAGTTACTAGCTTGGCAAGATATTTCCATTGGTGTGGTGCAACAGTACTACAACATTTATGGAGTAACTGACCACTTTCTGAATAGATTTAAAGCCTGTTCCACAAGTGTCTCACACCTTCTGATAACTGCATCAAAACCCCACTACTGGTATGTCATAGCCCCTAGGTGAGAACTTAGTACTATTATTCTGATAAATGGATATAGCAATAAGCTATCTCCTAAGATCTTACCTCCATACCCACAGATTAGTGTGTATCTATACTCTCATCAAATAAGCTTCTTTGTGTAGAGCGTGGAAATTAATACAGAGATCCACAATGAGTCAACATGTATAGAACATGAATCTGCTGTATGCTAACCTCAAAAAATATGTCATTTCATCACAATTCCTCCACCGAATACTTAAGGATCCTCACTGATTGAAGAGATAGGAGGACAAAAAATCTGTAGCAAAATAGTATTGGACACAACAGTGCAGATACATCCCAGAACTCATAGTGTCTGAGACTACATGCACAAGACTTGCACGAAATCCAGTCATAATTCCATCATGTCAGGGAATGGTCTCATGAAATTTCACCTCTGTTGCTATGCACACTCCAGTGAAGTCTGCTTGGCAGGCCAAGAGGCCTGGGAGCACTCACGAGGCAGAGTTTCAGAGAAACTCACCTCCTGGAACCTTGGCGTTCTCATAACCCATATACTCATACCCTATCCCCATGTTAGTCTGCTGTATGGATCCACGTGCTCTCTTTCAGTATTGTTTTATTATAAGTGCCTTTAAAGATTGAATTTTGACACAGCTAAGCCTTCGCCAGTGTTCCAAAGTCCCAGAAAATCCTTGAAGCTGACAAACTTGGAATTCAGTAAGAAGGTTACCTATTCAGTAACATTCAAATTTACTTCTAGTAGAGATGGTGAAACTAATTAGGCATTACAGAGAACAGAGCCAGAATAGCTCAGGACTGGTCTGCAGAGTGTTTACTTGGGACAATAGCCAGTCTTACACAGACAAGGGAATGCACAATGGACTATCACATAGGTGGGTTTACCATGAAAGAGTTAGGGAATCCCCCTGAGACAGGTTTCTTCACTAGGTCCAAAGAAATCAGGCATTTACTAAGAATCCCTGGTGGTGGGCTTAACAATAGACTAGCATTACACCTGGCTCCCTTCTTAGAGGTAAACAGGAGTGCCTGGTCCCCGCCTTTTTTGGGTGTATACATTCCTTTTTTATTGTGTCACTGTAACTTGGCAGATTTATCTCGCCTGGTTTCTTGTCGCACCTCTGTATAAAAAGTATGACCTCGACTTGAAATATTACATTCAGCTTCTACACAATCTCCTGTGTGTGTCTGTCACTCATTCGCCGACTCCTTGTCCATCTGCAACCAGAGACCCGTTCTACTCAGACAAGGGACCATGGGGGTCTGTGGCACTCTGTCTGAAGTGTTATAAGACAAATGATGGTTTTATGGGAGTAGGAGATTTGATTTTTGTCAGTGCGTCTCTAAGAGGATACTCATGTTCTAATACATGGTCTCATATCTATTTCACATACAGGCATTACTAAATGAATTTAGTGCATATAAGGAAAGAGAGAGAGAGGGAGAGGGAGAGAAAAAAAGTGATGTTGTATATAAGAGGATTTACAGGGGGTGGAATGATGGATAGATTTGAACCAAACACATATGAATTTATGAATATTAAGTAAAATAATAGAAATAAGTAATAGAATAGTTAGAAAAAACGATATCATTGTATAGGAAGCAACAGATTTGGTTTGCTCACATAATAATTAGAAAATAAAATTAAAGCTGTCATAACTGGCACTAAAATGGTTGTGGAAATCAGCAAATGTTTATATTAATCAAATAAATGTACAATTTAAGGCTATCCTAAAAATTTGAACAAAGTGTTGTGTAGTTTTTATTCACATGTGTCCTACAATCTTCTTAATGCAGTGAAGTAATTTTACCATTGAAAGTCCCATCTCTAAAATAATCTAACTTTATTTGTGAATTACTGTGTTCATGTTTTACTCCTTCTGTGGTATATTAAAATAACCAATGCAGAGGGTTTATCTCAGTTTTTATAACTCAACATACAAGTAGAAAAAGTAACAAGAAGATGGAAAGATCTCCCATGCTCATGGATTGGCAGGATCAACATTGTAAAAATGGCTATCTTGCCAAAAGCAATCTACAGATTCAATGAAATCCCCATCAAAATTCCAACTCAATTCTTCAACGAATTAGAAAGGGCAATCGGCAGATTCATCTGGAATAACAAAAAACCTAGGATAGCAAAAACTCTTCTCAAGGATAAAAGAACCTCTGGTGGAATCACCATGCTGGACCTAAAACTGTACTACAGAGCAATTGTGATAAAAACTGCATGGTACTGGTATAGTGACAGACAAGTAGACCAATGGAACAGAATTGAAGACCCAGAGATGAACCCACACACCTATGGTTACTTGATCTTTGACAAGGGAGCTAAAACCATCCAGTGGAAAAAAGACAGCATTTTCAACAAATGGTGCTGGCACAACTGGTAGTTATCATGTAGAAGAATGCGAATTGATCCATTTCTATCTCCTTGTACTAAGGTCAAATCTAAGTGAATTAAGGAACTCCACATAAAACCAGAGACACTGAAACTTATAGAGGAGAAAGTAGGGAAAAGCCTCGAAGACATGGGTACAGGGGAAAAATTCCTGAATAGAACAGCAAGGGCTTGTGCTGTAAGATCGAGAATCGATAAATGGGACCTCATAAAATTGCAAAGCTTCTGCAAAGCAAAAGACACCGTCAATAAGACAAAAAGGCCACCAACAGATTGGGAAAGGATCTTTACCTATCCCAAATCGGACAGGGGACTAATATCCAATATATATAAAGAACTCAAGAAGGTGGACTCCAGAAAATCAAATGACCCCATTAAAAATGGGGCTCAGAGCTGAACAAAGAATTCTCACCTGAGGAATACCGAATGGCTGAGAAGCACCTGAAAAAAATGTTCAACATCCTTAATCATCAGGGAAATGCAAATCAAAACAACCCTGAGATTCCACTTCACTCCAGTCAGAATGGCTAAGATCAAAAACTCAGGTGACAGCAGATGCTGGCAAGGATGTGGAGAAAGGGGAACACTCCTCCATTGTTGGTGGGATTGCAAGCTTGTACAACCACTCTGGAAATCAGTCTGGCGGTTCCTCAGAAAATTGGACATAGTACTACTAGAAGATCCAGCAATACCTCTCCTGGGCAGATATCTAGAAGATGTCCCAACCGGTAAGAAGGACACATGCTCCAGTATGTTCATAGCAGCCTTATTTATAATAGCCTTATTATAATAGCCTTATTTATAATAGCTGGAAAGAACCCAGATGCCCCTCAACAGAGGAATGGATACAGAAAATGTGGTACATTTACACAATGGAGTACTACTCAGCTATTAAAAAAATGAATTTATGAAATTCCTAGGCAAATGGATGGACCTGGAGGGCTTCATCCTGAGTGAGGTAACCCAATCACAAAGGAACTCGCACAATATGTACTCACTGATAAGTGGATATTAGCCCAGAAACTTAGGACACCCAAGATATAAGATATAACTTGCTAAACGCATGAAATACAAGAAAAAGGAAGACCAAAGTGTGGACACTGTACCCCTTCCTAGAAATGGGAACAAAACACCCATGGAAGGAGTTACAGAGACAAAATTTCGAGCTGTGACAAAAAGATGGACCATCTAGTGATTGCCATATGCAGGGATCCATCCCATAATTAGCTTCCAAACGCTGACACCATTGCACACACTAACAAGATTTTGCTGAAAGGACCCAGATATAGCTCTCTCTTGTGAGACTATGCCGGGGCCTAGCAAATACAGAAGTGGATGATCATAGTCAGCTATTGGATGAGTCACACGGCCCCCAATGCAGGAGCTAGAGATATTACCCAAGGAGCTAAAGGGAACTGCAACCCTATAGGTGGAACAACAATATGAACTAACCAGTACCCCGGAGCTCTTGTCTCTAGCTGCATATGCATCAAAAGATGGCCTAGTCGGCCATCACTGCAAAGAGAGGCCCATTGGACTTGCCAACTTTAGATGCCCCAGTACAGGGGAACGCCAGGGCTAAAAAAGGGGAGTGGGTGGGTAGGGGATTGAGAGGGTGGGTATGGGGGACCTTTGGGATAGCATTGAAAATGTAAACGAGGAAAATACCTAATAAAAAAATAAAAAAAAGAAAAAGTAGCAAGTATATCTATAATAGTTGCAAAGGATTTTGCTAATCTGTAAATACATGAACAAATAGATTATGTTTGGATGCATATAATGAATTATTGAATGATTGATTGGTAAATTGTAGGCTTTAGAAGATTGTGGATTTTGAAACAGCTGTTTCTATAGAAATTTAAAAAGGTATTAGAATAATCAGGCCAGATATATACCCAGAAGAATTTTGGTAAGGGCTTCAAATTTGGCTTCATCTGGTTCATAAGCTCCTTGTAAGCTTTACTAGGTGTTAAATCTGTGAATTTGCAGGTTTACAAAGATCAGAATAGGGTTTTCCTTTCTATTTTCTTATTTGTTTGTTTCCTTCAGTTCCTGGATTTCAAGGAGATATATGGCAAAGGGTTGCCTGAAAATAAGCAAATGGAAAGGGGAAAGTGATGATCTCAAATGACAATAATTTTTTCAACAAATTTGTTTAAAAAAATTAAAAGAGTAAATTTAAACAATTAACATTCTGATCTTTCCAAGACTTTTAACATGAAGGGGTGCTGTATTTTCTCAAATGCTTTTTCAGCATCTAATGAGATGATCATGTGTTTTTTCTTTGAATTTCTTTATGTAGTGGATTAGGTTGATGGATTTTCATATATTGAACTATCCCTGCATCCCTGTGATGAAGCCTACTTGATCACGGGTAATGATCATTTTGATGTGTTCTTAGATTTTGTTTGCGAGAATTTTATTGAGGAAATTCTGATGAAGTGGGGGAAGAAGGATTGGAGGAACCAGAGGGGTCAAGGAAACCATAAAAATTCTCACAGAATCAACTAACCTGGCCTCATAGGGGCTTACAGAGACTGAATTGACAATCAGGGATCCTGTGTATGTCTAACCTTGGCTCTCTGCATATATGTTATTGCTGTGTAGCTTCGTCTTCTTGTGGGACTCTTAATAGTGGGGGTGGAGGCTGCTCTGACTCCTTTGCCTGCTTTTGGGACCATTTTCCTCTTACTAGTTTGCCTTGTCCAGATTAAATATGAGAAGAGGTGCCTAGATTCATTACAACTTCATGTGTTGTGGGTAAACCCTGCTATTTAAAGTGGCAGTCTTTAGAGCCCAGATAGCGCCTCTTAGCTCTCCACAAAATGAAGGACTCTATTTACCATCCAGGCTCCCCTACTTTGCCTGACATCTGGGGAACACAAACCCCACACCCTCTACCTGTAAAAGGTCACATAGTCCTTAGTAAACCTACAAGCTCAACTTCCTCTTTCAGGAAAAGTTCCTTCCCAGAAAGTACTTGGGATTCCTGGAATGCCTCTCCTTTTGTGTATTCCCAGTACACAAAACTCAAGCCAATGATTTACACTCACACTGAAAAGGTTCATATATAGCCCCCTTCTACCCTGAATAAAGTGTAGGAACACAAGCTATTTCACTGAAGATTGTCTAAGAGAGCTGTTTCACTCAGTGCCATCCAAAGAGCTTTAACACTGTAATTCACCAAGAAGGTCTCTCCTCTACATCAATCCCAGCTGGTCTGTGATCCTGAAGACCCTCTCCATCTTGGTCTATGTTTCATCCTTCTAGCCTGGTATGCAGCAGCATCTGGAAAGCCTGAGGGAGAAAGCTGAACATGGGACCCTAATATGCCATGTTTGTGTGATATTTTGTGGGGACCTGTCTGTTTCTCAAGGCCAATGGAAGAGGAGATCAGTGGGACAGGGGAAGTGTTGATGGCAGGAAGATAGGAGGAGAACAAGGAGGAGAAATTGCAACTGTTGTTGGGCTGTAATATATGAGGGTTCAAGTTTTATATTAAAAAAATCAAATCTATACAAATAATAAACATTTGTATACCAACTCACCTGATATATATATATATATATATATATACATATATATATATATATATATATATATATATATTTAATGGTTTAAACTCAACATAGCTCTAATTTGCTCATGTTTTGAATGTTTAGTAGGAATATTTTTCTCAGATTTAAGAAACTTTTGCAGATATAAACTTGCTGTCTAAAGTAGATCACTGTGATTCCTTGTTTGCTTTGCTATGAACAGGCTTTGCACAAGCTCTTGTTACCACGATGTGAACTGTTTCACCAGTCTTTTCCTGCCATCTCTGATTTAAGTCATTGCAAACTGAAATTCAAATTAAATTCTTAAATTGTTTATGCAAGAAGTGAAGATCAAATTTCTACAGATTGAACTAATTATGCTACCTGGGTGAAATGGGAGAATTTTATTGAAAGATAGTTTTTTTTTTTAAATCACTAAAAATCATGAATGAATAGAAAAATTAAACTGACATGGTAAAAACAAGGAAAACAGGGAATTTGTAAAATTCCTCTCAAAAAACATGAACTATGAATGAGGCCAGCATTACTCAAATAAGACAATGATATTATATGGAAAGAATGCAACCAGTCAATATTCTTAGTTAATACCCATATACAAATTTCAGAGACATACTATCAAAAAATTCACCAGTATTTTAAGCAGAATATACAACAGTATGAATTCAGAATTTTTTTCAAACATCAATGGAGGGATGTTTTAACATACAAAAATCAATGTAATATAATGTATTCAAAGCATTAAGTAGAAAAAAAATCACATGATCATTTAACTTAACAAACATAAGTTAATTTATATATTAAATATTCCTAATAAATTAATAGAACAGAACATTCAACATAATAAGATCACATAGAGAAAATCTACATCTTCACAAAATTTTCAGGAAAATAAATTTATTTAGACACATAATTTCCCAATCTCAGAAAGATAAAAACCTGCATGTTCTCATACAGAGACTTTAGCTTATAGTATATATACTTGAATATAAGTAAAAAATGCACATTTGGTTGTAGTATAACATTTAGAAAGGAGAAGAGGAAAGGCTAATAAAAATGATAGTATGCCTACTAATGAATGAAATATATAGTATATTTCATGAAAGTTCATTGAATACTTTCTCAAAGTGTAGCACATATTCAATACTAAATATCTTTAAATGGGGAATTTCACATGTAATTCCATAAAGGCTTATTATTTTATTTTGGAGATCTGAATTTTAAATTGATTTTCACTGTTTGACTATTCCTATAGGATTTAGTTCTTTGTAAATACTTCAAAAGTTATTGCGTCTTATTCTTTACACATGAAGTCTACCTACCCAAACAATAGAGTATGTATATTGTTAAATGTTTAAATTAATCATAATTTTGAAATTTCTAATTTTTCCTGGGAATGCTAATTTATTGTCTCTGAATCTGAAGGAGAAACATGACAGGAACTTGACAACTCTGAAAAACTTGTTTGTTTTTTCACTGTCTATTATAATTCTAAAATGTGTCACTGTTGCCGAATAAAATTACATTTTAAAATTTAAAAGATAAAAGCTAAGACAGCCAATTTATAGTAGTATTCCAAAAAAATAAATCACTTACAGAAAACATTAACCAAAGATGAAAGAGACTTCTATACTTAAAACTATAAAACTTTTCTGGGAAGAAATTTCAGGAACCCATAATTAAATAGAACCATTCTAATATTCATGGATTGGGGGACAATAATGTCAGCCTGGGGATGCTAACTAATATAGTGCAAAGATTCACTGTAATGTCTATCAATTTTTCAATATTTTTCCAAAAAGTAAAAAAAAAAAAATTACCTTGTTATTGAGTCTTTGTGAGCTTCAAATCATGCACCCTATTCCTGCTCGTCTCCCTGTCACCTCAAATCTACTTTTACCTTTGCAACTTCCCCCAAATTAAAAAAGAAGCACACAAACAAACAAAACCTAAGCATACAAAACATCTCATTGTGGAAGCTGTAATATGTCACAATATGTCCCACAATATACCCCTCTGTCCATATATCTTCACTTGCAAATGTTCATTGCAGTGAGTCATTGGTCTGGTTTGAGGTCTCTGGCTTCTGTGACACCATTCATATTTGATTCTCATGAGACTTCCCCGTAGTTATCCTGTTGTTACCCTGTGTCATGGAGGTCCTGCACTTTTGGAACAGTAGGTCTGGCTCTTTCAGGCATCCCAAACATTTGCAGATGATATAGATTTTGAAGAGTTTCAACTCAGAGCCCTGGATTTTGGTCAACCTGGGTGGTAATTGAACTGTCAGTTCACCAGATTTCCCTTGTCCTTACTACCAGAGTAAGCTCTCCAGTACTGCTCTGGCTAGATTATACAATGTGGCCATCAGTAGATGCCATTATAAGTGATTTGATAGAGTCAACAGAAGAAGAGGGCAGGTGCTTTATAGATGGGAAAGCTAAATACAGAAGAAGGGAGAGCAGTAAAATAACAATAAAAGTGTTTGATAAAACCTAAAATTTAAATACTATAATTTACCCATAATATGTATAATTATGTCTATAAGTATACATATATAGTTTTAATGAACTTTTCTCTACTGGTCTGATATGCTCCAAAAAAAAAAAAAAAAAAAGACCAGCTAACAATATCAGACATTAGAAGCTATCTTTTGAATTGTTGGCTAGGGCTGTTCAAGAGACTCTGAAGTCATACAGCTTATAGATATTACCTTAGTTGACCCCTATCAGAGATAGAAAATAAGTCCTTATTGCTGAAGGTAACCTGCACTTCAGAAAGAGGCCCAGAGACCATTGAGCTAAAATTCAATGAAAGCCTCCTCCCTAAAGAATCACTTTTGTGGTACCAGAAAGTGCCATTTAAGCTTCCAAATGAGGAAGACAACCAGAAATCCTATCCAGCTATGATGCCTATACAGCACATCAACAATTAAAATGACACGATAATCTTAAGGGTGTAGTAGTGACATGTATGTATACCTTGGTGGCAATCATCATCTCTTACTGGGCTTCAGACCAACCTAAAAATTGTCAAGCCATCCTTAGCACTAAAAGCCTAGGAAGTTATCTACTCAGTGCTAGTGAACTCAAGGTTATTACAAGAACACCTAACATCATTATTTAACTAAACCAGCATATTCCACAGCAACAATCTAAACATTTGTCCTTATATCCATATGTAAATTAGTTTAAACCCCAGTACCTAGGAGATTTCACTTTGCAACTGAGACCACTACAGAATAGCACAACTAATCAGAATGCAGAGTTGTGGAGTACACTCACAATGGATAATATACAAAATTCTTTTGTACCCAAGTCTTAGGAGCATTGTAGAAGAGGAGATGGAAAGATTGTGAGAAGAGCCAGAAGATCAGGAAATTTATTGTGAGACTGTTCACATAGGAATGTTGGATGCTATTTCCACACTGCAGTTAGAACATGAAATGAGCAAGGAGGAACCACCAGACTTGATAAAGTAGACAGAGAAATGGCCAGGAGGTCTCAATTATACAAAAAGAATTACAGATAACTGTGATGTTGAAAGTGGGAGAAATAGTCTTCTTCAGGGAAAAGCACACTGATTAGTTCCCCAATATGAAATGATCAACTCTGAAAACACACATACACTAACATATACATAGTAAGCAGGCTATATTTAAGACTATCTATGTATATAAATGATATATACAATAACAATTAATGAAAAAAGAGGACATGCATTTGAAAAATAGCAAGGAAGAGTAGTTGGAGGGTGAAAAGGAAAGGAATTATAAATTCTAAATTATATTATAGTATTTAATTATATTATAATCTACAAATTAAATAAAATAAAAACTCACATACAATTCTATGGAACTTTGTGTAGCCAAATAGTCATAAAAAAGAAAATAAAACCTCTCATATTTATTGCTTTTTAAAACATACAAAAATTACAATAATTCAAACATGAAATTTAAATGTGTTATTATGGTTGGAACAGAAAGTGTTCCTATGTGTATAATCATCACTGCTTAGCCCATGACACTATTTTAGCAGGTGCTGGAAACTTTTATGACTTGGAACCTCATTAAAAGGCATAGGTCACTAAGGATATGCATTTAATAGCTATTCCCAGTCACTAGCATCTTCATTTCTATCTGCTTCCTGTCTGCCATTTCTTACATATATTGCCAGAATCATAATGTTCTATGTCACCACAGTTCTAGAATCAAGAGAACCTAGCATTATTAACTGAAATCTCTGAGAGCATGAGCTAATTTAAAAAAAATTCTCCCATTATTGTTTCTCTTAAGTATCTAATCATAAGATAATTAGTTAACACAAGTCTAATATTTTCATTTATAGGCAAAAGACAGGTAAATATTTCTACAAAGAAAATATATGTCCAAATTATTTTATGAAAGTAATCTCAAAATTTTTAGTCAATAAGCAAAAGTGCATAAACCGTAATTCAGTGTGGCCTCGCACCAGTCAAAATGGCTAAGATCAAAAAGGCAAACGGTAACAACTGCTGGCAAAAGTACTGAGGAAATAGAACTGTACTACTATTTTGGAGGGCATGTAAATTGATTTGGTAAAGTCACTGTGGAAAATAGTATTGCAGTGACAAAAAGAAATAATAAAACCCTAAAATGCCATGGCTGGAGAGGTGGCTCTGGAAATGCAGTACTTGCTGTGAAAGTATGATGACCGGAGTTTTCATCTCCAAGCACACATGAAAAAAATGCTAACAGTGGCAATGTACATTTGTAACCTCAGAAGTGGTCAGAGTTTGGAGGTGGCAGGAAGATCCAGGGAACTCACAGACGAGTCAGCCTATCTTAAACCAAAAGCCCCAGCTTTGGTGAGAGAACACATCACTAAACGAGGTGAAAAGGAATCAAATAACAGCCAAAATCAACCTCAGCCCCACCTAACATGTATGAGCAGATCAGTTCATGCCTAGGGGCACACACACTCTCTCTCACACACACACACAGACACACACACACAGACACACACACACACACACAGACACACACATACACACAGACACACACACACAGACACACACACCGACACACACACACATACACACACAGACACACACACACACACACAGACACACACACCGACACACACACACATACACACACAGACACAGACACACACACACACACACACACACACACACACACACACACACACACACACACACAGGTCGTTACACATATTCAGGCCAGTCAGTCATTATTAAAACTTACAATGTGCACAGCTGGGTGAGACTAATGAGTCTCGGGATGCTCTGGTAACCTGCATAGCACATTCCAGCACTATGAAAGCTAGTTGGAAGGAAGGAAGGACGCTTCCAAATCAGTACCATCTTAACCTCACCATGTTCCTTGACTCAAGTTTGCAGTATCTTCTGCAATAAGATCTTACCTTGATGTTCTGGAGGGTGACAAAGAACAAAAACATTATCCTGTAATTTATGGAAGCCATCTTTTATCTAATAAGCAGAGATGCTGAGCATCTTTCTATTTGTTGATGATCATTTATCCCTTTAGTTTTCATTGTGCATCTTATGATTACTTTTTTTTTAAAAAAAGAAATACCATTTCAACACTACTTACATTGCTCCTTTTTGTTCATAGCACTTCTTTTGACATATCTGCTTCTTTACAAATCAAGTTTTCTCTTTTAAAAACTTTAATACTTGGTTTATTATTACTACATCCTCTTTGCTGCTCACTAGAATTGGCTATGAGACAATTTCAAACATGTATACAGTAAATTCATTCTGTTTATGCTTACCTTCACACTTTCTTTTTCCTCTCCCATGCCTGTAAGGTCCTACTCTTCCCTAGATGTTATTTTTCTTAATTTGTTTCTTTATGTTTGATTTTGTGACCACATACTTTAACCAAGACAGTATCTATGATATTTAATTAAGAACTATCCACTGGAGCCTGGTGAGGTCAGCAGAGGTTATGAAACTTAAAATAATGACTACCCAGAATCTATCAAAAGCAAATAATACAGCAGTAATGGTAGGGCCTCCTGAGCCCATCCTCCATCTATGCCTAACTCTTGACTAGTTTGTTTTTGTGAAGGCCATTTTCTGGCTGTACCTGCTCTGGGCATACCATCCCGGTGCCTATGTCTTTGAAGATGTCAGTTTGCAAACTCTCTGTTCTCTGGTTCTTACCTTCTACCTATTATTCTATGACATTCAATAAGCTTTAAATGAGTGCTATAGATATGTTCTTTATGATCAGGTATTTAAGATTCACTTATTTTCAGTGAATTTACCAGGGATAAGTTTCTACATTAGTCATCACTGAATGGAAATTCTATTATTTTGAAGTAGATAACCCACATAAAGTACAGTTCTAGTTATATCCTATTGTTGTTATAGAGGAGAGGGCTAATTTCAGCTTATAGCTCATATTCCACTGTGAAAGAATGTCATAACAGGTACCTGGAGGAAGGAACAAGTGAAGGCAATAGAAGAACATTGCTTATTGCCTTGATTCTCATGGCTTGCCTAGCTTGTTTTCTTATACCTCACTGTAACACATGAACAGAGGAGTCAATCACCCATATTGGGCAGGCCATCCCACAACAATAATTAATATAGAACATATCACACATATGTACAGGCAAATCTGATGGAGGTACTTTCTCAATTAAGGTTTCCTCTTCTCAAATGACTTTAGCTTTGTAAAGATGACACAATCTAACAAGCACAAGGAGGTAGCATCTATGATTTAAATTTACGTATGTACTCATTTGTTAAATGTTCTCCAATACAATTATATAGGAAAGTTAAATTTGTATCTGTTTTCCAGAAACCTGGAAAATCAGACAGTGTAGAAAGAAATTGTCACATAAAACAATAGAAAGAAGAAATATGTTCCCTTTAAAATCTTTTGGGACATTCACTTCTTAGCACATTTACTCATGAAATAAATTGGCATCTGTCGTGTATTTTAGATTGTAAATACTCATCATGGCGAGTGCTTCTTGCCATCACAAATTTTTAAATAGGCATCACAGTTTGTTATTGTTTTATTGATGAAAAAATCAAGCTCGAAAAATTGATTTGCTTTGGATCTCAAAGCAGTAATGAAAAACTCTGACCAGAATGCCAAGTTTCTAGTTACTGCTATTACCCACATCCTCAAACTTGTTCCTTCTCTTCCTTACTCCTTCCTTCATTTATTCCTTATCCCTACATTCATTGTACTTTTATTTAGCTAACATTTAACACATTTAATTTTTGTTAGACATTGTACAACATTTTGGGTTTCACTACATTTACACATATACACATCATATAATATATATATATGTATATATATATATATATATATATATATATATATATATATATCAGTCCCAATCTCTCTCTCTCTCCCTCTCCCTCTCCCTCTCTCTCTCTCTCTGTTGTAACCTTTTCAGCTGGTATCCTTCCTCTCCACATATGTTCTCCCTTCATATGTCATACACATGAGTACACACACACACACACACTTTCACATATGAGAGATAATGTGATATTTTTCTAAGTCAAGCATGCCATGCTTTACATGGTAATTTCTGGTTTAATCCATTTCCTGAAATGTGAGACACTAAGGATGTTTGGGAAAATCTGTATAGAAACCTAATTGTTTATGTTTTATACACACACACACACACACACACACACACACACAGAGAGAGAGAGAGAGAGAGAGAGAGAGAGAGAGAGAGAGAGAGAGAGAGAGATATGCTGTGAATTTGGTTTAATGTGTGCAATATGGGTTCCCAACCTGCATGAAAATCCTAAGTGTAAGATACTGAGGGTCCCTGCCCCAAGCTGGTTCTGATTGTCAAATAAAGTTGCCAGTGGCCAATGGCTGGGCAGAGAGACAAGACTTGTAAATTCCCCTGGAAAGAGAACCCAGGGAAGAGGAAGGATTTAGAGTGGCAATATCTAAGAAGCAGAAGGATCAGGCTTGAGAGCTGAAGAAGTGAGAGCTTCAACCATATAAGAGCTGGGGAAGAGCAGCCCCAAGGGATCTCCCCATTTGGGTCTAGGGTAGCAAAGACAGACTATAGATTTCACTGAGTAATAATTCAGGAGGGGAGGCATTAGCTATGTAGAATTTTGCAAGTGGCCCAGTGATTGCTCTGTTTAAGGCATATTAAAATAGAAGGTTGCATATGTCTTTCTTTTTATTCATATTAAATACAGATTTTAATTGGATATTTTATGTGTTACATTTCAAATGTTATCCCCTTTCCTGGATTCCCCTCTGCAAACCCCCTATTCTATCCCCCTTGCCCTGCTTCTATGAGGGTGCTTCCCCACCCACTCCCACCTCACCACCCTAGTATTCCTCTACACTGGGGCATCAAACCTTCACGGGACCAATGGCCTCCCCTCCCATTGATGTCAGATAAGGCCTCTTCAGCTCCTTCAGTTCTTCACCTAACTCCTCCATTGGGGTCCCTGTGCTCAGTCAGTCCAATGGCTGATTGTGAGCATCTGCATCTGTATTGGTCAGGATCTGGCAGAGCCTCTCAGAGGATAGCCATACCAGGCTCTTGTCAGCAAACAGTTCTTGGCATCAGCAATAGTTTCTGAGTTTGTTGACTGTATGAGATGGATTCCCAAGTGGGGTAGTCTCTGTTCCACTCTTTGTCCCTGTATTTCCTTTAGACAGAAGCAGTTCTGGGTTAAAATTTTAGAGATGGGTTAAAATTTTAGAGATAGGTTAAAATGGTTTAAAATTTTAGAGATGGGTCAAAATTGTAGAACCCCATCTCTAAACCAGGGGCTATGTCTAACCTCTAAATATGGTCTTGACAGATTCTCCCTCCCCTTTGTGGGGTATTGCAGCCAATGTCATCCCTGTTGGAACCTGGGAGGCTCTTGTGTTCGTGGCATCTGGGACCTTTGATGGCTACCTCCAGTTCCCCACCCCCCATTGTTACACAGCTTTGTTCAATTTCCTGACCCTCTGCACATCTCCTGCATCTCCTCCCATACCTGATTATGCCTCTTTTTTCTCCCTTCCCACCTCTGTTTCTCCCAAGTCCCTCCCATTCTCTACTTACCTTGATTATATTGTACCCCCTGCCTGCTCTCTCCCTATCTATTCAATATAGTACTCTAAGTTCTAGCTAGAGCAATTAGACAACAAAAAGTATTCAAAGGGATACATTTGGAAAGGAAGAAGTCAAAATATCACTATTTGCAGATGATATGATAGTATACTTAAGTGACCCCAAAATTCAACCAGAGAACTCCTACAGATGATGAACAACTTCAGAAAAATGGCTGGATATAAAATGACTCAAACAACTCAGTAGCCTTCCTATACTCAAAGGATGAACAGAAAGAAAAAAAAAAGCCGGGCGTGGTGGCACACACCTTTAATCCCAGCACTAGGGAGGCAGAGGCAGGTGGTCAAGGCCAGTCTGGTTTACAAAGTGAGTTCCAGGATAGCCAGCTACAGCTACACACAGAAACCCTATCTCAAACCAAACCAAACCAAAACAAAACAAAACAAAACAAAACAAACGAAAAAAAAAAAGGAAAAAAAGGCTTGATTAAGAAATTAGGGAAAGGACAGCTTTGACAATAATCACAAATAGTATAAAATACCTTGGTATGACTCTAACCAAACAAATAAAGGATCTGTATGACAAGAACTTCAAATCTTTGAAGAAAGAAACTGAAGAAGACCTCAAAAGATGGAAAGATCCCCCATGTTCATGGATTGGCAAGATTAACGTAGTGAAATTTTGGCAAAAGCAATCTATAGATTCAATGCAGTCCCCATCAAAATTTCAACTCAATTCTTCACAGAGTTAAAAAGAGCAACTATCAAATCCACTCAGTATAACAACAACAACAAAAAAAACCCAAGATAATGAAAAATATTTTCAACAATAAAAGAACATCTAGGGGGATCAACATCCCTGACCTGTACTATAGATAAGTAGTGATTAAAAACTGCATGGTATTGGTACAGAGAAGGACAGGTAGATCAATGGGATAAAACTGAAGGCCCAGAAATAAAACCATACACCTATGGTCACTTAATCTTTGATAAAGAAACTAAAATCAGTTGGGGAGGTGGAGAATGGGGGAGGTGGAGAAACTCAGCATTTCAACAAATGGTGCTGGTTCAACTGGTGGTCAGAATGTAGAGGAATGAAACTTAATGCATTCTTACACCCTATACAAAGCTCAAGTCCAAGTGGATTAGGAATCTCCACATGAAACCAGATAAACTGAATCTAATAGAAGAGAAAGCAGGCAAAATCCTGGAACACAGGCACAGAGAAAATTTCCTGAAAAGAACACCAATGGCATATACAGTTTGCGTGTCCAATGGGCTTCTCTTTCCAGTGATGGCCGACTAGGCCATCTTTTGATACATATGCAGCTAGAGTCAAGAGCTCCGGGGTACTGGTTAGTTCATAATGTTGTTCCACCTATAGGGTTGCAGATCCCTTTAGCTCCTTGGGTTCTTTCTCTAGCTCCTCCATTGGGAGCCCTGTGATCCATCCATTAGCTGACTGTGAGCATCCACTTCTGTGTTTGCTAGGCCCCGGCATAGTCTCACAAGAGACAGCTACATCTGGGTCCTTTCGATAAAATCTTGCTAGGGTATGCAATGGTGTCAGCGTTTGGATGCTGATTATGGGGTGGATCCCTGGATATGGCAGTCTCTACATGGTCCATCCTTTCATCTCAGCTCCAAACTTTGTCTCTGTAACTCCTTCCATGGGTGTTTTGTTCCCAATTCTAAGGAGGGGCATAGTGTCCACACTTCAGTCTTCATTCTTCTTGAGTTTCATGTGTTTAGCAAATTGTACCTTATATCTTGGTAATCCTAGGTTTGGGGCTAATATCCACTTATCAGTGAGTACATATTGTGTGAGTTCCTTTGTGAATGTGTTACCTCACTCAGGATGATGCCCTCCAGGTCCATCCATTTGGCTAGGAATTTCATAAATTCATTCTTTTTAATAGCTGAGTAGTACTCCATTGTGTAGATGTACCACATTTTCTGTATCCATTTCTCTGTTGAGGGGCATCTGGGTTCTTTCCAGCTTCTGGCTATTATAAATAAGGCTGCTATGAACATAGTGGAGCATGTGTCCTTCTTACCAGTTGGGGCATCTTCTGGAGGGGAACGCCAGGGCCAAAAAGGGGGAGTGGGTGGGTAGGGGAGTGGGGGTGGGTGGGTATGGGGGACTTTTGGTATAGCATTGGAAATGTAAATGAGCTAAATACCTAATAAAAAATGGAAAAAAAAGAATTGATGGCCCTAAAAAGGATAGGAACCCCACAGGAAGACTAACAAAGTAAACTAAATTTGACCCCTGGGAACTCTCAGAGACTGAGCCACCAACCAAAGAACATACACAGAACTGGATCAAGCCCTCTCACCTGCCCCTGCATATATGTAGTCAATTTGCAGTTCAGTCTCCATGTGAGAATCCCAAAAATTGGACCAGAGGTTCTCCCCTACAAGTGTAACCTGACTGTGGTATCTGCTCCCCAACAGAGCTGCCTTGTCTGACTTCAGTGGGAGAGGATGTGTCTCATCCTGCAGAGTCCTGATGCCTCAGGTTGGGAGAGTGAAGTTGTGCAGATGGGGGCTGTGGGAGGGATTCTGTGAGGGGGTACTGGGAGGGGACACAGCATTTAGGATATAAATAAATAAATAAATAAATAAATAAATAAATAAATGGAAAAAAAAGAACACCAATGGCTTATGCTCTAAGATCAAGAATTGACAAATGGGACCTCATAAAATTGCAAAGCTTCTTTAAGGCAAAGGACATTATCAATAGGACAAAACAGCAACCAACAAATTGGGAAAAGATCTTTACCAACCCTACATCTGATAGAGGGCTAATATCCAATATATGCAAAGAACTCAAGAAGGTAGACTCCGGAGAACCAAATAACCCTATCAAAAAATGGAGAACAGAGCTAAACAGAGAATTCTCAACTAGGAAACTCGAATGGTTGAGAAACACCTAAAGACAATATTGCATATTCCAGAAAGATTTTGCTGACAGGACCCTGATATAGCTCTCTCTTGTGAGGCTATGCCAGTGCCTGGCAAATACAAAAGTGGATGCTCACAGTTATCTATTGTATGGAACACAGGGCCCCTAATGAAGGAGCTAGAGAAAGTACACAAAGAGCTAAAGGGGTCTGCAACCCTATAAGAGGAACAACAATATGAACTAACCAGTAACCTCCAGAGCTGTGTCTCTAGTTGCATATGTAACAGAGGATGGCCCAATCAGCCATCAATGGGAGGAAAGGCCCTTGGTCTTGCGAAGATCATATGCCCCAGTACAAGGGAATGCCAGGGCCAGGAGGCCAGGAAGGGGGAGTGGGTGGGTTTGGGAGCATGACTGGGGGAGAGTATAGGGGGCTTTTTGGGGATAGCATTTGAAATGTAAATGAAGAAAATATCTAATAAAAAAACGAAAAAAAAAAAGAAAAGAAATGTTCTACATCCTTAGTCATCAGGGAAATGCAAATCAAAATAACCCTGAGATTTCACCTCACACTAGGAAGAATGGCTAAGATAAAAAACTCAGATGCTGACAAGGATATGGAGAAAGAGCAATACTCCTTTGCTGGGGGATTTACAAGCTGCTACAACTACTCTGGAAAATAATCTGGTGGTTCCTCAGAAAATTGAACATAGTACTTCCTGAAGGACCTAGGTATACCTCTCCTGAGCATATACCCCCCAAAATGCTCCAACATATAACAAAGACAGCTGCTCCACTATGTTCATAGCAGCCATATTTATAATAGCCAGAAGCTGGAAAGAACCCAGATGTCCTTCAACAGAGGAATGGATACAGAAAATATGGTACATTTACACCATGGATTACTACTCTAACAATGACATCACAAAATTTGCAGGCAAATTGATGAATCTAGATAATATCTTCCTGATTGAGGGAATGCATTCACAAAAGAACACACATGGTATGTACTCACTGATAAATGGGTATTAGGCAAAAAACATGGAATACCTTCGATACAACTCACAGACCACATGAAGCTTAAGAGGAAGGAAAGCCAAAGAGTGGATGATTCAGTGTGTGTCTGTCTTTCATTCAGGAATCTAGAACTTTGAGAGGGTAGCTAGGATGGTGTGCCACTGATGTCAGGATGATTTGAATAGTGATAAGCAATTAATATAGCATAGATATAGAGGGGCGGGAATGGGTGGTGGATGAGTAGGACCAGAGTAAACTTGCTTTCTGGAAATGACAGGTCTACTTGCACTTATGTAGCCATAACAGCTGTAATTGGCTTCACAGGGTCTGTACAAGAGAGATAATATCCATAGGCAAATTTAGCCCAGCCCTGATTCTGAGATTGAGACTGTAATGGAAACAGAGGTTAGATCAATTTTCACTACAGCAATTTAGGTTGGGAATTGATACTGGAAGATTAGAATTATAGAAAGGGGATCTTGGTCCGGGACCCGCCGAACTTAGGAAATTAGTCTGAACAGGTGAGAGGGTGCGCCAGAGAACCTGACAGCTTCTGGAACAGGCAGAAGCACAGAGGCGCTGAGGCAGCACCCTGTGTGGGCCGGGGACAGCCGGCCACCTTCCGGACCGGAGGACAGGTGCCCGCCCGGCTGGGGAGGCAACCTAAGCCACAGCAGCAGCGGTCGCCATCTTGGTCCGGGACCCGCCGAACTTAGGAAATTAGTCTGAACAGGTGAGAGGGTGCGCCAGAGAACCTGACAGCTTCTGGAACAGGCGGAAGCACAGAGGCGCTGAGGCAGCACCCTGTGTGGGCCGGGGACAGCCGGCCACCTTCCGGACCAGAGGACAGGTGCCCACCCGGCTGGGGAGGCAGCCTAAGCCACAGCAGCAGCGGTCGCCATCTTGGTCCGGGACCCGCCGAACTTAGGAAATTAGTCTGAACAGGTGAGAGGGTGCGCCAGAGAACCTGACAGCTTCTGGAACAGGCGGAAGCACAGAGGCGCTGAGGCAGCACCCTTTGTGGGCCGGGGACAGCCAGCCACCGTCCGGACCGGAGGACAGGTGCCCGCCCGGCTGGGGAGGCGGCCTAAGCCACAGCAGCAGTGGTCGCCATCTTGGTCCCGGGACTCCAAGGAACTTAGGAATTTAGTCTGCTTAGGTGAGAGTCTGTACCACCTGGGAACTGCCAAAGCAACACAGTGTCTGAGAAAGGTCCTGTTTTGGGCCTTCTTCTTCGGCCAGGAGGAGGTCCAAATACAAGATATCTGTGCACCTTCCCTGTAAGAGAGCTTGCCAGCAGAGAGTGCTCTGAGCACTGAAAGTCAGAGGAGAGAATCTGTCTCCCAGGTCTGCTGAGAGACGGTAACAGAATCACCAGAAGAACAATCTCTAAACAGAGTCAACTATAACTACTAACTCCAGAGATTACCAGATGGCGAAAGGTAAACGGAGGAATCTTACTAACAGGAACCAAGACCACTCACCATCACCAGAACCCAGCACACCCACTTCGCCCAGTCCAGGGAACCCCAACACACCTGAGAACCTAGACCTAGATTTAAAAGCATATCTCATGATGATGGTAGAGGACATCAAGAAGGACTTTAATAAATCACTTAAAGAAATACAGGAGAACACTGCTAAAGAGTTACAAGTCCTTAAAGAAAAACAGGAAAACACAATCAAACAGGTAGAAGTCCTTACAGAAAAAGAGGAAAAAACATACAAACAGGTGATGGAAATGAACAAAACCATACTAGACCTAAAAAGGGAAGTAGACACAATAAAGAAAACTCAAAGCGAGGCAACACTAGAGATAGAAACCCTAGGAAAGAAATCTGGAACCATAGATTTGAGCATCAGCAACAGAATACAAGAGATGGAAGAGAGAATCTCAGGTGCAGAAGATTCCATAGAGAACATCGGCACAACAATCAAAGAAAATGGAAAATGCAAAAAGATCCTAACTCAAAATATCCAGGAAATCCAGGACACAATAAGAAGACCAAACGTACGGATAATAGGAGTGGATGAGAATGAAGATTTTCAACTCAAAGGTCCAGCAAACATCTTCAACAAAATTATTGAAGAAAACTTCCCAAATCTAAAGAATGAGATGCATATGAACATACAAGAAGCCTACAGAACTCCAAATAGACTGGACCAGAAAAGAAATTCCTCCCGACACATAATAATCAGAACATCAAGTGCACTAAATAAAGATAGAATACTAAAAGCAGTAAGGGAAAAAGGTCAAGTAACATATAAAGGAAAGCCTATCAGAATTACACCAGATTTTTCACCAGAGACTATGAAAGCCAGAAGAGCCTGGACAGATGTTATACAGACACTAAGAGAACACAAACTGCAGCCCAGGCTACTATACCCAGCCAAACTCTCAATTATCATAGAGGGAGAAACCAAAGTATTCCACGACAAAACCAAATTCACGCATTATCTCTCCACGAATCCAGCCCTTCAAAGGATAATAACAGAAAAAAACCAATACAAGAACGGGAACAACGCCCTAGAAAAAACAAGAAGGTAATCCCTCAACAAACCTAAAAGAAGACAGCCACAAGAACAGAATGCCACCTTTAACAACTAAAATAACAGGAAGCAACAATTACTTTTCCTTAATATCTCTTAACATCAATGGTCTCAACTCGCCAATAAAAAGACATAGACTAACAAACTGGCTACACAAACAAGACCCAACATTTTGCTTGTTGGGAGCCGCCCCCACATTCGCCGTTACAAGATGGCGCTGACATCCTGTGTTCTAAGTGGTAAACAAATAATCTGCGCATGTGCCAAGGGTATCTTATGACTACTTGTGCTCTGCCTTCCCCGTGACGTCAACTCGGCCGATGGGCTGCAGCCAATCAAGGAGTGACACGTCCGAGGCGAAGGAGAATGCTCCTTAAGAGGGACGGGGTTTTCGTTTTCTCTCTCTCTTGCTTTTCGCTCTCTCTTGCTTCTCTCTCTTGCTTTTTCGCTCTCTTGCTTTTCTCTCTCTCTTGCTTCTTGCTCTCTTGCTTCTTGCACTCTGTTCCTGAAGATGTAAGAATAAAGCTTTGCCGCAGAAGATTCTGGTCTGTGGTGTTCTTCCTGGCCGGTCGTGAGAACGCGTCGAATAACAATTGGTGCCGAATTCCGGGACGAGAAAATCCGGGACGAGAAAAAACTCCGGACTGGCGCAGGAGGGATACTTCATTCCAGAACCAGAACTGCGAATCAAGGTTATAAGGTTCCCGTAACACAGACTGTTGAGAAGGATTCAACTGCCGAGTTCAGAACTCATCAGCTGGGGAACGACGGTGATAAAGGTTCCCGTAAAGCAGACTGTTGAGAAGGATTCAACTGCCGAATTCAGAACTCATCAGCTGGGGAACGACGGTGATAAAGGTTCCCGTAAAGCAGACTGTTAAGAAGGATTCAACTGTATGAATTCAGAACTTTTCAGCTGGGGAACGAGGTAAGTCTGATCTTGAACTTTCTAAGGAAATTCAAGACAGTCTATCAGAAGTAAAGTGGAAAATGGCTTTACAAGTTATGTTTGGCCTTGAATTTTTTCTAGTGTTAGAAGCCCTTTTGTTCCTTTTCACATGTTATATAGTGCTTAAGATAGGGCTGAAAATTCTAGAGGAAATTCAGGACAGTCTATCAGAAGTAAAGCGGGGAGAGAGAGTAGGAGCAAGGAGAAACGGTAAGTATACAGGCCTTTCCAAGGGTCTTGAACCCGAGGAAAAGTTAAGGTTAGGTAGGAATACCTGGAGAGAGATTAGAAGAAAAAGAGGAAAAAGGGAGAAGAAAAAAGATCAATTAGCGGAGGTCTCTAGGAGAAGGAGCCTGTGCTCTGAAGAAACAGACTGGGAGAAAAAAGCGGCTCATTATGAAAGAAAAGGATACCAGCCGCCAAGTAAAGTGCTAACTAGTCATTTAAGGAAAAAGCCAAAAGCGGCTGGCGAAGGCCAGTTTGCTAATTGGCCTCAGGGCAATCGGCTACCAGGTGCACTCCCGCCCTATGCGGAGTCCCCGCCCTGCGTAGTGCGTCAGCCCGTAGTGCGTCAGCAATGCGCAGAGAGGCAGTGCGCAGACTCATTCATTCCCCGAGAGGAACAAAGGAAAATAGAACAGGCATTTCCAGTCTTTGAAGGAGCCGAGGGTGGGCGTGTCCACGCTCCGGTAGAATACGTACAGATTAAGGAAATTGCCGAGTCG
Organism: Mus musculus; assembly: GCF_000001635.26. Lineage (NCBI taxonomy): Eukaryota > Metazoa > Chordata > Mammalia > Rodentia > Muridae > Mus > Mus musculus. The sequence goes on from NC_000086.7 coordinate 98,107,300, forward strand.
GTTCGTAAATACGGAACCAATGCTAATTTTACCTTGGCGCAGTTAGACAGGCTCGCTGGCATGGCACTAACTCCTGCCGATTGGCAGACGGTTGTAAAAGCCGCTCTCCCTAGTATGGGCAAATATATGGAATGGAAAGCGCTTTGGCACGAAGCTGCACAGGCGCAGGCCCGAGCAAACGCTGCTGCTTTAACTCCAGAGCAGAGAGAGTGGACTTTTGATTTGTTAACGGGTCAGAGAGCTTATTCTGCTGAACCTGATAAGAGGTATCAATGGAAGGTCTTACCACAGGGAATGTCCAATAGTCCTACAATGTGCCAACTTTATGTGCAAGAAGCTCTTTTGCCAGTGAGGAAACAGTTCCCCTCTTTAATTTTGCTCCTTTACATGGATGACATCCTCCTGTGCCATAAAGACCTTACCATGCTACAAAAGGCATATCCTTTTCTACTTAAAACTTTAAGTCAGTGGGGTTTACAGATAGCCACAGAAAAGGTCCAAATTTCTGATACAGGACAATTCTTGGGCTCTGTGGTATCCCCAGATAAGATTGTGCCCCAAAAGGTAGAGATAAGAAGAGATCACCTCCATACCTTAAATGATTTTCAAAAGCTGTTGGGAGATATTAATTGGCTCAGACCCTTTTTAAAGATTCCTTCTGCTGAATTAAGGCCTTTGTTTAGTATTTTAGAAGGAGATCCTCATATCTCCTCCCCTAGGACTCTTACTCTAGCTGCTAACCAGGCCTTACAAAAGGTGGAAAAGGCCTTACAGAATGCACAATTACAACGTATTGAGGATTCGCAGCCTTTCAGTTTGTGTGTCTTTAAGACAGCACAATTGCCAACTGCAGTTTTGTGGCAGAATGGGCCATTGTTGTGGATCCATCCAAACGTATCCCCAGCTAAAATAATAGATTGGTATCCTGATGCAATTGCACAGCTTGCCCTTAAAGGCCTAAAAGCAGCAATCACCCACTTTGGGCAAAGTCCATATCTTTTAATTGTACCTTATACCGCTGCACAGGTTCAAACCTTGGCAGCCGCATCTAATGATTGGGCAGTTTTAGTTACCTCCTTTTCAGGAAAAATAGATAACCATTATCCAAAGCATCCAATCTTACAGTTTGCCCAAAATCAATCTGTTGTGTTTCCACAAATAACAGTAAGAAACCCACTTAAAAATGGGATTGTGGTATATACTGATGGATCAAAAACTGGCATAGGTGCCTATGTGGCTAATGGTAAAGTGGTATCCAAACAATATAATGAAAATTCACCTCAAGTGGTAGAATGTTTAGTGGTCTTAGAAGTTTTAAAAACCTTTTTAGAACCCCTTAATATTGTGTCAGATTCCTGTTATGTGGTAAATGCAGTAAATCTTTTAGAAGTGGCTGGAGTGATTAAGCCTTCCAGTAGAGTTGCCAATATTTTTCAGCAGATACAATTAGTTTTGTTATCTAGAAGATCTCCTGTTTATATTACTCATGTTAGAGCCCATTCAGGCCTACCTGGCCCCATGGCTCTGGGAAATGATTTGGCAGATAAGGCCACTAAAGTGGTGGCTGCTGCCCTATCATCCCCGGTAGAGGCTGCAAGAAATTTTCATAACAATTTTCATGTGACGGCTGAAACATTACGCAGTCGTTTCTCCTTGACAAGAAAAGAAGCCCGTGACATTGTTACTCAATGTCAAAGCTGCTGTGAGTTCTTGCCAGTTCCTCATGTGGGAATTAACCCACGCGGTATTCGACCTCTACAGGTCTGGCAAATGGATGTTACACATGTTTCTTCCTTTGGAAAACTTCAATATCTCCATGTGTCCATTGACACATGTTCTGGCATCATGTTTGCTTCTCCGTTAACCGGAGAAAAAGCCTCACATGTGATTCAACATTGTCTTGAGGCATGGAGTGCTTGGGGGAAACCCAGACTCCTTAAGACTGATAATGGACCAGCTTATACGTCTCAAAAATTCCAGCAGTTCTACCGTCAGATGGACGTAACCCACCTGACTGGACTTCCATACAACCCTCAAGGACAGGGTATTGTTGAGCGTGCGCATCGCACCCTCAAAACCTATCTTATAAAACAGAAGAGGGGAACTTTTGAGGAGACTGTACCCCGAGCACCAAGAGTGTCGGTGTCTTTGGCACTCTTTACACTCAATTTTTTAAATATTGATGCTCATGGCCATACTGCGGCTGAACGTCATTGTTCAGAGCCAGATAGGCCCAATGAGATGGTTAAATGGAAAAATGTCCTTGATAATAAATGGTATGGCCCGGATCCTATCTTGATAAGATCCAGGGGAGCTATCTGTGTTTTCCCACAGAATGAAGACAACCCATTTTGGTTACCAGAAAGACTCACCCGAAAAATCCAGACTGACCAAGGGAATACTGATGTCCCTCGTCTTGGTGATGTCCAGGGCGTCAATAATAAAGAGAGAGCAGCGTTGGGGGATAATGTCGACATTTCCACTCCCAATGACGGTGATGTATAATGCTCAAGTATTCTCTTGCTTTTTTACCACTAACTGGGAACTGGGTTTAGCCTTGATTCAGACAGCCTTGGCTCTGTCTGGACAGGTCCAGACGACTGACACCATTAACACTTTGTCAGCCTCAGTGACTACAGTCATAGATGAACAGGCCTCAGCTAATGTCAAGATACAGAGAGGTCTCATGCTGGTTAATCAACTCATAGATCTTGTCCAGATACAACTAGATGTATTATGACAAATAACTCAGCAGGGATGTGAACAAAAGTTTCCGGGATTGTGTGTTATTTCCATTCAGTATGTTAAATTTACTAGGGCAGCTAATTTGTCAAAAAGTCTTTTTCAGTATATGTTACAGAATTGGATGGCTGAATTTGAACAGACCCTTCGAGGCTTGCCATCATTCAGGTCAACTCCACGCGCTTGGACCTGTCCCTGACCAAAGGATTACCCAATTGGATCTCCTCAGCATTTTCTTTCTTTAAAAAATGGGTGGGATTAATATTATTTGGAGATACACTTTGCTGTGGATTAGTGTTGCTTCTTTGATTGGTCTGTAAGCTTAAGGCCCAAACTAGGAGAGACAAGGTGGTTATTGCCCAGGCGCTTGCAGGACTAGAACATGGAGCTTCCCCTGATATATCTATGCTTAGGCAATAGGTCGCTGGCCACTCAGCTCTTATATCTCACGAGGCTAGTCTCATTGCACGAGATAGAGTGAGTGTGCTTCAGCAGCCCGAGAGAGTTGCAAGGCTAAGCACTGCAATGGAAAGGCTCTGCGGCATATATGAGCCTATTCTAGGGAGACATGTCATCTTTCATGAAGGTTCAGTGTCCTAGTTCCCTTCCCCCAGGTAAAACGACACGGGAGCAGGTCAGGGTTGCTCTGGGTAAAAGCCTGTAAGCCTAAGAGCTAATCCTGTACATGGCTCCTTTACCTACACACTGGGGATTTGACCTCTATCTCCACTCTCATTAATATGGGTGGCCTATTTGCTCTTATTAAAAGAAAAAGGGGGAGATGTTGGGAGCCGCCCCCACATTCGCCTTTACAAGATGGCGCTGACATCCTGTGTTCTAAGTGGTAAACAAATAATCTGCGCATGTGCCAAGGGTATCTTATGACTACTTGTGCTCTGCCTTCCCCGTGACGTCAACTCGGCCGATGGGCTGCAGCCAATCAAGGAGTGACACGTCCGAGGCGAAGGAGAATGCTCCTTAAGAGGGACGGGGTTTTCGTTTTCTCTCTCTCTTGCTTCTCGCTCTCTCTTGCTTCTCGCGCTCTCTTGCTTCTTGCTCTCTTTTCCTGAAGATGTAAGAATAAAGCTTTGCCGCAGAAGATTCTGGTCTGTGGTGTTCTTCCTGGCCGGTCGTGAGAACGCGTCGAATAACATTTGCTGCTTACAGGAAACTCATCTCAGAGAAAAAGATAGACACTACCTCAGAATGAAAGGCTGGAAAACAATTTTCCAAGCAAATGGTATGAAGAAACAAGCAGGAGTAGCCATCCTAATATCTGATAAGATTGACTTCCAACCCAAAGTCATCAAAAAAGACAAGGAGGGACACTTCATTCTCATCAAAGGTAAAATCCTCCAAGAGGAACTCTCAATTCTGAATATCTATGCTCCAAATACAAGAGCAGCCACATTCACTAAAGAAACATTAGTAAAGCTCAAAGCACACATTGCGCCTCACACAATAATAGTGGGAGACTTCAACACACCACTTTCACCAATGGACAGATCATGGAAACAGAAACTAAACAGGGACACACTGAAACTAACAGAAGTGATGAAACAAATGGATCTGACAGATATCTACAGAACATTTTATCCTAAAACAAAAGGATATACCTTCTTCTCAGCACCTCATGGTACCTTCTCCAAAATTGACCACATAATAGGTCACAAATCAGGCCTCAACAGATTCAAAAATATTGAAATTGTCCCATGTATCCTATCAGATCACCATGCACTAAGGCTGATCTTCAATAACAAAATAAATAACAGAAAGCCAACATTCACATGGAAACTGAACAACACTCTTCTCAATGATACCTTGGTCAAGGAAGGAATAAAGAAAGAAATTAAAGACTTTTTAGAGTTTAATGAAAATGAAGCCACAACGTACCCAAACCTTTGGGACACAATGAAAGCATTTCTAAGAGGGAAACTCATAGCTATGAGTGCCTTCAAGAAAAAACGGGAGAGAGCACATACTAGCAGCTTGACAACACATCTAAAAGCTCTAGAAAAAAAGGAAGCAAATTCACCCAAGAGGAGTAGACGGCAGGAAATAATCAAACTCAGGGGTGAAATCAACCAAGTGGAAACAAGAAGAACTATTCAAAGAATTAACCAAACGAGGAGTTGGTTCTTTGAGAAAATCAACAAGATAGATAAACCCTTAGCTACACTCACTAAAGGGCACAGGGACAAAATCCTAATTAACAAAATCAGAAATGAAAAGGGAGACATAACAACAGATCCTGAAGAAATCCAAAACACCATCAGATCCTTCTACAAAAGGCTATACTCAACAAAACTGGAAAACCTGGACGAAATGGACAAATTTCTGGACAGATACCAGGTACCAAAGTTGAATCAGGATCAAGTTGACCTTCTAAACAGTCCCATATCCCCTAAAGAAATAGAAGCAGTTATTAATACTCTCCCAGCCAAAAAAAGCCCAGGACCAGACGGGTTTAGTGCAGAGTTCTATCAGACCTTCAAAGAAGATCTAACTCCAGTTCTGCACAAACTTTTTCACAAGATAGAAGTAGAAGGTATTCTACCCAACTAATTTTATGAAGCCACTATTACTCTGATACCTAAACCACAGAAAGATCCAACAAAGATAGAGAACTTCAGACCAATTTCTCTTATGAACATCGATGCAAAAATCCTTAATAAAATTCTCGCTAACCGAATCCAAGAACACATTAAAGCAATCATCCATCCTGACCAAGTAGGTTTTATTCCAGGGATGCAGGGATGGTTTAATATACGAAAATCCATCAATGTAATCCATTATATAAACAAACTCAAAGACAAAAACCACATGATCATCTCGTTAGATGCAGAAAAAGCATTTGACAAGATCCAACACCCATTCATGATAAAAGTTCTGGAAAGATCAGGAATTCAAGGCCAATACCTAAACATGATAAAAGCAATCTACAGCAAACCAGTAGCCAACATCAAAGTAAATGGAGAGAAGCTGGAAGCAATCCCACTAAAATCAGGGACTAGACAAGGCTGCCCACTTTCTCCCTACCTTTTCAACATAGTACTTGAAGTATTAGCCAGAGCAATTCGACAACAAAAGGAGATCAAGGGGATACAAATTGGAAAAGAGGAAGTCAAAATATCACTTTTTGCAGATGATATGATAGTATATATAAGTGACCCTAAAAATTCCAACAGAGAACTCCTAAACCTGATAAACAGCTTCGGTGAAGTAGCTGGATATAAAATTAACTCAAACAAGTCAATGGCCTTTCTCTACACAAAGAATAAACAGGCTGAGAAAGAAATTAGGGAAACAACACCCTTCTCAATAGCCACAAATAATATAAAATATCTCGGCGTGACTCTAACGAAGGAAGTGAAAGATCTGTATGATAAAAACTTCAAGTCCCTGAAGAAAGAAATTAAAGAAGACCTCAGAAGATGGAAAGATCTCCCATGCTCATGGATTGGCAGGACCAACATTGTAAAAATGGCTATCTTGCCAAAAGCAATCTACAGATTCAATGCAATCCCCATTAAAATTCCAACTCAATTCTTCAACGAATTAGAAGGAGCAATTTGCAAATTCATCTGGAATAACAAAAAACCGAGGATAGCAAAAACTCTTCTCAAGGATAAAAGAACCTCTGGTGGAATCACCATGCCTGACCTAAAGCTTTACTACAGAGCAATTGTGATAAAAACTGCATGGTACTGGTATAGAGACAGACAAGTGGACCAATGGAATAGAATTGAAGACCCAGAAATGAACCCACACACCTATGGTCACTTGATCTTCGACAAGGGAGCCAAAACCATCCAGTGGAAGAAAGACAGCATTTTCAACAATTGGTGCTGGCACAACTGGTTGTTATCATGTAAAAGAATGCGAATCGATCCATACTTATCTCCTTGTACTAAGGTCAAATCTAAGTGGATCAAGGAACTTCACATAAAACCAGAGACACTGAAACTTATAGAGGAGAAAGTGGGGAAAAGCCTTGAAGATATGGGCACAGGGGAAAAATTCCTGAACAGAACAGCAATGGCTTGTGCTGTAAGATCGAGAATTGACAAATGGGACCTAATGAAACTCCAAAGTTTCTGCAAGGCAAAAGACACTGTCTATAAGACAAAAAGACCACCAACAGACTGGGAAAGGATCTTTACCTATCCTAAATCAGATAGGGGACTAATATCCAACATATATAAAGAACTCAAGAAGGTGGACCTCAGAAAATCAAATAACCCCCTTAAAAAATGGGGCTCAGAACTGAACAAAGAATTCTCACCTGAGGAATACCGAATGGCAGAGAAGCACCTGAAAAAATGTTCAACATCCTTAATCATCAGGGAAATGCAAATCAAAACAACCCTGAGATTCCACCTCACACCAGTGAGAATGGCTAAGATCAAAAATTCAGGTGACAGCAGATGCTGGCGAGGATGTGGAGAAAGAGGAACACTCCTCCATTGTTGGTGGGATTGCAGGCTTGTACAACCACTCTGGAAATCAGTCTGGCGGTTCCTCAGAAAATTGGACATAGTACTACCGGAGGATCCAGCAATACCTCTCCTGGGCATATATCCAGAAGAAGCCCCAACTGGTAAGAAGGACACATGCTCCACTATGTTCATAGCAGCCTTATTTATAATAGCCAGAAACTGGAAAGAACCCAGATGCCCCTCAACAGAGGAATGGATACAGAAAATGTGGTACATCTACACAATGGAGTACTACTCAGCTATTAAAAAGAATGAATTTATGAAATTCCTAGCCAAATGGATGGACCTGGAGAGCATCATCCTGAGTGAGGTAACACAATCACAAAGGAACTCACACAATATGTACTCACTGATAAGTGGATACTAGCCCAAAACCTAGGATACCCACGATATAAGATACAATTTCCTAAACACATGAAACTCAAGAAAAATGAAGACTGAAGTGTGGACACTATGCCCCTCCTTAGAAGTGGGAACAAAACACCCATGGAAGGAGTTACAGAAACAAAGTATGGAGCTGAGATGAAAGGATGGACCATGTAGAGACTGCCATATCCAGGGATCCACCCCATAATCAGCTTCCAAATGCTGACACCATTGCATACACTAGCAAGATTTTACTGAAAGGACCCAGATGTAGCTGTCTCTTGTGAGACTATGCCGGGGCCTAGCAAACACAGAAGTGGATGCTCACAGTCAGCTAATGGATGGATCACAGGGCTCCCAATGGAGGAGCTAGAGAAAGTACCCAAGGAGCTAAAGGGATCTTCAACCCTATAGGTGGAACAACATTATGAACTAACCAGTACCCCTGAGCTCTTGACTCTAGCTGCATATGTATCAAAAGATGGCCTAGTCGGCCATCACTGGAAAGAGAGGCCCATTGGACACGCAGACTTTGTGTGCCCCGGTACAGGGGAACGCCAGGGCCAAAGGGGGGGAGTGGGTGGGTAGGGGAGTGGGGGTGGGTGGGTAAGGGGGACTTTTGGTATAGCATTGGAAATGTAAATGAGCTAAATACCTAATAAAAAAAATGAAAAAAAAATAAATGTAAATGAAGAAAATATTTAATAAAAAAATTGAAAAAAAAAGATTCCCATTCAAAAACAAAAAAGATGGTTCTGTTGAACTACCAACTAGATTCAGTTCTCTCCCTCTCCCTCTCCCTCTCCCTCTCCCTCTCCCTCTCCCTCTCCCTCTCCCTCTCCCTCTCCCTCTCCCTCTCCCTGTCTCTTTTATTATTTTTCCTTTTTACAGTCTAGTCATTGCCCTCCTCCCTAGTCTCCCTTCCACAGTTCCTCATCCCATTCTTCCTCTTCTCTATCTCTAAGAGGATGTTACTTACTACACATCAGGCCTCCCCACTCCCTGGAGCCTCAATTCTCTTGAGGGTTAGGCAGGTCTTCTCCCATACAGAACAGACTCAGAAGCCCTCTGCTATTATGTTTTAAGGGCTTCAGAAGAATTCAAGTATGCTGCCTGGTTGGTGGCTCAGTGGTGCCTCAGAGATCTCAAGGGTCCAGGTTACTTAAGACTGCTGGTCTTCCTATGGGGTTGTCCTCTTCCTCAACTTCTTCCAGCCTTTCCCTAATTCAATCACAGAGGTCCTGACTTCTCCAATGGTTGGGTGTATCTGCATCTGTCAGACAGCTACTTGTTGGGCCTCTCAGAGAACAGCCAGCTAGGTTCCAGTCTGTAAGTACATCATAGTATCAATAATAATGGCTGGCCTAAGAGCCTCCCCTTAAGATGAATCCCAAGTTGGGTGGGTCACTGGACCACCTTTACCTCAGTCTCTTGTCCATATTTGTTCTTGCAGTTCTTTTAGACAGTTACAATTCTTGGTCAGATTTTTTGACTGTGGGTTGACAACCCCATCCCTCCACTTGATGCCCTGTCTTTCTACTGGACATGGACTCTATGAGTTCCCTCTCCCCACTATTGAGCATTTCATCCCTTTGAGTTCTGAGAGTCTCTTGCCTCCCAAATCTCCAGTACATTCTAGAGGGTCCCCTCAACTACCACCCCCTGAAGTTGCATATTTTCTTTCATTCTGCTGGCCCTCTGGGGTTCTCTCCTATCCCCCTCCCCATACCTGATCATATCACCCTTTTCCTCTCCCCCTTCCACTCCTCTCTCGCACCTAGATCCCTCTGGTGATTATTTTCTTCTCCCTCCCAAGTGGGATTGAAGTATCTTCACTTGGGCCTTTCCACTTGCTAACCTTCTTGAGTTCTGTGGACTGTATCTTAGGTATTCTGTACTTTTTTGGCTAATATCCACTTAATAGTGAGTACATACCATGCGTGTCCTTTTAGGTCTGAGTTACCTCACTCAAGATGATTATTTTCTAGTTGCATCTGTTTGCCTGCAAAATTCATGAAGTCCTCATTCTTAAAGGCTGAATAGTATTCCATTGTGGAAATAAACACATTTTCTATATCCATTCTTCAGTAATGGGACATCTGGTTATTTCCAGCTTCTGTCTATCACAGATAAGGCCACTATAAACATAGTACAGCATATACCCCTGTTTTTATATTGGGCATCTTTTGGGTATATAACCAAGAGTGGTATAGCTGGGCCTTCAGGTAAATCTATTTCCAATTTTCTGAGAAGCCTCCAGATTGATTTCCAGAGGGGTTATACTAGATTGCAATCCTATCATCAATGGGGGAGTGTTCCTCTTTCTCCACATCCTTGCCAACATGTACTGTCACCATATCCTTGCCAATATCTCCTGTCGCCTTTGTTTTTAATTTTAGCTATTCTGATAGGTATAAGGTGGAATCTCAGGGTCATTTGATTTGCATTTCTCTGATTATTAAGGACTTGCACCGTTCTTTAAGTGTTTCTCAGCCATTCAAGATTCCTCTGTTTAGATTTATAGCCCTTTTTTTTTTGATTGAGTTGTTTGTTTTTTTGTTTTGTTTTTTGTTTGTTTGTTTGTTTCGTTTTTTTTGTTTTGTTTTGTTTTGTTTTTGGTGATTAGCTTCTTGAGTTCTTTATATATTTTGAATATTTGTCCTCTATTAGATGTGGAGTTAGTGAACATTTTTTCCCCAATCTGTAGGTTGCCGATTTAGCTTATTAACTATGTCCTTTGCCTTATAGAAGCTTTCCAGTTTCATGAGGTTCCATTTAACAATTCTTGATCTTAGAGCATGGGATATTGAAGTTTTGTTTAGGAAATCTCCCCCTGTGCCAATGAGTTCAAGGCTAATTCCCACTTTATCTTCTATTAGATTCAGTGTATCTGGTTTTATGTTGAGGTCTTGATCCACTTGGATTTGAGGTTTGTGCAAGGTGACAAATGTGGATCTATTTTTATTTTTCTACATACAGACTGCCAGTTATACCAGCACTATTTTTTGAAGATGCTTTCCTTTTTTCCATTGTATACTTTGGCTACTTTGTCAAGTGTTCATAACTGTCCATAACTGTGTGGGTTTATTTCTGGGTCTTCAATTCTATTCCATTGATTGATCTGTCTGTCTCTGTAAAAATACCATGCAGTTTTTATCACTATTGCTCTATAGTACAGCTTGAAGTCAGGGATGGTAATTCCCGCAGAAGTTCTTTTATTATTAGGAATTGGTTTTGGGCAGAAAGTAGTCTGCACAGGTGAGAGTGTGGACTGCAGAAGCTAACAGCTTCTGGGACAGGCAAGAGCCACAGAGCTTCTGAGGCAGCACCATTTTCGGGCTCCAGACATCCAGCCACCTTCCCAGCCAGAGGAAAAGTGTACGCACTGCTTTTGCCTCAGGATCCACAGGTGCCATCTTGGTTCGGGGACTCCACAGAAAGTAGTCTGCACAGGTGAGAGTGTGCACACAGAAGCTAACAACTTCTATGACAGGCCAAAGCAACACAGCTTCTGGGAAAGGTCCTGTTTTGGGCCTTCATCTTCGGCCAGGAGGAGGTCCAAACGCCAGATATCTGTGCACCTTCCCTGTAAGAGGAGAGCTTGCCAGCAGAGACTGCTCTGACCACTGAAACTCAGAGGAGAGAGCTAGTCTCCCAGCTCTGCTGATAGAGGGTAACAGAATCACCAAAGGAACAATCTCTAAACAGAAACAACTATAACAACTAACTCCAGAGATTACCAGATGGCAAAAGGTAAACCTAAGAATCTTACTAACAGAAACCAAGACCACTCACCATCATCAGAACCCAACACTCCCACTTTGCCCAGTCCAGGGCACCCCAAAACACCTAAAAAGCTAGACTCGGATTTAAAAGCATATCTCATGATGATGGTAGAGGACATCAAGAAGGACTTTAATAACTCACTTAAAGAAATACAGGATAACACTGCTAAACAGGTAGAAGATGTTAAAGAGGAAGCACAAAAAAATCCCTTAAAAATTGCAGGAAAACACAATCAAACAGGTGATGAAATTGAATAAAAACATCCAAGACCTAAAAAGGGAAATAGACACAATAAAGAAAACCCAAAGTGAGGCAACACTGGAGAGAGAAACCCTAGGAAAGAAATCTGGAACCATAGATGCAAGCATCAGCAACAGAATACAAGAGATGGAAGAGAGAATCTCAGGTGCAGAAGATTCCATAGAGAACATCGGCACAACAATCAAAGAAAATGGAAAATGCAAAAAGATCCTAACTCAAAACATCCGGGAAATCCAGGACACAATGAGAAGACCAAACCTACAGATAATAGGAGTAGATGAGAATGAAGACTTTCAACTCAAAGGACAGGCAAATATCTTCAACAAAAATATAGAAGAAAACTTCCCAAATCTAAAGAAAGAGATGCCCATGAACATACAAGAAGCCTACAGAACTCCAAATAGACTGGGCCAGAAAAGAAATTTCTCCTGATACACAATAATCAGAACAACAAAAGCACTAAATAAAGATAGAATCCTAAAAGCAGTAAGGGAAAAATGTCAAGTAACATATAAAGGCAAGCCGATCAGAATTACACCAGATTTTTCACCAGAGATTATGAAAGCCAGAAGAGCCTGAACAGATGTTATACAGACACTAAGAGAACACAAATACCAGCCCAGGCTACTATACCCAGCCAAATTACTCTCAATTTCTCAATAGATGGAGAAAACAAAGTATTCCACGACGAAACCATAATTCACACATTATCTTTCCATGAATCCAGCCCTTCAAAAAATAATAACGGAAAAAAACCAATACAAGGACGGAAACCATGCCTTAGACAAAGCAAGAAGTTAATCCCTCAACAAACCTAAAAGAAGACAGCCACAAAAACAGAATGCCAACTTTAACAACAAAAATAACAGGAAGCAACAATTACTTTTCCTTAATATCTCTTAATATCAATGGACTCAACTCCCCAATAAAAAGACATAGACTAACAAACTGGCTACACAAACAAGACCCAACATTTTGCTGCTTACAGGAAACTCATCTCAGAGAAAAAGATAGACACTGCCTCAGAATGAAAGGCTGGAAAACAATTTTCCATGCAAATGGTCTGAAGAAACAAGCTGGAGTAGCCATTATAATATCTAATAAAATCGACTTCTAACCCAAAGTCATCAAAAAAGCCAAGGAGAGGTACTATATACTCATCAAAGGTAAAATCCTCCAAGAGGAACTATCAATTCTGAATATGCATGCTCCAAATACACGGGCAGCCACATTCATTAAAGAAACTTTAGTAAAGCTCAAAGCACAAATTGCCCCTCACACAATGATAGTGGGAGACTTCAACACACCACTTTCACCAATGGACAGATCATGGAAACGGAAACTAAACAGGGACACAGTGAACCTAACAGAAGTGATGAAACAAATGGACTTAACAGATATCTACAGAACATTTTATCCTAAAACAAAAGGATATACCTTCTTCTCAGCACCCCATGGTACCTTCTCCAAAATTGACCACATGATTGGTCACAAAACAAGCCTCAACATATACAAAAATATTGAAATTGTCCCATGCATCCTATCAGATCACCATGGACTAAGGCTGATCTTCAATAACAAAATAAATAATACAAAGCCAACATTCACATGGTAACTGAACAACACTCTTCTCAATGATAACTTGGTCAAGGAATGAATAAAGAAAGAAATTAAGGACTTTTTGGTGTTTAATGAAAATGAAGCCACAACATACCCAAACTTATGGGACACAATGACAGCATTTCTAAGAGAAAAACTCATAGCTCTGAGTGTCTCCAAAAAGAAACTAGAGCGAGCACACATTAGCAGGTTGACAACACACCTAAAAGCTCTAGAACAAAAGGAAGCAAATTCACCCAAGAGGAGTAGATGGCAGGAAATAATCAAACTCAGGGGCGAAATCAACCAAGTGGAAACAAGAAGAACTATTCAAAGAATTAACCAAACGAGGAGCTGGTTCTTTGAGAAAATCAACAAGATAGATATACCCTTAGCCAGACTCAATAGAGGGCACAGGGAAAGCATCCTAATTAACAAAATCAGAAATGAAAAGGGAGACATAACAACAGATCCTGAAGAAATCCAAAACACCATCAGATCCTTCAAAAAAGGCTATACACAATAAAACTGGAGAGCCTGGCTGAAATGGATAAGTTTCTAGAAAGATACCAGGTACCAAAGTTAAATCAAGATCAGGTTAATGATTTAAACAGTCCTATATCCCCTAAACAAATAGAAGCAGTCATTAATAGTCCCCCCAACCAAAAAAAGTCCAGGACCAGATGGGTTTAGGGCAGAGTTCTATCAGACCTTCAAAGAAGATCTAAATCCCAGTTCTTCACAAACTATTCCACAAAATAGAAACAGAAGGTACTCTACCAAACTCATTCTATGAAGCCACAATTACTCTGATACCTAAACCACAAAAGGACCCAACCAAGATAGAGAACTTCAGACCAATCTCCCTTATGAATATCGATGCAAAAATCCTCAATAAATTTTTTGCTAACCGAATTCAAGAACACATCAAAACAATCATCCATCCTGACCAAGTAGATTTCATCCCAGGGATGCAGGGATTGTTCAATATATGGAAATCCATCAACTTAATCCAGTATATAAACAAACTCAAAGATAAAAACCACATGATCATCTCGTTAGATGCTGAGAAAGCATTTGACAAAATCCAACACCCATTCATGATAAAAGTCTTGGAAAGATCAGGAATTCAAGGCCCATACCTAAACATGATAAAAGCAATCTACAGCAAACCAGTACCCAACATCAAAGTAAATGGTGAGAAGCTGGAAGCAATCCCACTAAAATCAGGGACTAGACAAGGCTGTCCACTCTCTCCCTACCTATTCAACATTGTACTTGAAGTCCTAGCCAGAGCAATTAGACAACAAAAGGAGATCAAGGGGATACAAATTAGAAAGGAAGAAGTCAAAATATCACTTTTTGCAGTTGATATGATAGTATATATAAGTGACCCTAAAAATTCCACCAGAGAACTCCTAAGCCTGATAAACAGCTTCGGTTTGATTAATTATTAATAGTGTTCTGGGTAGTTTTATGTGAACTTGACACAAGCTACAGTCATCTGAAAGGAAGGAAATTTTCAACATCCTTAATCATCAGGGAAATGCAAATCAAAACAACCCTGAGATTCCACATCACACTAGTCAGAATGGCTAAGATAAAAAAGTCAGGTGACAGCAGATGTTGGCGAAGATGTGGAGAAAGCGGAATACTCCTCCATTGTTGGTGGGATTGCAAGCTTGTACAACCACTCTGGAAGTCAGTCTGGCAGTTCCTCAGAAAATTGGACATAGTACTACCTGAGGATCCTGCAATATCTCTCCTGGGCATATATCCAGAAGATATCCCAACCGGTAAGAAGGACACATGCTCCACTATGTTCATAGCAGCCTTATTTATAATAGCCAGAAGCTGGAAAGAACCCAGATACCCCTCAACAGAGGAATGGATACAGAAAATGTGGTACATTTACCAATGGAGTACTACTCAGCTATTAAAAACAATGAATTTATGAAATTCCTAGGCAAATGGATGGACCTGGAGTGCATCATTCTGAGTGAGGTAACCCAATCACAAAGTAACTCACACAATATGTATTCACTAATAAGTGGATATTAGCCCAGAAACTTAGGATAGCCAAGATATAAGATACAATTTGATAAACACATGAAACTCAAGAAGAATGAAGACCAAAGTGTGGACACTTGTCCCCTTCTTAGAATTGGGAACAAAACACCCATGGAAGGAGTTACAGAGACAAAATTTGGAGCTGTGACCAAAGGATGGACCATCTAGTAATTGCCATATCTGGGGATCAATCCCATAATCAGCTTCCAAATGCTGACACTATTGCATACACTAACTAGATTTTGCTGAAAGGACCCAGATATAGCTGTCTCTTGTGAGACTAGGCCGGGGCCTAGCAAACACAGAAGTGGATGCTCACAGTCAGCTAATGGATGGATCACAGGGCTCCCAATGGAGGAGCTAGAGAAAGTACCCAAGGAGCTAAAGGGATCTGCAACCCTATAGGTGGAACAACATTATGAACTAACCAGTACCCCGGAGCTCTTGACTCTAGCTGCATATGTATCAAAAGATGGCCTAGTTGGCCATCACTGGAAAGAGAGGCCCATTGGACATGCAAACTTTATATGCCCCAGTACAGGGGAATGCCAGGGCCAAAAAGGGGGAGTGGGTGGGTAGGGGAGTGAGGGGGTTATGGGGGACTTTGGGGATAGCATTGGAAATGTAACTGAGGAAAATACCTAATAAAAATTTTTTTAAAAAGGAATTGGTTTTGTCTGGTTTTAATTAATTCTGAAAAACTATGTTCCTTGTGGACTAAAGGATAAAACACTTGTTGAGCAGGACTAGGCACCAAATACCTGGTATGAAAGAAAGAACTCTCACCAAAGAGATTGTTAGTTTATGTTTTTTCTGCATTTGAATAGCTAAAGGACATTAGGAAGCTTGCTTCAGATTTCCCATGCTTAGGTTCCTCTTGTGTACAACAGAGACAAACTTGTATGTTCTGCCTCACTCCATAGGTTGCTATGAAAATAAACTGAGCACTTCAGTTGATGTCTATTACCAAATTGAGAGCCCTCAAAACATACATACACATAACATTATAGAAACTGAGCAGGTTATATTTAGGAATTTATACATATACATATATTTATTCAATGATGAAAGAAGAGGTTTGGAATTTGAAGAGGGAGAGGCATATGAGAAGATTTGCAAGGAGGAAAGGGAAAAGGCCATGTCATTATATTTTAATCTCAGTAAAAATTATCATAATGGAGTTCTTTACCTTATAAATGATAGACTCTGTTGAACAATTTAAAATATAATTTCCTTATGTTTAGTCAAGAAGGAGACCAAAAGCTAATATTAAACTGATCTAATTAGGAAAAAATAATAAAAGACTGAGAAATTATATATGACTATTTTGTGAACTAAATTGGTATATACAAAGTTTAGGTGGTATTTCACGTTGCCAAGAAGCAAAGAGGAAGAGATCAAGTGAGGGTACCCCCTTTTCTTAAATCAGATGGAGAATATAAATGTTATAGCAGTTTGAAATCTACTGGGAATTATAGCTGCTGTGACAGAGATAGTTCCATTTGCACTTTTTTGGCCTTGGTCTGATGTCCTTAGAATAATTCATTATTTTTAAAGAATGTTTATTATAAATAATTTAACCTGAAAATGTGAACTAAAATATTATTATAGCACATGTCCCTCTTTTTTTCTCCCTCTAGTCCCTCATATGACACCTTTCTCTAGACTCTAAATTCCTGCCAAATGGTGGCCTTCTTTCTTTTAATATTAATGCTACACATATATGCATAAAAATATAAATATAACCTGATGAGTTCATTTAGTGCTCCTTGTGTATATACAATTTCACAGTTGACCATATTGTATTGAATAACCCATTAGGATACCTCCTCTTAGAGAAGCTAGTGTTCCCTTTCTCAGTTACTAGTTGCCTTGGTATATTTGCTATGAATTAGATCCCATGAGAGTTCCCTATTCATTATCAAGTCTATTGGTATTGCAATGTTTTGGGTCTTATTTAGGCACCTATGTTGTTGAGGTATCATAGGCATGCCTTTCCCATGATTTCTAGAAGACACAATCTCATAACAAACTTCATGGTCTTCTGGCTCTTGTTTTTATTGGTTATTTTATTTATTTACATTTCAAGTGTTATCCCCCTTCCCAGTTTCCCTTCCACAAACCTCCTCTCCCTCCCCCTCCTCTATGAAGGTCCTCTCCCATCTGCCCACCCACTCCTGTCTCAGTGCCCTAGCATTCACCTACACTGGGGCATTGAGTCTTCACAGGACCGAGGGCCTCACCTCTCATTGATTTCCTAAAAGGCCATCCTCTGCTACATATACAGCTGGAGCAATGGGTCACCCCATGTGTACTCTTTTGTTGGTGGTTAGTCCCTGGGATCTCTGGGTGTGTGTGTGTGTATCTGGTTGGTAGATATTGCTGTTCTTCCTATGGGGCTGCAAACCCCTTCAGCTCCTACAGTCCTTGAACTAACTTGTCCATTGGGGTCCCCTCCCTCAGTCTGATGTTTTGCTGCATACAACTGCATTAAAATATTTCCATCTTCACTTCTGTGATGGTCCCTGAGTCTTAGGGGCAAGGATTGTGTTATAGATAAGTCCATTGGAGCTGAGCTGTCCAACTGTCAATTTCTGCATAATTATCACTTGTTATTTTCTATAAACACCTCTGTTTTCTGTAAAGTAACAAATATCCCAGCAGCAGGGACAAGAAACTTCCTTCAAGTTGTTAGGTTAATCCCACTGACTCTCTAAACAATTTCAAGCTATTGTTGTTGATCCTGGTGGCCTCTCAGAGGTGGAAGATATGTCCCTATTGCTGATGACACCATGCACATCAGACACAGGACTCAGACTATCCAAATTGGGCATAACTTGAAAGCCTTCTTCCAGAGGACTAGAGTACATAAATACAGAAGTTGCTAAACAAGTTTCCAAGAAAGAAACTCAGCTAACAACTCTATCCATCTGTGACACTTATAGACTAAACCTATGATCAGCATGGAAAGGATTATCTCTAGAGGTATAATAGTGACACTCATCTTGGCAGTGACCAACAGCCATTTAGTTGGACTTAAGACCCACACAGTAGAAGAGAAATCATACCTGGTATTAAAAATTAGCCAACTACCCAGCACTAGTGAGGCCATGGATTCTTGAGAGCATAGCACTAAGGTCCTTCTGCCCACAGATTTCCAGAGAAACCAGGAATGTTAACACAGGATTGTTTTTCGAATGGGTAAGATGAAAAACCTATACTTCCATCTAGAAAGCTGAGAATTGGAAATGATTAGTAGCCTGCTGATCTGTGCTATCTGGTGATATGGCCAGGCCATATCAAGTCCTACAAACAGGACAGGAGGTGACTAGTAATCTAAATAACCCATATGACCAGAGCTACCCCAAACTCCCATACCAGGACCAGAGATAATTAATAGTACAAACGACCTCTATGCTGTCTGTATGACTGAGACCAGGCCCTTAAGGCCCTTAAGCTAGTACAGGTAGCATATCTCTAGATCCCATATCCTTGGAAGAAATGCCATTATCCTGAGTTGAGTTTTAATGTAATTATACTTCCTTCTGCACTAGGGATTGTATTATACTAAAAAACAGTTATACTGGACTTAAATACGCTAGGAATAAATTGCCTGTCATTTGACTCCCTGAAATCCAATCAAGATTGATTAAGTCAATCTGCAGTGTGTTTTCAATCTTATCTCTCCATGTTATAACAATTGAACAGGTCATTTCATTTAGGAATATGAATACATATGCATACAAGAACAACTAATAACAAAAGATGGCATGAATTTGAAAGAGAGCAAGACATAATATATAGGAGGGTTTTGAGGCATAAAAGGGTAGGGAGAAATGTTGTGATAATATTATAATCTCAAACTGAAATAAACAGGTAAATAGAATTATAATCTAAAAAAATATACAATCTCATAGCACATCCTGGTCCTCAATTTCTTAAAATCCTTCTATCTTTCTATGATGTTGTCTGAGCCATAAGTAGAAAGAATATATTGAAGATGTACCAATTGGATTTGTACAAAATACAGTCAGTTGTTCTTTTCATTTTGACAAGTCTGCACTGGACTCCATCTGCTGTGGAAAGTAGCATCTTTAATGAGTGATAGCTACATTTATCTGTGGGTACAAGCATATGTATTTAGAATGCAGTTAGGAATTATATGAATTTTTGAAAGTGGCTATTTAGTGTGTTCTCCTCTAAGATTCATGACTTTGTCAACCATAAGTAGTTGACTAGGTTTACAGTATCAGACATGAGTTTCCTCCTATTGAGTGGTATTTACATCCACTTAGACAGCTATTGGTCCTACCCAAGATATAAGTACCAATACTGCACCTTTACTGATATCTTGGTATACTGCTCATTGTTTTGGCTCACAGACTCCACTCCTAGATAGTGATTGGATTTCTGCCTTGATGCTTTGAATAATACCTTCCACTATTATGCAAGCTATTCTTCATAGAAGATACCTCTGAGTCACATCCAACTCAGTTACTCCAATTTCGGTGTTTAAAGTATATGGTGTCTTGATTAATAGAGACTTACCTTCAAATTCCGAGTGACAATTTTGGGCAATAGCAATAGCCTCCATTGGTTTGGGAGTTACTTTAAATTACCTGATAATTCAAAGATCTAGTCTTGTACAGTCAATGACTCTTTGGGGGAGCATTGTTATCTCAAGTAGTATAACTTCATTTAATTGTGTTTGTGTGTGTGTGTGTGTGTGTGTGTGCATTTGCTTACAGCCTTTTCAAACATCTTTAGTGTTATTTATCCCTTCTTCCTCCCTTTGTATTACCCCTTCATTCCATGATAAAATCCCTTGTCTATATTTCCCATTTCTTCACTCATAGTATCCACCCTAATAGTCATCTCTCTAAAGCTCCATGCCCCCATTCATGGTCTTTTTTAACTTTCCTGGTACTGTGATTACTCCAGATTATGTACACATATTTAAAGATTTAGAGGTAAATATCACAAATGATAGAGGAGATGTAGCATTGGTTTTTCTGGGTCTGAGTTACCTCACTTGATATAATATTTTCTAGTTCCATAAATTTACCAAATTTTTTCATGTCTTCACTTTTCTTTACATCTGAGTAATATTTCATGATGTATATATACCACAGTCTTCATTATCCATTTATCAACTGCAGGGCATTTAATGTGTTTCCATTTCCTAGCTATTTTGAGAAGAGTAGCAATGAAATATGGCTGAACAATATCTGTGTAGTAGGATGTTTTAATTTTTAGATATTTGACAAGAAGTCATATCTGGGTCATGTGGTTGATTTAATTTGTACCTTTCAAGGATTCTCCGTACTAATTTATAGAGTGACTGCACCACATTCACAGTTCTGACAAAAGTGACTAGGGGCTCTTCTTTCCTCACATCTTCACCACCACCCCCATTTGTTGTCAATTGTATTCTTGATCTCAGTCATTCTGATTAGGGTAAAATGATAACTCAAAGTAATTTTAATTTACAATTTCCTAATTTCCAAAGACAATGGGCACCTTTTGCAATATTGTTTAGTTGTACATCTTAATTTGATAAATCTTTTAGAGCCACATATTTTAAAAAAAATTCATTCATTTGTTTTTTGAACTCTGGAATTTTAGTTTTTCATATATTTGTGATATTAATCCGTTATGAGGTGAATAGCTGGCAAAGATTCTCTCCCATTTTTTGGTCTTCCTTTTAATTTGATGGAGGTTTTCCATTTCTGTACAAACATTACCTTTTGATCTTGTGAAGTCCCACTTATCAATTGATACTTTTTTTTTAATCCCTGGGTAAATGGTGTCCTACCAGAAAGTTCTTTCTTTCACCAGTATCCTGAAGGGTATTGCCATTGTTTCAACTGTTTCAAGTTACACACAAAGGTGTTTTGTCAATTTGGAATTAACTTTTGGCAGGGTAATTGATTTCAGACTATATTCATTTTTATACATGAGGATATTCAGTTTTCCAAGCATAAGCAAAATTTGTTGAAGATGCTGCCATTTCTCCAGTTTATGCTTTATTCATTATTCTACATTTCTATTTTATACCAATATAATTATATTTTTATTATTATACTTCTGTGATATATTGATATATGAAATGGCAATCACTCCAGCATGGTTTCCTTTTCTCAGAATTGTTTATGCTATACAGTGGCTTTCTTTCTTTCTTTCTTTCTTTCTTTCTTTCTTTCTTTCTTTCTTTCTTTCTTTTTTTCTTTCTTCTTTCTTTCTCTCTATTCCAGTAAAGAATGCCTTGGAGATTTTTATAGGGATTGCACTGAATCTGTAAATTACTTTGGGTAGAATGGTCAATTTACAATATTAATTCCACCAATATATTAACATGGGAGGCCATTCCATTTTCTACTGCTTTCTTCAATATCTAACTTCTGAGACTTAGATTGTTAATTTTAGAGGTCTTTCACCTGCTTTGTTAGGTTTATTCACGATTATTTTATTTTCTTTGATACCATTATCAGTTAAAATATTTCCATAACGTGGTGTGCTTGGACATAATGCATAGGCTGTGTATTTTTGAAAGTATATTTTGTATGTTGTGATGCAAGTGAGACCACTGATAGTTGTTGATCAAGTTTATTGCTTTATTCAATTTTTATTGTTTATTTAAGTTTTCTTGTGGAAAATTTGGGATTTCTCCTATATAACACTATATCATCTTGTAAATATTGGCAATTTGACTTTTTTCTATCTGTATATATTTGAGATACTTCTCTTGTCTTATTGGTCTAGCTAATACTTCAAGCACTATTTTGAAAAATAATGGAGATAATAGACAATGCTATTTAGTTTTAATTTTAATGGGATTATTTTGAGATTGACTATGATGATGATGCTTATGAGTTTGTCATATACAGCCTTTGTTATATTGAGGTATTTTCCTTCTCTCTAGGACTTTTATCATGAAGACATGTAGAGCTTTTACAAAGGCCCTTTCTGCATCTACTGAGATGATAATGTGATTTTTGTCCATTTATATGATTTATCACATTTTAAAGATGTATATTGAAGCATTGCTGAATTTCTGGAATAAAACTAACTTGGTATGAAAATTTTTGATATATACCTATGAATGTTTTATTAAGAAGTTTTGAATCTATATTCATCAGGTACATTTTCCTGTATTTTTCTTTGTTGATAGTAGGTTTTTTGCTGTTTATTTCCGTTTATTTTGTTTATTTGTTTACTTTGGGCATTAGAGTAATAGTGGCTTCTTAAATGACTTTTCTAGGCTTTTGAGTAATTTAAGAAGTATTGGTAGTAGATCTTCACTGAATGTCTAACAATTCTCCTGAGAATTCGTCTGAACCTGGGCTACATTATTAATAGAACATGTCTTCATAATTGTCTCAGTCTTCTTATTTAAGTTATTAATTTCTTCTTGATGACTTTATTGGTTTAGATGAATTGAGAACTTTGTCCATTCCCTTTAGATTTTACAACTTAATACTGCATATGTTTTTTAAGTATTATTTTATGATAGTCTGAATTTCTTGATACCTATTGTAATATTTCTTATTCTTTTCTGTTTTCTTTATTTTCTTTGTTTAGTTGGGCCAAGGGTCTATATTGTTTATCTTCTCAAAAAATACAAATAAAAACAGCACATATATTTCCTGATTTTTATGTTGTTTTATTTCTTAGAATAGTTCACCCTTAAAGGTCCTGAGATGACATTTATTCTATAATGATTGTTTTCCATTTAGAAGCTTCTGATTCCTATGTCAATTAGTAATGCACTCAAAATGAATGTGAAAGAAGGTTTTCTGTGTGATGCTATCTACAAACATATATTTTGTAGCAAATAATTGTAGCAAGAGGATTTCTAGAGTATATTTGGATGTATGATGAGATTGGATAGGGAAGAAGAGGAGGTCTTACTGAAAGTTCCAGCTTTTGACACCTTCTTCAGATTTAGAAGTGATTTAAATGGAATTTTAACTTTGACTCTCACTATCTTTCCCAACACCTGAATTTGAAGTTAAATAACTTTCCATAGTTTATAAAGTAAACACTCTATAGACAGTATCAGTAAACAAAGCTTGCTAATGCATAAAAGGTGATGTGATGTTTTGTTTGTGTCAGACAGACAGTGGTGCCTCAATATTATCTTTAAAGGCAAAAATTGACTGGGTTGTAACTGAGCAATGGAGCACTTGGATAGCAAACTTGGTGCCTTTGTGTCCATCACTAGCACAGAAAAAAGAATGATAATGAAATATCATACTTACCTCATAGAATTATTATAAGAACTACAAAAATGTACTTACCAAATAATCAATAAACACTTATAACAATCTTCATTATCCATTTGTTTATATTAATTATTTTATTTGCTACTTTTCATGACAAACTACTAATACATAAGTGACCTTTTAACTCTATTTTTCCAGCAAAATAAAATGAGGTATAAAATGATTAAGATATTGAGTCAGAGGTCACAAAGCATTAAGAGAAATTGAAATTATCTTTTGCTTTTCACCTAATATAACACTGAAATTATTTTCAAAATGAATATGTTACTGTGAAAAACATTCCACAACACTTTTGCTCCTCTGCAATCTGCACGTATTGAATGGACAAGCTACCTTATCATAGTTTCAGACAAGTTGCAGAGGTACAGAAATCAAAGGAGCAGTGCATGTTAATGGAACATGTAATGTTATAGGTCTGATGCTGCCTCTTATAAGTTTCTTGATATTGGGTGAATTATTTAACATTTCTGAACCTGAGTCCTCTATAAAAATGAATGATAATCACTCATCCAGTGTTATATGCAACGTAAGTCATTTTCAATGTCTTGTCATGCCAATAGGTTTGTAGTGAATTATTATTAGTGGCCAAATAGCTGAGATGTGGACAAAGTTATATGTTTTTTTTTTCTTTTTTCAGTTTTGTAATTTAATGCTTTACTTTGGTTAAATGGAATATTTAAAACTCATTCCTAGTGCTTGCCCAAGTACCTTGCTGAAACAGAATTTCCACTTATATTTTGAACAAGCAAAATGTGAAGTGAATAAATGACATTAAATACACATGAAAGAAAACTGCCTAATTGAATAGAAAGGTTTCTATCTATGAAATTAGGATAAGGATTTGATTGTGTTAAGTATTTTAAAAGATATAAAAAGAAAGTATCGCTTAAATCAATTGTGCTTCAAAATCTATAAAGCTTTCCCAGAAAACTCAGTGTTTTAAGTGCACTGTAAAAGAGAAGTTACATTTGATTATCAAGGAAAAGATAACTAAATTGTCTGAAAAAGAGAACAGCACAAAACTCATCAGGCCTTAGAAGGCCCAAGGAATATGATGTGGCTAGCAGAGAAAACAAGTGGCTGTAGAGAGATTGGATGTCTCTGTGCTGTACACTTAGGATAGGCTATATAGGACTTCAACTTGAACCTAAAGGTCAGAAAGTTAAGGATCTGCAGTCCATAAATTGACTTTTGTCTACAGATATGTTTACCTTGCACAGGCTTAGCCTAGATGATGTTTGTGAACAATCAGCAGTACCAAGAATTTTTTAAAAATCAGGAGATATCACATTAAAGTCTGGGATGTTGTTCTTCTTAAAAATAATGAAACATCTGGAATTCTCTGTCTGACAGCAAACAGAACTGAACAGTGTCTGCCCACTGCAGATCATGTATCTGCTCCCTAACCAACCACAGTCTCTATATTCTATAATATTGGACTCTGATACCAGGTTTTCTTTGTTAATTTTGGTTAAGAAGAATGGGAAACCCTTAATTTAAATAATTAAAGATTATAGAGGGGGAATTATATGATCAGATTTGTCATTTTGGAAAAAAAATCATTGATTCTAATTTTTCTGAAAAGGGCTTAGAACAAAGAAATGATTAGAGAAGATTCTGGAGCTCCCAGAAGGCATAGTATAAGAGATAGGCTCTAACATTGATGAACAGGAAGAAAATAGAGGAGGAAGTATTCCCTTGTTGCTCTAAATGTGGACACAATAGTAGGTGGTCAAACATCAAGAGAGGGTTGGATTCTGAGGACTGTTTTTGTAATTTTAAATCCTCATCTCCAGCTCAACTCAAAAGTAGGTATTTAAATGGCTTTTCACACTCCTCCTGGACTATGGACAAACTCATCAGAGGCAGATCCACATTATCTTATTCATTAGTGATTCCCAAGTGCCTAGTACTGAGCCTGACAAATGATAGTAAATAGTTGTTAAATATACACACCCGACAGATTCTCTACTTTACCTGTAACTGGATTTTTAAAAATTGGATATTTTATTTATTTACATTTCAAATGTTATCCTCTTTCCAGATACCCCCCCCCCAGAAGCCCTCTACACCATTCCACCACTGCCCCTGCTTCTATGAGGATCTTCCCCTACCTATCCACCCACTCCGGCCTCCCTGCCCTGGCATTCACTGGGGCATCGAGCCTTCACAGGACCAAGGGCCTCTCCTCCAATTGATGCCCAACAGGGCCGCCCTCTGCTACATATGTGGCTGGAGCCATGAGTGCTTTTTGGTTGGTGGTTTAGTCCCTGGGAGCTCTGGGGGTACTGGTTAGTTCATATTGCTGTTCCTCCTATGGGACTGCAAACCCCTTCAGCTCCCTCTGTCCTTTCTCTAACTTCTCTTTTGGCGACCCTGCGCTCAGTCCAATGATTGGCTGCAAGTATCTGCTTCTGTATTTGTCTGGCTTGGGCAGAACTTCTCAGGAGACAGCTATATCAGGCTACTGTCAGCATGCACTTACA
Source organism: Mus musculus (assembly GCF_000001635.26). NCBI lineage: Eukaryota > Metazoa > Chordata > Mammalia > Rodentia > Muridae > Mus > Mus musculus. Next base: position 98,133,394 of record NC_000086.7, read on the forward strand.
GGAATCCACACTAGTGTCTGTGTTTGGTGACTGTAAATGGGATGGATCCTCAGGTCGGGCAGTCTCTGGATGGTCTTTCCTTCAGTCTCTGCTCCACACTTTGTATTCATACTTTATCCGGTAAGTATTTTGTCCCCCCTTCTAAGGACTGAAACTTTCACACTTTGGTCTTCCTTCTTCTTGAGCTTCATGTGGTCTGTGAATTGTATCTTGGGTATTCCGAGCTTTGGGGATAATATCCACTTATTAGTGAGTATATACCATGTGTGATCATTTGTGATTGGGTTACCTCACTCAGGATGACATTTTCTAGTTCCATCCATTTTTCTAAGAATTTCATGAAGTCATTGTTTTTAATAGCTGAGTAGTACTCCATTGTGTAAATGTACCACATTTTCTGTATCTATTTCTCTGTTGAGGGACATCTGGGTTCTTTCCATCTTCTAGCTATTATAAATAAGGCTGCTATGAACATAGTGGAGCATGTGTGCTTGTTATATATTGGAGCATCTTCTGGGTATTTGCCCAGGAGTAGTATTGCTGGGTCCTCAGGTAATACTATGTCCAATTTTCTGAGGAACCTCCAAACTGATTTCCAGAGCGGTTGTACCAGCTTGCAATCCCACCAGCAATGGAAAGGCGTTCCTCTTTCTCCACATCCTTGCCAGCATCTGCTGTCACCTGAATTTTTTATCTTAGCCATTCTGACTGGTGTGAGGTGGAATCTCAGGGTTGTTTTGTTTTGCATTTCCTTGATGACTAAGGATGTTGAACATTTCTTTAGGTATTTCTCAGTCATTCGGTATTCCTCAGTTGTGAATTCTTTGTTTAGCTCTGTACCCCGTTTTTAGTATGTTATTTGGTTATCTGGAGTCTAACTTCTTTAGTTCTTTGTATATATTGTATATTAGCCATCTATCGGATGTAAGATTGGTAAAGAGCTTTTCCCAATCTGTTGGTTGCTGTTTTATCCTATTGACAGTGTCTTCTGCCTTACAGAAGCTTTGCAATTTTAAAAAGAAGTTAATTGCTTGTCTTGTTGGTTGGGTGGTTGTTGTTTGTCTCCAAACCAAACTCCAAATTTCGGAATAGAATATAAGATATATAGAAAATAATTTATTTTTTCATTTAGCTTATATTTATTAGAAACTCATTATTTGAATATGAAGTATGGCTCTCTCCAAAATGCTCATGTAAAAGCTAAAACTGTGCTCATGAGTTTCAGATGGGAATGGGGAATGCATCTTGAGTGCATCCAGTTGTGCTAAAGTTTACTAAAGCATGTGTTTACATCTCGTCTATGTAACATATAGGATGTTGCACTTATTTTTATTCTTCTGTCATACATTACGTCTTTGAATGCAATTCTCCCTCACTCCATTCCTCCAGTTCCCCCCATCTCCCCTCTTCCCCCTTTCCAGTCCTCTTCCATCTTCCTTTTTAAAAAGTCAGGGTTTTTTTTTTTTTCCTACATCAGGTAGTCATATTTTTAGACCAGACAGTTTACACACTGAGCCATGTTGATGGTACTTTTGCTTCTTTTAGTCAGGTTTATCACCATAAATATTGGTGCGAAAAATTATAGGAGTAAAAATCAACAAAAGTTTTGAAACTCTTGCGCTTTTACTAAAAACTAAAGTATAAAGACTAAGACATCATTTCTGAAGGTATTGATGTTATTACAAAGAAGTCAAGTATTATGCTTTGAAACCTTAAGAAAAATTAATGTCATTACAGGAATTGATCAAGCTACACCCATCACAGGCTGGAAAATATGAATGAGTAAACTCATTTTTATATAATTTTAAGGATGTGAGCATAGCTCTAGAACACACAAAATCCTAAAAATGTGTTTTCTCAGGAATTGCTTCACCGTACTGCCTAACTCCAAGGGTATTGGAGTTATGGTTGAATTGGGGGGGGGTCTTGTTAATCTTTAAACCAATAGAAGCCTGCTGTTCTCCTTCATGAAATGGTGAATTTACATATAGGTAAAATACAAAGAGTCAGAAAATCATGGATGCCTCCACCCAGCTGTCCAAATAAAAATTCTTGGAAATGGCGGGGGAAGGTAACATGTGGCTTTCAAGTGTAATGAAATACAGGTGTTAGACTCCCATGGCCTTTACACTTCACATGAGGTCACCATGTGCCTCATATGTTTTCCTGCTGAGGTCTTCTCTTATAATCTGATCCATGTTTTCTAACACTCTAATTCCTCCGGAAACTCTTGTTCTATGCCTCCATACAATGGGACAATTTATTATTTAAATTTCTGGAGATTTGCAGCTATGTTTTTGCCTTGAGTCCCAAAGTAGATTTTTAATATCAACTTTTAAACACTGCTGAAACAATAAGACTACAGGGACTATGAGAGACAAATTGAATGCATTTGCATTGTGAGCTAGGAATAAACCTATTTGAAGCTGTGCCAGTTTAAGTGAGACTGTCCCTCATATGCTGACACACTTGAATACTTAATCTCTAGTTGATGAAACTCTTTGTGAAGGATGAGAAGGTAAGGTTTTGTTCAGGGTGCTCTGTCACTGGGGGTAGACAGGTTTAAGGTTTTAAAACTGTCTGCCTTTCCCAACCTCTCTCTGTGTGTGCATGTCTCCCTGCCTGCGTCTCTGTGTCTCTGTCTCTTTCTGTCCATTAAGGTTGTGCCTGTCAGCTAATGAACCAATGACATACCTGTCTACATGCTGACATGTGTCCTGCCATGATGGTTACAAACCCTTCTTAATGGGATTATAAAAATAGGCATTCTCTATGGAAAACTAAATAACTCAAACTAGATTATACCCCTAAATGAAACACTGAAATAGTGTATCTTCAATAAAAATATAGAAATATAATGTTTCTGATCTCGAGTTAGAAAAGTACTTGTTTGATCTTGTTACAAAAACACAACTCAAATGGGGGCAAATAGATATATGGATTTTCATAATAATTTAAACTGTTTAGTCTTCAAGATACAAGCTTTTGTCTTATTTCTTACTATTTTTTATTTGTTTTTTTGTTTGTGTTAGAGAGAGAGAGAGAGAAAACATGAAGTTACATGGGTAGGACATGGGAGGATTTTATTAAAAGGGAAAAGATATGTTCAAAATAAATTACAAGAAAAATATTGAAACAAAAGGACACCTGTTTTTAAAAACACTAAAAATAAAACTGCTACACTACCCAGTTATACCACCTCTCTCTTTCTCTCTCTCTCTCTCTCTCTCTCTCTCTCTCTCTCTCTCTCTCTCTCTCTCTTTCTCTCTGTTTGTGTGTGTGTGTGTTTAAAAATCTAGATTAGATTACAAAAGAGATATGTATACTTTCATTGTCATTGTACCACTATAGGCAAGACATAGCCTAAGTTTCCTTCAACAGATTAATAAATAGAAGAAATATAGTATAAATACACAATGGAGTCATATTCAGCCACAAAGAGAAATGAAATTATACCATTTGAAGTAGGATAGGTGGAATTGGAGATACCATGTGACTCAAATAAACCTAACTTTAAAAGAGAGATATCACGGGTCTTCCCTTATACACAGAAGCTAAGGAAAAACTCACAAAATTAGAAGTGGAACTGTTTGGGAAGAACAGTGGTGAAACTAGTGGTGGGGGGTGGTGGAAGAAAGAGAAAGAATATTGAAGATGGAACATATTTAAAATGCATGATATATAAATGTGAAAATGTCAGAGTGGGATTCATCATTTTATAAAATTAGTATGCACTAATTAAAGCATACATCCAAGGAATATGCAAGACTTAAAAGAAGAAAAGGGTACTATTTTAGAAAAGGAAGGAGACTACTGGAAACAAAATAAGATAGGGAAAAGGGGGAGGTGGTATATTATCAAAGTCTATAACATACACCTATATGAAAATCTTATAGTGCATTACATTATTTTAAATATTGAATATATACTAATAGAATATTAGAAAAGATTCATTGATAAGACAATAAAAACAAACTATATCTAATGTAGTACTTATTTTCAGGGTGCCTAATATTTTAAAATTCCATAAATAAACTATTAAATAAAATGAGGAAAATCTTAAATATAATGCTAAACAGACAAAAATAATCAAAAAATAAGCAGTGTAATAATCTTTGCCATCTATCCATGTGACAGAAGATTAATATCCATAATATACAAAGAACTCAAAAACAAAGAACCAAGAAAATAAATGACCCATTTAAAATAATGGGCTACAGAACTGAACAAGGAGTTCTTTAAAGAAAAAATACAAATGGTTAATAAATATCTTTAAAAGTTTTAATATCCTTAGCAATTAGGAAAATGCAAATTGAAATTAATTATCATTTTTATCTTACTTTAGTCTAAATGACTAATATCAAGAAAAGAGTTGACTACAATGTTGGCTGGCAAGGATGCAGAGAACAGTGACCCCTTAATCGTTGTTAGAATCTCAACTGTTACAGCCATTTGTAAAGTTAGTGTAGAAAATTTTCAAGAAGCTAAAGTATATGTGTTCCAGCCAAACAAATCCTTGATATAAACCAAAAGGATTCAATATCGTATTCCACAAATACTTAGTCAACCATGTTCATTGATGCTATCTATATTCATAGTAGTTAGAAAATAAAAACGACCTAAATATCCTTCAATATCCTAATGAATGGATAATAAAAATGGCAAGTACATACACAATGGGACCCTATTTAACTATAAAGAAAAATAAAATCAGTAAATTTTCAGGTATATGGATGGACCTAGAAGAGGTTAAATTAAATGATATAACCAAAACCCAGAAAGGCAAATGATGCTTGCTCTCTCTTATATATGGTTCCTAGCTCTCAATCTTTAGATGTGAGTACATAACTTGAAATATCCCCCAAATCAGAAATGGACCATGGTGGTGGTGGAAGAAGTGGCTCTAAAGTAGTAGTTCTCAACATTCCCAATGCTGCAATCCTTTGATATAGTTCCTCATGCTGTGGTGACCTCAAACCACAAAATTATTTTCATTGCTACTTCATAACTATAATTTGTTACTATTACGAATAATAATGCAATTTTCAGGGGTATAGAGATTTGTCAGAGGAGTTATGACCCACAGATTGAGAACCACTGCTCCAGAGAGAGGGAAATTAGGACATGGTGCTATGAAATGGAAAGTGAAAAATGGAGAGGGCATTCACTGGAGAGTAGAGAAAGTAATACAAAGAAGGAGAGGGGGGAAAGGGATAAATAACCCTAAAGATATTTGAAAAGTCCATAGGAAAAATGTATTTAATGTTCCCTTAAAATGTAGATATAATATATGTGACTATGTATATGTATATATAGACGTATGGATGTATGTGTTTGTGTGTGTATACAGACAGAAAGACAGGCAGGCAGATAACTTGAATGAAGTAACCCTATTTGGGGTTATAATACTCAGCTCAAGAGATCTAGATTATCTTACAAAATTCTGAGTGCCATGCATGAAAAGACCTCCCTAAAATAACATACACTTACTGATGTTGCCCTTGATTACCTTCTAGAACTTGAAATAAAGACATTACTAGTGAGGACACCATACACTTTGGATATAGGACTTCATGACATAGAACTGACTTAGAAACATCCTAACTGAGAAACAGCTCTCATAGTATCTAAAGATGCTCTCCAAGGGAGAAAAGCAACCAACAATACTTCTAGTCTGTGAAGATTATGAACCACAACAAAGACCAGAATAGAAAGAGCATCTTGTTGCTTCAATAGTGGCACTTATATCTTGGGGGTAACCAACATCTATCCAATTTGTCTTCAAGTCCACTCAGTAGGAGAAAACTAAATACATTTATATACATTTAAATACATTTTTCCTATGGACTTTAAACCTTGTCAACTCCTCAGAAAATAAAACAGATTACAACTGATCATGGGCTATTCAGTACTTTATCTTCCACATGACCACTAAACCCAAGGCTCAAGGAGCATCATGAAAGAAAAGATGGAAAGATAGTAAGAGCCCAGGAACCAGGAAGTATGCTTCACGAAAGGTATACACATGAAATCTTTTTTTTTTTTTTTTTAGGAAATAGTTGTTTTACTTATTGTGAGAGAAAGAAGCAACAAATATTTTTACTTACTATAAGAGAAAACAAATATACGATACATGTGTACCATGATATATACGTGGAGATCAGAGGACAATTTTTGGAAGTAGGTTTTCTGTTAATCCCGTGTAGGCCTGGGCCTTTTACCCACTAAACCATTTCTCCAGCTCTCAAAATTCAACTTTGACTTGTTATTATTCACTGTTAAGTTTTTTTGCTTTAAGAATGTTAAGACCTTTGTTTTTTGTTCCTAAAGTGACTTAAAAAGTTATACTTTTATAAGAATTTGGTAGCAACAACAAAAAAACCTGATATAGGCTAAAATATGGATGAACCTTAATAATATTCTAAGACAGCAGTCACAAAAATACTTTATAAATGGCCCCAACTTCCATGATAAGCATATTCATAAAGGCTTCTTAAAGAGAATGTGGGGTGAGGGTGGGGCTGTGAGTGACATGTTGGCATGGGCTGGCTTTTTTCAACATTTATTTATTTATTAGTGTGTATATGGGCACATGTGGAGGCCAGAAGACAACTTGGTGTACTTGGGTCTCACCTTCCTCCTTTATACTGTCTCTGGAGGTTAAATGTAGGGTTTTAGCTTACGTGGCAAGTGAATTCTCCTGCTGAGCTATCTTGCTAGCCCAGGTGTCTTAGTTAGGGTTTTACTGCTGTGAACAGACACCATGACCAAGGCAAGTCATGGTATCTAAAGGCTGCTAGTGGAAGACTGACTTCCAGGCAACTAGGGTGAGGATCTTAAGCCCACGCCCACAGTGACACACCTATTCCAACAAGGCCACACCTCCAAATGGTGCCACTCCCTGGCCCAAGAATATACAAACCATCACATTCCACTCCCTGGCCCCCATAGACTTGTTCAAACACTTGAGTCTATGGGAGGGCCATACTTAAACATAGCATAGTGCAAAATGTATTTAGTCCAACTTTTAAAGTCCTCATAGTCTATAGCAGTCTCAACAATGTTAAAAGTCCAAAGTTCAAGGTCTCTTCTGAGATTCATCCAATCACTTAACTGTAATCCCCAAGGCAAGACAGGAAACCAGCTGGGCAAACTCCAAACTCTGTATCTCCATGGCTCATATCTCCGCTCCTTTTTCATCTTTGTTGACTGCAACAAACTGCTTTCTTCTGGGCTGGTTCCACTCCCTGTTAGCAGCTTTCCTCAGCATGTATACCATGGCTCTGCCATATTTAACATCTTTGAGTCTCCAAAGCAATTTCAACAGTAACAGCTTCTTGTTTCAATGTCTGGGATTCCACTTGATCTTTTGGACTCCTCCTAAGGGCTGGCATCACTTCTCCAGCTCTGCGCTCTGTAGCACTCTAAGCTCAGGTTGATCCACTCTACTACGGCTGCTGTTCTTGATCATTCCATGGTATTGACATCTCCAATACACTGGGGCGTTCCACTACAACTAGGCTTCACCAATAACCTCTCATAGGCTCTCTTCACAGTGCCAAGCCTCAAATTCTTTGCAAGACCCCCTCAGTCCTGGGCCATCAACTACAACTGAGGCTGCACCTTCACCAATGACCTTCCACGGCCTCTCACAGTGTCAAGCCTCAGCTGCTCTTCATAACCCCTTCATGCTTTCAAAACCAGTACCACCTGGGTGACTCTTTCCCATTACCAACTACAGCTGCAGTGGGAGGTCCAACCTTGGCTATCTCTGGAACACAGCTTCTATGTGCTCGCAGAAAACACTTCCCAGAAGATTTCATCTCAGTGACACTGATCTCTTTTTAATCACCACTAATTTCTTAGCTCTAGCTAGCCAGCATCAATTGTCCCAGTAGTTCCTTCCATTCTTAACTCTAGAGCCAGAGCCACATGGCTGAAGCTGCCGAGTTCTGCTGCTTGCAGGAACTAGAACATGACCCCCTTTTACTATTACATTATCACTATCCTATCAAAATCCTTCCGTGCCTAAGCTTGGCTATCCTGGTACTTGATCTGGATATTGACCTTGAACGCAGAGATCAGCATGCCTGTCTTTTGGGATTAAAGGTGTGTACCACCATGCCTGGATCTAAATTTAGCTGAGTAGGATATTGCCCCAAAGTCCCACTCCCTTAATCTGTTATCTCCTAGAACACAGGATTTTGATCCATTTCACTTCCTGGTACTCCTTTAATACTCGAACCATGTATTTTATATTTTTCCTTTCTAAGCTTGCTATGCTTGTTCAAACTTCTCTTCATAAGACTTAACCAGAGAACAAAGTCTCTGCTGGGCTTTTTTGAAACTTCCTTTGACAATGCAATTAATCTGAGTCTCTTCACCTTAGCCTCAGGCAGACTTTTCAGACAAGGGCAAAAAGTAGCCACATTCTTCACCAGAATACCACCAAAACAGTCTTTATGCCACATTCTGAAATTGTTCTCCTTTGAAATCTCTTGGGCCAGGTCAATACAGTTCAAATCATTCCCAGCAACAAAGTCTTCCATATTCCTACTAGGATGACCCAGTAAGCCCCATTTAAAGCATTCCACTCCTTTCCAAATCCAAAGTCCCAAAATCCACATTCTTTCAAATAAAAGCATGGTCAGGCCTATCACAGTAATACCCCACTCCTGGTACCAACTTCTGTCTTAGTTAGGGTTTTACTGCTGTGAACAGACACCATGACCAAGGCAAGTCTTATAAAAAACAACATTTAATTGGGGCTGGCTTACAGGTTCAGAGGTTAAGTCCATTATCATCAAGGTGGGAGCATGGCAGTATCCATCCAGGCATGGCGCAGGCAGAGCTGAGAGTTCTACATCTTTATCCAAAGGCTGCTAGTGGAAGACTCTACACATGAAATCTTAACAATATAGTCACCTAAACAAGATCTGTAGAATGGCAGTATCAATTTACATGACAATATGGATGGAGAAAAATTTACAAGGCCCCATTCCTAGATGAGGAACTATAGGGAGTTAATAGCTGCTGAGAGAGGGAGAATCAGATTTTCCCAGGGAGAAGCTGGATAATAGATTATCCAACTTCAAGTGGTCAGCTGTATGTGTGTGTGTGTGTGTGTGTGTGTGTGTGTGTGTGTATGTATGTGTGTATAATTAATATAATATATATCAGCAACATTCAATTGACTCAGCTGATTGTCTGCACATCTGTCTGTCTTTCTCTTTCTCTCTCTGTATGACAATAATAATTACAAAAAGTCACAAGATTATTAGAAGATTGATGGATAAACAGGAAGATTGAAGGAGAAGAAGGAGGGATAGAACTCGTATAAACATAGTACTCAAGTATGAAATTCTCAAGAATATTAGGTAAAACAAAGCTAAATAAATAAATAAAATAAGCAAATTATTGAGGAAAGCCTCCATTTAAACCTTAAATGCATGCCACTATTGCTCCTGTAGTTATATCTCTCTGTGCTGAACATTGTTGTATAGTTCATAGGTGTCACAGTTTGTTAAGCCTTCCCTTCCTTGGCAGATTTCATAATACCTTCTGATATTATGAACGTGAGTTATCAGGCAAGAGGTTTTCAGGTCAGATTCAGATTGCATCTTCTGAGTCCTGTGTCTGAAGTGCATAGTGTCTTCAGCAATGGGGACTTATCAAAAACCTCTGGGAGATAACCTAAAACAATAGCAAAAGTCTATATTGTCTTGGAATTCTCTTAGACTCATCCAACCAGTGGCTCTCTAATTGGATTTATGGCTCATTCAGCAAGAGGAAAAACTATGTCTGACACTGGAAATCTTACCAACTACTCAAGATTAGTGAAGTCATGGATTTAAGAGAACTTACTACCACTACTTTACTAGATTAGTGCAATTCCTAACTATACTCAGAATACTTATCCTTATATCCTCATTGTAAATGTAACTCTCAACCCTCATCAAATAAATTTCTTTTTCATCAGATGGAAACCATTATAAAAACACACAATTGGTCAAAATGGAGAGAACAAGAGAGAACAACTAACCATAAGATGCCCAACCCCAGTAGCTACATGCACAAAATCTGAGCTTCAAAGAACTCAACAGAAGAATGACCAAGAAGCAACACTCATGACACTTCAACACTGTGGTTTCCTAGACATGATCAAGACAATTGCAAGGCTAGTAGATACCTTAACATGAAAGAGAAATCTCAAGTGGTCCTACCCCTTTACAAACAGCTATAGACAAGTAACAACTACTCGTGGGGGGCAGGAATTATCTTTCCCAGAGATAAGCACTCTATTTTTCCAATACCAAGAAAACTGAAAGTGATCCAAGTCACATGAAATAGATTATTCAGGTTATATTTATGAATTCATGAACATTTTACCAAGTGTGTATATGTATGTATGTATGTAAAACAATCACAATTAAGGGAGAAGCCATAGAATTAAAAGTGAGTAAAGAAAGTTTGGAAGAAGGAAAGGAGAGAAATTATATAATTACATTTTAATTAAAACAAAAACTAAATAAATGGAGCATACACAAATATAAAATATTATGCCTAATTGTTCATTGAATAAATGCAAATTCAGAAAGAATCCTTCATTCACCTGACTAAAGGTTATTATTAAATTCATTGGTCATATCAAGTATTGGTGAAATTTTGAAATGCAAATTGGTGTAATTATTTCAGAGTAGCTTGTCCTTTTCTTATAAAAGTAAACATATACCTGCCCTGTGACTCACACAATCAATTTCTGAGTATTATTTTATTTAAGATAAGTTAAGACATATGCCAAGATAAAGATTTCTGTGTTAATATTCATAATATCTTTATTAGCAATATATCCATCCTGAAAGAATTTACTTATCTGTGAACTGTGGATACAGGAACACAATGGAAAACTACTTAGCAATAAAGAGAGAATTATGTAGTAATCCATATAAGAGTTTGGATAGATATCAAAACATTATGTTTAGTGAACAATGTAAGACAAAAAGTACATATTTATTATTTCATTGTCATAAATTCTGGAGGGAAAAGGCAAACGAATCTATACTGACAGAAAAATTATTCAGAGTGGGAGTGTGGAAGGGATGGGTAGACCTACAAATAAGCACAAAAGAATCCCTTCACATATATCTTGAATAAAGATACTATTATCTGGAAATGCACATATGAATAACAGCAATATGAACTAACCAGTACCCCCAGAGCTCATGTCTCTAGCTGCATATGTAGCAGAAGATGGCCTAGTCAGCCATCATTGGGAAGAGAGATCCCTTGGTCTTGCAAACTTTATATGCCTCAGTACAGGGGAACACCAGGGCCAAGAAGTGGGAGTAGGTGGGTAGGGGAGTGGGGGGGGTGTAAGGGTATGGGGGACTTTTGGAATAGCATTTGAAATGTAAATGAAGAAAATACCTAATTTAAAAAAATTGGAAATGATATAAATAAATAAATAAATAAATAAATAAATAAATAAATAAATAAATAAATAAATAAAATGGACTTTAAAAAACAAAGACTCCAAGATTACTAATAACATTGTAATACTTATGTTACAATTGCAAGTACCCCGGAGCTCTTGACTCTAGCTACATATGTATCAAAAGATGGCCTAGTCGGCCATCACTGGAAAGAGAGGCCCATTGGACACACAAACTTTATATGCACAGGGGAACACCAGGGCCAAAAAATGGGAATGGGTGAGTAGGGAAGTGGGGGGGGGGTATGGGGGACTTTTGGGATAGCATTGGAAATGTAATTGAGGAAAATACGTAATAAATAAATTAAAAAATGGAAATGATATAAATAAATAAGTAAAATGGACTTTAAAAAACAAAGGCTCCAAGATTACTAATAACATTGTAATACTTATGTTACAATTGCAAGTACATTGTTTATTTTGGTTCTAGCCATGTAAGAACAGCAAAGCCCCTTCCTTTCATAGGGGAAGAAAGAAATAATTAGCTGTTTTAGTAACTGTACATTTTGTATATGTTTAGGTAATTCTTAAATATTATAGGAAATAATAAATATATGGTGCCAAAAAAAATTCCAAAACTTAGCAGTTTGTACAGCTTTAAATGTACGTGGTTTGTTGCATGTAACTTCTATCTTTATAAAGCTACTTATAATCTATTTGCCTGATCAGTGGCTGACTGGTGAATGAAAAGTTGTCCAGGCAGAAACCTAGGGTGTCTTGAACCCTATTGGAAGCAGCCAGAGTAAGAGAAGTAAACAGATTTGTGGAATATTTCAGAATATACTCATAAGAGCAAGTAAATGTTCACCATTTTCCAAAGGTTTACTTGTTTTAGTTTTCTAGAGCAAAAGCTAGGGAAGATTCCATTCTGAAAGCCCCCTGAACTTGTAGAGAAACTTACTATGAACTCAAATGACCTGGGAGAACACCATGGATTCTATTCAACTGCTAAAAATATTTCAAGGGGAAAAAAAAGAGTAGGAGGAAGCAAAAGAAAAACATTGTGTAAGTACTAATTTCTATCACGTTCTTCAGCAGTTGTCTCTTGATTGTGAAAGCTAAGTAGGAAAAGTAGATTTAAGATGGGCATCCGAGTACAAAGTTCAAGTGAGACCACAATAGTCAATCCTCCCCATCATAATATCATTTTGAGATTTTGTTTCACTTTAGAGTTTAAAAAAAAATCGAGAAAACAGCTCAATCTGGAAAGGTTTCAGTAGCAAGCCTGAGGGCGTAAGCTTGAACCCCAGTACACACATAAATAAAAAGCTAGGGAAAGGCACTGCACACTTTTAACCCCAACATTGCAGAGACAGGTAGATCTCTGAGACTCACTGACCAACCAGCCTACCCTACATGATGATGAATTCTAGGACAGTGAAAGACCTTGTATAAAAGAAACATGTTGGGTGATGACTGAGGAATGGCATCCACAGTACCACAGTAGTCCTTGGGCCTTCACTAGTGTGTGTGTGTGTGTGTGTGTGTGTGTGTGTGTGTGTGTTTCTCTGTGTAAAGAGAGATCCTTCCAACTTTTAGAATGCTTCCTTATTCACAAATTGATTTTACACATTGGATCTGTTTTCACTGTCACTGCAGCCATCTGAGGGGAGGTATTTTTAGCTTCAGTTTTCTGTGAGGATGTCTGTAAAGACAACGTTGATGCTGTGGAAGCAACTTACACTTCAGACCACTTCCTCCTGTGTTGGAATCTTCATTGTGCTTTCCACTATGGCAAGAATTCTTTCTCCTGTTCACTTCCCCCCTCTCTACAACATTCCCTCTTTCCTTTGGCCATTTTCCTTTCAGTGTTCTCTTTCACTGTTGGTCTACAGAAAAACAGTTCTCCTGGCCCTAAGACATATATTCATTCTATTCTACCACCTTGCCCCTTCATTCAATACCCTTGGACTAAATCATTCAAAAGCTTTGGTAGATGTGAGGTTGTAATGACTATTCAAAAATAAGGTCTTTGGGACTAGAGAGATGGCTCAGTGGTTAAGAGCACCGACTGCTCTTCCAAAGGTCCGGAGTTCAAATCCCAGCAACCACATGGTGGCTCACAACCATCCATAATGAGATCTGACGCCCTCTTCTGGTGCATATGAAGACAACTACAGTGTACTTAGATATAATAATAAATAAATCTTTTAAAAAATAAAAAAATAAGGTCTTCAAAGTATCCACATTTCAGCACCCTACACTAGAATACTGAGAATTACCCATTTTACAGTTGGACAGCTTTTGAATAACTTTGCTATTTTTTTTTTAATCCTAAAGAGTGGTTTGTGAAACTAAGAAAAAAGCAATAACAAATGCACAATAAGGCCTCAACTGCCTTACTCACAGCAGATAATTTTTCACCTGGGAAGGAGGAAGCACTCTCAGGTCATTTTGTTAGAAAAGTTTACTTTATGCTGTTTTCCAAGAGTTGTGGATCTGATGAGTGTACAGCTAGTGTAGAAAAAAAAAAAAAAAAACCTGGAAAGTTTATGTTCTGCTAATATGGGAAATACAACAATGTCCTTGCTTCCCTTCTTTATCTGTGAAGCAGAGTTGATCATGCATACTTCTTTTCCCCCTTGAGGTTTCAGTTAACTCCTTCAATAAAGGTAAACTCTCAGTACAATGGATAAAGCACCCCCCCCCAACTGTAGAAGCCTGTAAATGTGGAAATAGCTAGTGTGATTGCATACTCCACCAACGCCAGTATTTGAAAAGCTGAATCAGAAGGATCATTGGGGTACAAAAGAAATCCCTGTCTCGAAAGAAAGATAAAACAATGCCCCCCAAAACAAATAAGAACACCGTGAGTCTCACAAAACAAATGCACTCATGTGCCTGCTGGGACAGATCCAGAGGTTAAAGCCATTTACAAGTGATGGGGTCTACAACCTTTCTCTAAGGACATTTTCTGTATAGGTCTAGTCTCCATCTTTCTATTGCATACTTGTCCCTACAGTTGGGAGTATCCTACATCATCTTCATTCACTCTTACTTGTCCATCAAAAGAAAGATCATCCCTCTGTGATTCCTCTACCAAAGGTAAGGGTTTTCAAGTGCAAACAATTTAGACATCTAAAGGATTCTATACAAACAACGCTTTGGACAAAATCAAAGGTTCGTGTATGCATGACAAGTGTTTTTGACATTTGTGTTTGCCCACTTTTCTGGATGATTTTTGCCTGTGCATGTCTGAAGAAATAAAACGTATAAATTACAGGTAATTCCCAACAGAAAGAAGGGCTGGGAATAAGGTAGAAATGACCACCATGGGCTTCTTGGGCCCAGAATTCCCAGATCAAATGGCTTGGTGTCAGGAATTCCCAGCTATCCTACAGGAGGATCTCAAAGGTTTCAGCAAGAGTTGCTTTGACTGCAGCTTGTTCTTTAATGTCAGGAGACTCTCCCTTCTGCTTGTCCTGGTGGGCCCTGGGGGGAGCGGGGAGGGAATACCTAAGAGCAATTGGTAGCTGGTACTTCTAATGCCTCTTCCTCCTCCAACCTCCAAGAGTCTGTTTTGGGATTGGGTTCAGGAATGAAATTCTGCCTGTGCTAACCTCCTGGGGAGCCGGTAGACTTGTCTGTTAAAAATCGCTTCTGCTTTGGAGCCTAAAGCCCGGTTCCGAAAAACAAGTGGTATTTAGGGAAGAGGGGTCTTCAAAGGCTACAGTGAGTCATTCCAGCCTTCAACCATACTACGCCAGCACTACGTTCTCTAAAGCCACTCTGCGCTAGCTTGCGGTGAGGGGAGGGGAGAAAAGGAAAGGGGAGGGGAGGGGAGGGGAGAGAGAAAGGAGGTGGGAAGGCAGAGAGGCCGGCCTGCGGGGGCGGGACCGACTCACAAACTGTTGCATTTGCTTTCCACCTCCCAGCGCCCCCTCGGAGATCCCTAGGAGCCAGCCTGCTGGGAGAACCAGAGGGTCCGGAGCAAACCTGGAGGCTGAGAGGGCATCAGAGGGGAAAAGACTGAGCTAGCCACTCCAGTGCCATACAGAAGCTTAAGGGACGCACCACGCCAGCCCCAGCCCAGCGACAGCCAACGCCTGTTGCAGAGCGGCGGCTTCGAAGCCGCCGCCCAGGAGCTGCCCTTTCCTCTTCGGTGAAGTTTCTAAAAGCTGCGGGAGACTCAGAGGAAGCAAGGAAAGTGTCCGGTAGGACTACGGCTGCCTTTGTCCTCTTCCCCTCTACCCTTACCCCCTCCTGGGTCCCCTCTCCAGGAGCTGACTAGGCAGGCTTTCTGGCCAACCCTCTCCCCTACACCCCCAGCTCTGCCAGCCAGTTTGCACAGAGGTAAACTCCCTTTGGCTGAGAGTAGGGGAGCTTGTTGCACATTGCAAGGAAGGCTTTTGGGAGCCCAGAGACTGAGGAGCAACAGCACGCCCAGGAGAGTCCCTGGTTCCAGGTTCTCGCCCCTGCACCTCCTCCTGCCCGCCCCTCACCCTGTGTGTGGTGTTAGAAATGAAAAGATGAAAAGGCAGCTAGGGTTTCAGTAGTCGAAAGCAAAACAAAAGCTAAAAGAAAACAAAAAGAAAATAGCCCAGTTCTTATTTGCACCTGCTTCAGTGGACTTTGAATTTGGAAGGCAGAGGATTTCCCCTTTTCCCTCCCGTCAAGGTTTGAGCATCTTTTAATCTGTTCTTCAAGTATTTAGAGACAAACTGTGTAAGTAGCAGGGCAGATCCTGTCTTGCGCGTGCCTTCCTTTACTGGAGACTTTGAGGTTATCTGGGCACTCCCCCCACCCACCCCCCCTCCTGCAAGTTTTCTTCCCCGGAGCTTCCCGCAGGTGGGCAGCTAGCTGCAGATACTACATCATCAGTCAGGAGAACTCTTCAGAGCAAGAGACGAGGAGGCAGGATAAGGGAATTCGGTGGAAGCTACAGACAAGCTCAAGGATGGAGGTGCAGTTAGGGCTGGGAAGGGTCTACCCACGGCCCCCATCCAAGACCTATCGAGGAGCGTTCCAGAATCTGTTCCAGAGCGTGCGCGAAGCGATCCAGAACCCGGGCCCCAGGCACCCTGAGGCCGCTAACATAGCACCTCCCGGCGCCTGTTTACAGCAGAGGCAGGAGACTAGCCCCCGGCGGCGGCGGCGGCAGCAGCACACTGAGGATGGTTCTCCTCAAGCCCACATCAGAGGCCCCACAGGCTACCTGGCCCTGGAGGAGGAACAGCAGCCTTCACAGCAGCAGGCAGCCTCCGAGGGCCACCCTGAGAGCAGCTGCCTCCCCGAGCCTGGGGCGGCCACCGCTCCTGGCAAGGGGCTGCCGCAGCAGCCACCAGCTCCTCCAGATCAGGATGACTCAGCTGCCCCATCCACGTTGTCCCTGCTGGGCCCCACTTTCCCAGGCTTAAGCAGCTGCTCCGCCGACATTAAAGACATTTTGAACGAGGCCGGCACCATGCAACTTCTTCAGCAGCAGCAACAACAGCAGCAGCACCAACAGCAGCACCAACAGCACCAACAGCAGCAGGAGGTAATCTCCGAAGGCAGCAGCGCAAGAGCCAGGGAGGCCACGGGGGCTCCCTCTTCCTCCAAGGATAGTTACCTAGGGGGCAATTCAACCATATCTGACAGTGCCAAGGAGTTGTGTAAAGCAGTGTCTGTGTCCATGGGATTGGGTGTGGAAGCATTGGAACATCTGAGTCCAGGGGAACAGCTTCGGGGAGACTGCATGTACGCGTCGCTCCTGGGAGGTCCACCCGCGGTGCGTCCCACTCCTTGTGCGCCGCTGCCCGAATGCAAAGGTCTTCCCCTGGACGAAGGCCCAGGCAAAAGCACTGAAGAGACTGCTGAGTATTCCTCTTTCAAGGGAGGTTACGCCAAAGGATTGGAAGGTGAGAGCTTGGGGTGCTCTGGCAGCAGTGAAGCAGGTAGCTCTGGGACACTTGAGATCCCGTCCTCTCTGTCTCTGTATAAATCTGGAGCACTAGACGAGGCAGCAGCATACCAGAATCGCGACTACTACAACTTTCCGCTGGCTCTGTCCGGGCCGCCGCACCCCCCGCCCCCTACCCATCCACACGCCCGTATCAAGCTGGAGAACCCATTGGACTACGGCAGCGCCTGGGCTGCGGCGGCAGCGCAATGCCGCTATGGGGACTTGGGTAGTCTACATGGAGGGAGTGTAGCCGGGCCCAGCACTGGATCGCCCCCAGCCACCACCTCTTCTTCCTGGCATACTCTCTTCACAGCTGAAGAAGGCCAATTATATGGGCCAGGAGGCGGGGGCGGCAGCAGCAGCCCAAGCGATGCCGGGCCTGTAGCCCCCTATGGCTACACTCGGCCCCCTCAGGGGCTGACAAGCCAGGAGAGTGACTACTCTGCCTCCGAAGTGTGGTATCCTGGTGGAGTTGTGAACAGAGTACCCTATCCCAGTCCCAATTGTGTCAAAAGTGAAATGGGACCTTGGATGGAGAACTACTCCGGACCTTATGGGGACATGCGGTAAGTTTATACTAAAAATGCCTCCTTTTGACCAAGGGCACAGAGTAAGCAGTTTGCATTTTGTGGGATCTAGGGACTCCCGCCCAATAGAACAATCGGAAGGATCCTAAGTCAGCTCAGACTAGTTCTATAGGAAGGTCTGTCCTACATCTGGAGCCCTCGTGGGGACTGTCATCTTGTGAAATGTTCCGCCTAAGCCCAGGGAATCTTTGCTGCGCTCCGGGGTGCTAATACGTGCTCTTTGAGATTCCCCTCCAATTCCCCTAGCTTTCTAAACTCCTCCATTAAGATCTTTCTGATATTTCAAATCCTATGAGTTCCAAACTTAAATCAATTGCATGGGCCATTTTCAGAAATGACGCCTGTAAGCTCTTCACGGTTTTTCATTCTTTTCCTCAAAGTTCTGGAAACACGATCAGACATGTAGGGAGTTTCTTGTCTTTGGGTCTGTTGGTAATCACCTTCCAGACCCGTGAAGTGAATGGTCTTGGCATAAGAAAAGGGAAATAAAAGCAGAAACCTGATTTTCGGCCCGCATCCTTCAAAGAGAGATAATAGAATTCTCAATTCTCCTAGAAAGAAAAGCCGCATCTGGTTGCTAAGGGACTTCGGGGTGAAAGACGCAGTTTTCTTTCCCAGGAAGTCACCAGTGACTTGCTCTCCGGTTAGAGGTCAGCCTTGAGAATTCAACAAGGCACATTTAGAGCAGGTAGATGGGGTTACTTTAGTGGTAAACGCCGGGCAAAGTTTACTCTCACTATTTCTCAGCATGGGCTGACTGTTTGTGTGGGCCAGTTTTCTCTTGAAAAGTCTTTACTTTCTGTAGATTAGAATACATCAGAAAGTCTCCGTTTGGGGCTTGCACCAGACCTGTAAAGAAAAGAAATGTACTGTAAATGATAGTTTGAGCAGGTTTAAGTTTGACTCACAAGTGTTACAAACAGAACAGAACAGAACTGGGAGGCATTGTCCTGCTGCTTGAGTGTGCTCACACATTTATACTGGGGACGGAGGAATAGGGCGCCACATTATATTTTGTTCATTTTAAGGACATACTTATAGTTTAAAACTTGAGTTGCTCGTGTTAACAAATTGAGTAAGAACTGTCAATGACCTATGAACCACAATGTTGCCTCACAGTTCTAATTAGGACAGGAGAAAAGTGGCGGGCAATTTTGCCTTATTAAACGTATTTACCACTGCTTCTTGAGCCTCTTAGAGGCTAGTTGAAATGTTTTCCCCACTAAGTTAAGATTATTTTTTTCATCTGATAAGATGGAGTATTGACGGAGTAATTAATGGTTGATTTTCCTGAGGTGTTCATGTTTCTCTATGGATTTATGTTTGTGTCTCAAGTGGTTTTCTTTCATTTGTGATGTTCGCCAAATGTCTTTGTGAGATGTACCATAATTTTTTGTGACTTAATTCTAACAATTTGTATTCTTTTATTGTTCTTGGTTGTTAGGACAGTGTCCAAAAATGAAAAAGGGAGGATAGGTTTTCATAAAATATACTTTTTTTGAGTTGTTGAAGAAACAGTTTATTGTAGTTTATATTCTATTTGGTTTTTAAAGTTTGTCTTACAGGATTTTCAAAGATTCATTTGATAGCATTAAATCTTTTCCAGTTAAGTTAGAGTGTTTATTTTTGAGATGGGTTTTACTGTGGGATAAAAGGTCTTCGTTTTATGAGAATAGATTTACTTGGTATGGTTAATTTTTTCTAGGGCTGTCAACTAGAGAATGGAGTCCCTCTTTTACTACAAACTTTTCTTCGGGGTGGGAATGTCTAAAGTGCTTCCTAGCCCAGCATGATGCCTAGCCACTTGAGCTAGCCACCCTTATTCTGGCTATACTACCCCAACTTGCTCACTTAACAAGAAGGAAAGTAATAGTTCTCAGTGTTGGTTTTAGAAGATGCACTTTTGAAAATACAGTCTGACTTTCTACCAAGTGAATTTAAATACTTTCTAGCATTTACATAGTAAGCATTCTGATTTTTATCTCAGTTCTTAATGTGAGGGGTCCCTTCGATATTAGATTGATCATTACACTTTGAAGCTTTATTGACACTCTAAATTTTTGAGTGAGAGTTTGGCTAGAGCCAGTGAAGTTCCTATCTAAGTGAGCTGACAGTTTCCATTTCTAGGATCTAGAAAATCATTTGAATCATTTCGTTGCAAATTAATTAATTGATCTCATCAGAATGCAACCACCATTTAAAATGAAAATAGTTTCTGACTTTTCTATTTACCCGTACTTCACAGGCATAATTGGATAAAAAGCAAAGACTTTTTAAAGGCACGTCCAGAGCTCATTCCCTCTGGATGGCATACATTGTGTGCCGATTTTGAGTCTAATATCTCAAAATTCTGGAAGTTTCTTGTAACTTTTTTCAACTGTTTGTGATCATGAACATTAGTTATATGGGGGAGAAATTTTTTTAGCCTTACTAACGGCAGCAGGAATTTGGTGTTAGACATTAGCAACATTTCTACTGAGAAGGCAGAAACTGAAAATCTTCTTACTTTTTTTTTTTTTTAACTTAGTCTAGCATATGGTTTGAACAGAAGGAAAAATAAAACTAATGGGTCTTGTTTGTAAGCCTGACAATATTTTATGGAGCTGTTTTCTCTTGGAGATCAAACAGGACTACAACTTTGTAGCACAATACTGTGGTAAACATGGATTCTTACAAATTAGAGCCCTAGAGAACCCATAGACAAATTTGAGTTGGGGCTTAGAGAAATTACTTAGATGGAGAGTGGAAATTAATATTTTTTGTGTGTTTGTTCCGGCATTCATAAGAGGCATTATTTTGGTGATGTTGGCAAGTTCTGCCTTTTATTTCTCCCCCCGCCCCCAGGTACAGGGTTTTATCAATTCTCATTTCATCTCCACTCTCTTTCCTAGTTACCAAGCATTTTTTTTTTCAAGCTATCGCATATGGAGTAGTTTGCATAGTTTAGAAAGTGAAATTTGGCTTTCTGATTAAGGTGTGATTTTTGTTGTCCTCTATAGTTTGTAAACATATAGTGAGTTCTTCCTGGGTCTCAGTCACCCAAACCCGAACAACAAAGAACCAAGTCACTTGGCACCCATTTGTAAGTAGCCACAAGATGCAGCTATGGCAAGACCCTCTTATATAGATTAGCACTCTCAGCTTGGTATCATCATTAGAAAGTGATTTATATGCCACTTAATAACTTTCCAGTTGTTAGTTTGTGGTGGTCCCCCTCCCTCATTGTTAATTTTACCTCATATATTAATACATGGTATTAATATATTGAATTTGCTGACACATTTAATTGTTTTGTTAAGTCTTTTTCTTCACTGTTTTAATTTTTTCATCTGGTTTACACATATACTTTTAAAACAAAGAATTCTTTTATCTCCTGATTTGTATGCATGCAGTGGTCACTCTCTGGAGTATCCTGTGAGTTGAACATGGATTTCTTCTTATTAACATTATTATTACTATTACTACTACTACAACTACTACATATGATGATACAGAGACCATTAATTTTAACTGGTGTTCCATTTAAGCAAGGAACAGAATGCAGACTAGGAGGGACAAAGCAAGAGGCTTGATTTATAGTCACATCTGAACTCATGATACTGAAAAATAGTGATAATAAAAAAACAAAAAATACATTTTTTAATGTTGGTAAGGGAATGAAAACAAAATCTTTATCCAATCCCCAACTAACTCTGTTTTCTCTTTGTCTACAGCTTCCTCAAATCCTGCCTATGCTAAGTTTTCTTTTATTTCCACTTCTTCTGAGCCTTTGACATTGAAATATAGACTCTTCTATCTACTTCATGTAATTTTTCCCCCACATTATACCTGTGGCATGCCCCTAAAGATTCTCTTTAATAAAAATGTGGCAAGTAACAGATCAGATGAACACAGCACCTCTTTTAAGACTAGACAGCAGGAGGGAACTGTAAAATGAATAGCCACATAGCAGAACATTTTTACCTTGAGGTTAGAGACAGATTCAACAGTTGCTGAGAAAATTGTGGGAGATAGCTTATGCAACTTGAAGATTGAGTGAAATATTTTGTCACCCCCACTCCAGTTGTGGGTGTGTATTGCGTGTCTGTGTGTCTGTCAGTATATGTCTTGCAGAATTGGAGTTTGAATCCAGGGCCCTCTGCACTGAGCTACCTACACAGCCTATCTTAATCTCTGCCCTTTTCTCTCTGATGACCCTACTGATAACCTTTTCTCAGACACTGAGGATAACTATACTCAGTTTCTCAAAAGCTCTGTCTGGATCTGGATCTATTCATCTATTCTGCATGTCTAGGTCGGCTTTAATCTTCACATGAGGGTGCTCAGGCTACATGCAAATGCTTATTGATATTTCAGCTTCCATTGCCAGCAGTTCATCAAGTTCCATGATATTCATTTATACTGAGTTATACGTATGCTAAACACATTGACTTAATTTAAATAATGACTTTTGAAATACCATAAAATTAATACTATTTGATGTCCTTCATGATATATAACAAAAATGTACATTTTATGCATACATAGTATTTCCAGATTATTCATTAATAGTCAAATAACTTCAAGTAGGCCAGTAAGGTACTTAATATTATGCTAACGTCCTTGCTATTGGTCGGAATATTAAAACATTGTATTTTGTATACCTGTTGATCATTTGAGGAAACTTCTCTGAAGCAGAACATAAAGCTTCTGGAAGCTTCTCTCCTGATTCTAATATTTTAGATTGTTACTCAGTAAGGGCTACATATCTGCACCACAGAGCTGAGGGGACACAAATTATGGTTTGCAAACTCATGAATGATGCTGCTCTTCTCTCACACCCTGATTGCTGCCAATCTGCGAGACACATCAGGGTTGGGAATGGCTCACTCATAAATGTATAGCATTAAAGTACTGTTGGTCAGTAGAGACTGTTACCAATTTAGATCATGTTGGATCAGAGTTCTATTTTGTTAGCAGTGGCCTAATTGAGACATAATTCACAATCCATACAATTCATCTAAGTAAAGTACACATTTCAGTTCTTTATGGCAAATTCTGACTTACATATTTACTATCACACTCAATTTTAGGACATTTTACTCATCTAGTCCAAAATCTATGTGCTTGGTATCAGTGACCTCTCTACCTATTCCCAACTCGGATGTACCACTAATTTGCTCTTAGTCTCTCTATGGATTTACTCATTCTGCCATTTCATCTAAATAAACACAACATTGCAATACTAGTTCTATTGTGATTACATTATTTTATAAAATGTTTCCTAACTTCATTAGTGTTAAATCACAATCAGTTCTTCATTATTTTTTCCACAGGTGAATTATTTTTTTTTTGTAGATTATGCCACATTTTGTCCGTTTATGAAAATAATGGTTGCCACCATTGTTTGAGATTACTAATAATATTGCCACAAACATTCATTCACATTTAAAAAAATTAATTTGTGTATATTATTCTATATGTATGAGTGTTTTTCCTGCATGCATGAATGTGCACCACTTTCATGTCTGAGGTATCTGATTCTCTAAACCTGAAATTACAGATGGTTGTGAGCCACCATATGGATGTTAGGAATCAAACCAGGGTCCTCGGAAAAAGTAACAAGTGCTCTTAAACACAAATCCGTCTTTTAATTCTTTTGGTTAAATAATAAGTAAAGGAAATTTTATATCATATAGAACCT
Source organism: Mus musculus (assembly GCF_000001635.26). Classification (NCBI taxonomy): domain Eukaryota; kingdom Metazoa; phylum Chordata; class Mammalia; order Rodentia; family Muridae; genus Mus; species Mus musculus. Next base: position 98,157,039 of record NC_000086.7, read on the forward strand.
ATATTTTAAATTTTATAAGAATATGCCAAGCTGTTTTCAAAAGTGTCTTTTTGGACACTTTTGAAGTGTCTAAACTACACAAAGGTGTACTTTAGAATCCAAGGAATCCAAGCAGTATTATATGAACATGGTATTTTATCTATATCTTGTAAACACGTATTACTTTTCTTTTAATGTGTGTGTGTGTGTGTGTGTGTGTGTGTGTGTGTGTGTGTATGTGCACAGGTGTGGGTACCCATGGAAGCCAGAAGAGGGCATCAGATCAACTAGAAGAAAGTTGTGCGCCATTTGATGTAGGTGCTGGAAGAATAACAAGTGCTTTTTACCACTCAACTGTCTTTCCAGTTCCATATCATCATCACCATTATCATCATCATTGTTGTTACTATTGATATCTAATGGATGTGAAGTGCTAGCTCATTGTCACTTTAATTGTGTACTTTCCTAATCACTAATAATGTTCAATACAATTTCTTGCCTTTTGTCATTTTTTTGACAAAATACCTATGCATATTCTTTGCTCATGTTTAGTTGAGTTGCCATTTTGACATTGAATTATGAGTCTTTAAAAATATATGTTTTGATAAAAAGTCCTTTAATGGATTGATTTTTGAATAATTTTTGGCAGCATCCACTGAAGGAAAATATTTTTTTAATTAATTTGATAAAATTCAGGGTTTTGTGTGTGTGTGTGTGTGTGTGTGTGTGTGTGTGTATGTGTGTGTGTTTTGGATTATAAATTTAATGTTTCAGATTAAGAGGCTTTCCCTAGTTCTAAAACAAAAAGATATACACCCATGTTTCTTTCTACAAGTTTCCCAGGTTTTTGTCATTGATCATTTTTGATTTGATGTTTATATATGTTGTGAAGTGGAGATCTAGGTCCTATTTCTGTGCCTGTACATATCTAATTGTCATTGTTGAACCTGTGTCCAATTCAACTGTCTCAGGATTCTCTAAACAAATACATTAACCATGCATGTGAGGTATTTTTTTTTGACATTCAACTATATTAGCTGATCTATATATCTTTTCTTATCCCATTTCTACATTGTTTAGATTGTATATATTTTATATGTTTTTTATTCAACATTAACACTCCAGACATACTAATTACTAGTTTCTTCCACAGTTTCTTGACTATGTAATTGCATTTGCTGAGAATATATTTGATGTCTTTGACTGGAGAATTATGCAATAATATAAGTAATGAATTAAATGCAGAATAATTAATGAGTCATAGTGTGGTGTGAGATTCAAGGAACATATCCAGTGTGGCAGTCAGATCAAGAGTAATTCTCTTGCTCTCAAGGTTTCAATTGATGCAGAGGTTTATTTTGAGCTTCTACATAATGAAGTTACCCGCTCCCCGAAGGGAAGAAAGAGATAAACACAAGTGAAATAATTCAAGGAATAAGAGAAAAAAATAATAGAATGACTATTGTACCACTAACACTATTTTACTGGCTTGTCAATGTTGACTTAAAGGTAGTAATTTTGATTGTTTTTCTGTCTTTGAAGCTTATATAGTACCTTCAGATTCTATGAAAGCTCTCCAGGGAGACTTCCAGATCAGTTCTATCTCATTTCCTTCAAGGTCTGTGTCCAAACTGTGTGGTGTCTTCAGTAATAAGCTCTTACTAAAGGTTCATGGAAGCAACCAAAGGCAGTAACAATAATCTACATTGCTTTGAGAGTCTCTTGGATTTCCATAAGGAATTACTCAAAGGGAAATTTCCCTTGAGTATTTGTTATTCAGTCTATGGTTCTTGAGGTGAGCATCATCTGTATATCTATAGACTCTGCATCTACATATTAATATTTATTCATATATTTGTTTTTAAGTAAGTTTTACTACATCTTTTTTCAAATATCTGTAGTGTATACTCCTTCCTCTATAGTACCATTCCTCCCTATTCCCCAATTAAAGTATCCACAGTCATTTTTCTCACTTTTCCCTTTCATAGTGTTCTCCCCCTCTCTCTCTCTCTGTCTCTCTCTGTCTCTGTCTCTGTCTCTCTGTCTCTCTCTCAGCAGTTCTCAATCCATGGGTTTTGACTCCTTTTGGGGGAGGTGATAACAACCATTTTATATGATCTGTCTAAGACCATCAAAAACACAAATATTTACTTTACAATTCATAACAATAGTAAACTTACAGTTATGAAGTAGCAATAAAAATAATTTATGGTTTTGGGTCACCACAGCATGAGGAACTGTATGAAAGGTAACAGCATTAGGAAAGTTTAGAACCACTGCTCTAGAGCATTTCCAACCTCCTCAGAAAATGGTCCCTTTTTACTTTCCTGGCTTCTAGGGTTGCTTCGGAATGCATACTCAAATTTAAAGATTCATAGCTAGGATTCACTTTCCATTTTCTTCTGTAAAGCCAGGATTATCTTAGTACCAAAACCTGGTAAAGATACATCAGCAACAACATAAATTGTAGGTCAATGTCCTTGATGAACATAAACTCAAAAATCCTCATTAAAATACTTGCAAAACTGAATTTAGGCACATAGCAAAAGCCAACATGTCTTCTCTATAAAAGTCCTAGAGAGAGAGTTCTGGAACAGCCAATATCATAAGAGAGATTTTCCATATTTAGATATGTTGAAGTATAAATAAAAGGTGTTAGAAATTCCACCAGAAAGCTTCTAGAAAAATGAACATTCTGCTTAGCTATTTTACACATTTAACACAATCCATGTCAAAATCTCATGACTTTCTTTACAAAAATAGAAAACAAACACACCAAAATCAAACACATAAAAAAGCACACACACACACACACACACACACACACACACACACACACACACACACACACTTTCTAACATCCATATAGAAGAACCAAAATCCCACTGGATATTTAACCAATCCTAAACAAAAAGAAAAATACTGTAGTGATTACAATGCCAGATTTCAAGCAATATACTACATAATAAATTTTACCTTTTACAAATAGTATAGGTTAAGACTATTATAATAGTGTTCACAAGTTTATTCAGAAAGTTTAAGTAGTACGCAGTCAAATACAAACGGAGGCACACAGGGATTTCAGTTTCACTCTTTTTTCAGTATATTTTCCAACTAATATTTATTGAGCATTTACCACATACCTAGTTCTATATCATCAATGAAAAGGCATTGTGGAATCCAGCCATGGAACTTACAGTGTCATGGAGAATATGACTAAAGAACAAGTGTTATGGAGGCTAAATTAGCAGACTGAGTAAGAGAGGTACTAAGGTGTGAAGTCACAGTTTGTACTTGTTGGTCAGCTTAAGCCTTACTGAGAATGAAATACTTGAAAAGAGACCTGAAGGAAACAAAGAAGTGAGCTACTTAGCTATACAAGACTAAATGATTTCAGGCACTGAGAGCCTAAAGAAGGGACATACTGGGTGTGACAAAAGACAGAGGTCTATATGACTAGTTTGCCTGAGTAAGGAGTGATAGAACACAGCATCAGAGTTAAAGTAGATCTCCTTAAATATTCTTTATTAATTCAGGATGTGTTCTGAAAACATAAATAAATAGCACAGTATTTTAGTAGAACTCTTTTTCATAGCATTTGTTAATTTCAGATACATGAGACATCTGTTTGGCAACTTCTATCTGTGAAGAAGGGACTGCAGAGTAAATGGGAAGCAAGGAGATGAAGCTATTCCAGGTTTCCAAAGGAAGATGATAGTTCAGAGTAAGATAGCAAAAGGAGTAAGAAATGGCTGCACTGGGATGTTTTAATGAAAGAGTTGGTAGCATTTATTGACAGATGGTATAGTCATGGTGAAAAAAGAAAGGAGACAAACATGATTGGCAAAATGTTGGCTTTAACAAATGGAAAAGCACATCACCACTTACAGAGTGATGAAAGGTATATGTAGAAAAAGTATAGGACATAGAAATCAAATGTTTAATAAAATTTGTGCCTTCCCGTGAGCTTCTTAGCTCATTCAGATTTCATGCAGAGCCTTCAAGTTTCCTCTTTTTCAGGGAAATTAAAAATAATCTTATATATTATTTAAGAGAAAGAATGAGCTTTTTCTTCTTCCCCAAACTTTAAGACAAGTAATTAAATTAAATAATAGGAAACCATACAGTTTGACAGCTACATCCAAAAGAGCAAGTATATTTTTTTAAATATCACACCAACATTATAGTTTAGTTTTAATAAGCATTGATTTTAATCAAAGGTGAAATCTGCATGAAATGTGAACAGAAATTGCCTTAGATACTCAACTATTAGAGTTCATAGAATTTGGGCAGTCATCTTTTTTAGCTATCTCATTTTATGGATGAAGTGCCTAAGGCACAGATATAAAAGACTTGGCCAAGATCACACAGCCTGTTATTGTCTGCACCTAGTCAGAACCTATTCTGAAGGTAGACTGTATATTATTTTCTTAGAAAATTCAACATTGAAAACTCCATTTTCATAACAAATAATTCTAACAATAGCAATGATAGCAAGAGCACATATTGTTTATTGCTTGTAAGCCTTTGATATTTGCATGGGTTAATAAATTTAATTTTTACACCAACTTTCAGAAAATAGGCCCTTGCCTACCTGTCAAAGAGATAGGGAGTGACTGGATCTGTGTGTTCCCCAGAAAGTTTGGCTTGTTGTTTAAGACTTATTTTTTTTAATCTCTGAGTACTTCTAGTTCTACCCATATGTGCATCGGTGTGGAGTTATCTAATAGAAGATGAGAAACCTACCCATCCATAGCTATGGCCTCAAAGAAAAATGGCTCTCTCTTCTCTAGCAGCTATCAACTGACTACAGCAACTCAGTCTAGGTGTTAACCTCTGTACTATACCAGGAGTCTCATGGATCACCTAACTGGTTCCCTTTACCATCACAAAAGATAGGTTACTCCAGCGGCTTTGTTGTGCACTTCTGCTGTATATAAGGCAGCTCAGTGGCCTAGATATTAGTGTAGGAATTTTGGGATGGAAGGGGATTATAAATAGTGGATAGTTTATGGTAGGGATTAGAAAGCACTATGGTAGGAATAATAGAAAAGAGCTCAAAAATGCTATAGTGGCTGAACTTTAAAGTGAACTATCAACTTGAACAATTGAATGTCTGCTTAAATAAGACTACTTTAAAGCAAGAAAGAGAAAAGTGCCCATTTCATGTGATTCCTAATAATCCTATGACATACATGCATATTCCCATGTTACAGATGAAGAAAAAGCCACATAGCAATTGAGTGACATGCTCAAGTTGACTGAACATATAAGCAAAAAAAAAAAAAAAAAAAAAAAAAAAAGCTTGTTTAGAATTCACTATGTCTATGAAAAGGAGCTCTACTCTTATTACACAGTTTTTAATTATAAAAATACTATATCTGAACTTCAAATATTAAACATTTTTAGTTTAAGCCAGTTTTCTGTGGAAGGGCTCTGACAAAGGAAGATATCTAAAATAATATGGTAAGCAATAGAGTCAAATCTTGAACTTGAAATGTCTAGCTGCCAGTAGCCTTTCTAGTCTATCACTCTGGCTTCATTTTCACCATCCTTTGTCACCCTCCTCTTTCTGTTTGGCCCAGTTGCTAGTAAAAACACAAACAAATGACTCCATCAAGATTAGACAGAGAGTTAGTTGAGTGAGCAGAAGTCAGCCTTCTTACGAGACTTATAAAGTGAAATAAATCTTAAGACAAGACTGCAGATTATGTGATTCATATTAAATAAGAAGGGACATTTTGTAGTACTTACACAATGTTATCTCCATCCTTTTAGGTCCAAATTGGTTGCACCGAATCCTTTATATCATGAACAAGGGTGTCACATAGCACTTTTTTTCACTGTGGCAATGAAAGCAGACTGCTGCAAATGTGCCTTGCTCAGTGTTTTCTTTAAAAGGTGGCATCATCTTTCTACTCATGCAAATGATAACCACTTAGCTATTTCTTTTAAAAGTTGGCAGCAATGCC